>NW_026705976.1:0-346432 GCF_029867415.1 Vicia villosa | reverse complement strand
TGAATTGTTATGATATAATAATAATAATGTAAATTTTTTTACACTGAGAGTGCATAGCAATTAAACTCATTACTCAATGATATTATTGATTCCTTATTTTAATAACACAACCAAGTATCGCAAAAGTATTAGTCTAACTACTTATAACAACAACATTTTTTTCCAATAGCTATTTCAAGACACGTTCCACCTGATTTAAATCCAGCGTTCTTACAGTCTTGAATGCAATTTGGACTGCAATCCTCAAAACAACATGAACCTGGCGCCCCAATAAAGCAGGATGCTTTGTCGAGATCAGTTGTTGGATTCTTCAAACCAGTAACCAATCCTGAATCAAAATAATATATATTCATAAAGATAAAAAAAATTTAAAATTCAAATTATGATAATTACGTTCAACTTAATAATATTGATTTTCTCCATTCTGTCTATTACACTATGATTTGCAAACAACATAATCGCTATTCAATCGATAAAATATTCACTTTATTGTTGAATATGTACTATGTCATTATTAATATAACAAAGCTTAATAAGTTTTCGATTAATATTATAGTAAATTGTTTATGAAATATACAACTCCGGGATATTAAAGAAAAATTGGTCTCCTTACCTGAAACTAATACCAAAAAAAATGCATGAAACTCTTAAAAGATAATATTGATCGTTGTTAAAAGCCATTGTTGTTGAATTTAACCTTATATTCTGTATAGCGTAATATCCCTTCTATTATATAGACTTGAAAAGTATATTATTTGAATAAATATATCTTGTAAATTTAATAAATATTGATGTCCGTCACTAAACGATAATTAAATATCCATTTATTTTATCTGTGGATATCTATTAAACCATCAAACACGTACCTGTGACAGTCTTTTTCGCGGATACGCATGACTATGGATTTTTTTGTCATCCTTGCAATAATTGAACTCTACACAATACTAACAATTTTTTTATAGATATTATGTTGTGTTATTTTCATATTATTAATATTTTATAAGTGGTTGTAATTTTATATTATTAATATTTTATAAGTCGATGTTATTTTTTTTATTATGTTCTTTTTATTAAAATTTTCAACCGAATTGTTATTCGCTACATTTTTATTAATATTTATGATAATTAAGAAAAACCAATAATCGATTCTTGATATTCATTTTTATTCAATCTCATATATAAAAGTTAACTTAAAAGGAAATACAAGGGGATATGCAATACTTCGTGTTTTAAATTTTAGTTCAAACAATAAAGTCAAAATCTCCATTTTATTTATAAGGAAGCAATACTTGTTTGAAATATGTGCAATATTTTAATTGTATTTTAGGAAATTTTAAGTTAATTTTATTCCTTTTGCCAAAAAAAAAGTTAATTTTACTCAATAATCACCATTTTTATTGTTTTTACTTAACTTGGTAAAAAATATAAACAAAGATTTTAGGTGTACGATTTCCTTAAAATATGGAGTGTATGATAAGTACAAAATGAGAATGAAATAATTTAAGTCCTCACCTAAACCAGCTATTTATTTTCTATTTTATTTTCTTTTTTTACATCAAGATATCTATTTAATTCTTTAAAATTTATAACGTCAATTGAAGTCTTAAAAATATGGTTTATGATTCTTTGATTCAAACTAAAAAACTTAGTTTTTAAAAAAAATTTAAAAAAAATAGAAAAGTCAGCATAATTACAAAAAGCTTTCAAAATCTTCAAGAAATTTGTCATCAAAATAAACTATTTAAATCTTAATTCATTAAGCTCCTAATTTAAAAAAAAAACTCAAATATAGAATTATTATCATTATATTTATCATCAATATAGGCAATGTTAAACATATATAAATATTTTAATGGAGTTATAATTTAAATAATAATATTGACATTAGATTTAAAAATTATTGAGTCAACATTTGATTAATGTAAAATAGTTTTAATCAATTCCTAAGAAATATATATATTTTACTAATTATTATAAACAAGGATTCAAGGTGTACGATTTCTTTTAAATACGGACCGTATGATAAGTACAAAATGAGAATGAAATAATTTGAGTTCTTACCTAAACCAACTATTTATTTTCTATTTTATTGTCTTTTATACATCAAAATATCTATTAAATTCTTTAAAATCTATAAAATATATTGAAATCTTAAAAATATGGGTTATAATTCTTTGATTCAAACTAAAAAACTAAAATTTAAACAATATTTAAAAAAATTAGAAAAGTCAACATAATTACAAAAATATTTTTAAATCTTCAAGACATTTGTCATCAAAATAAACTATTGAAAGCTTAATTCATTAAGCTCCTAATTTTTTAAAAACTCATTCATAGAGTTATTATCATTATATTTATCATCAATATAGGCAATGTTAAACATAATATAAATATTTTAATGGAATTATTTAAAATAATAATATTCACATTAGATTTTAAAAAGTTTAAGTCAACATTTGATTAATGTAAAATATTTTAAATAATTCCAAAGAAATATATTTATATATATATATATATATATATATATATATATATATATATATATATATATATATATATATATATATATATATATATATATATGACTAAATATTATAAACAAGGATTCAAGGTGTATGATTTCTTTTAAATATGGAGCGTATTATAGTACAAAATGAGAATGAAATAATTTGAGTTCTTACCTAAACCAACTATTTATTTTCTATTTTGTTATGTTTTTATACATCAAAATATCTATTAATTTCTTTAAAATCTATAACGTGTATTGAAATCCTGAAACTATAAATTTTAATTCTTTGATAAAAATTGACAAATTTTCATTCATACATAATAAAAAGCAAGATAAATTTTTAAACTACAAAATTAAATATGTTTAAAATGCCTTACCGTTTGATGAAAGACATTTCTTACAGTACTAATAGTTTGTTGAACTTCAATCATATTAATTAAACTTTTAAGTTACATTTCTTTAATTACTCAAAAATTTAATTGAAATACATTGAAAAGGTAAAGATGTTTTAGGCTGTCAGTATATCACAATCGTTCATAAGTTAAAAATACTTAATTTTTATTTTAAATTTTTTGTTACTAATAGAAGTGAATTGTTATGATATAATAATAATAATGTAAATTTTTTTACACTGAGAGTGCATAGCAATTAAACTCATTACTCAATGATATTATTGATTCCTTATTTTAATAACACAACCAAGTATCGCAAAAGTATTAGTCTAACTACTTATAACAACAACATTTTTTTCCAATAGCTATTTCAAGACACGTTCCACCTGATTTAAATCCAGCGTTCTTACAGTCTTGAATGCAATTTGGACTGCAATCCTCAAAACAACATGAACCTGGCGCCCCAATAAAGCAGGATGCTTTGTCGAGATCAGTTGTTGGATTCTTCAAACCAGTAACCAATCCTGAATCAAAATAATATATATTCATAAAGATAAAAAAAATTTAAAATTCAAATTATGATAATTACGTTCAACTTAATAATATTGATTTTCTCCATTCTGTCTATTACACTATGATTTGCAAACAACATAATCGCTATTCAATCGATAAAATATTCACTTTATTGTTGAATATGTACTATGTCATTATTAATATAACAAAGCTTAATAAGTTTTCGATTAATATTATAGTAAATTGTTTATGAAATATACAACTCCGGGATATTAAAGAAAAATTGGTCTCCTTACCTGAAACTAATACCAAAAAAATGCATGAAACTCTTAAAAGATAATATTGATCGTTGTTAAAAGCCATTGTTGTTGAATTTAACCTTATATTCTGTATAGCGTAATATCCCTTCTATTATATAGACTTGAAAAGTATATTATTTGAATAAATATATCTTGTAAATTTAATAAATATTGATGTCCGTCACTAAACGATAATTAAATATCCATTTATTTTATCTGTGGATATCTATTAAACCATCAAACACGTACCTGTGACAGTCTTTTTCGCGGATACGCATGACTATGGATTTTTTTGTCATCCTTGCAATAATTGAACTCTACACAATACTAACAATTTTTTTATAGATATTATGTTGTGTTATTTTCATATTATTAATATTTTATAAGTGGTTGTAATTTTATATTATTAATATTTTATAAGTCGATGTTATTTTTTTTATTATGTTCTTTTTATTAAAATTTTCAACCGAATTGTTATTCGCTACATTTTTATTAATATTTATGATAATTAAGAAAAACCAATAATCGATTCTTGATATTCATTTTTATTCAATCTCATATATAAAAGTTAACTTAAAAGGAAATACAAGGGGATATGCAATACTTCGTGTTTTAAATTTTAGTTCAAACAATAAAGTCAAAATCTCCATTTTATTTATAAGGAAGCAATACTTGTTTGAAATATGTGCAATATTTTAATTGTATTTTAGGAAATTTTAAGTTAATTTTATTCCTTTTGCCAAAAAAAAAGTTAATTTTACTCAATAATCACCATTTTTATTGTTTTTACTTAACTTGGTAAAAAATATAAACAAAGATTTTAGGTGTACGATTTCCTTAAAATATGGAGTGTATGATAAGTACAAAATGAGAATGAAATAATTTAAGTCCTCACCTAAACCAGCTATTTATTTTCTATTTTATTTTCTTTTTTTACATCAAGATATCTATTTAATTCTTTAAAATTTATAACGTCAATTGAAGTCTTAAAAATATGGTTTATGATTCTTTGATTCAAACTAAAAAACTTAGTTTTTAAAAAATTTTTAAAAAAAATAGAAAAGTCAGCATAATTACAAAAAGCTTTCAAAATCTTCAAGAAATTTGTCATCAAAATAAACTATTTAAATCTTAATTCATTAAGCTCCTAATTTAAAAAAAAAACTCAAATATAGAATTATTATCATTATATTTATCATCAATATAGGCAATGTTAAACATATATAAATATTTTAATGGAGTTATAATTTAAATAATAATATTGACATTAGATTTAAAAATTATTGAGTCAACATTTGATTAATGTAAAATAGTTTTAATCAATTCCTAAGAAATATATATATTTGACTAATTATTATAAACAAGGATTCAAGGTGTACGATTTCTTTTAAATACGGACCGTATGATAAGTACAAAATGAGAATGAAATAATTTGAGTTCTTACCTAAACCAACTATTTATTTTCTATTTTATTGTCTTTTATACATCAAAATATCTATTAAATTCTTTAAAATCTATAAAATATATTGAAATCTTAAAAATATGGATTATAATTCTTTGATTCAAACTAAAAAACTAAAATTTAAACAATATTTAAAAAAATTAGAAAAGTCAACATAATTACAAAAATATTTTTAAATCTTCAAGACATTTGTCATCAAAATAAACTATTGAAAGCTTAATTCATTAAGCTCCTAATTTTTTAAAAACTCATTCATAGAGTTATTATCATTATATTTATCATCAATATAGGCAATGTTAAACATAATATAAATATTTTAATGGAATTATTTAAAATAATAATATTCACATTAGATTTTAAAAAGTTTAAGTCAACATTTGATTAATGTAAAATATTTTAAATAATTCCAAAGAAATATATATATATATATATATATATATATATATATATATATATATATATATATATATATATATATATATATATATATATTACTAAATATTATAAACAAGGATTCAAGGTGTATGATTTCTTTTAAATATGGAGCGTATTATAGTACAAAATGAGAATGAAATAATTTGAGTTCTTACCTAAACCAACTATTTATTTTCTATTTTGTTATGTTTTTATACATCAAAATATCTATTAATTTCTTTAAAATCTATAACGTGTATTGAAATCCTGAAAATATAAATTTTAATTCTTTGATAAAAATTGACAAATTTTCATTCATACATAATAAAAAGCAAGATAAATTTTTAAACTACAAAATTAAATATGTTTAAAATGCCTTACCGTTTGATGAAAGACATTTCTTACAGTACTAATAGTTTGTTGAACTTCAATCATATTAATTAAACTTTTAAGTTACATTTCTTTAATTACTCAAAAATTTAATTGAAATACATTGAAAAGGTAAAGATGTTTTAGGCTGTCAGTATATCACAATCGTTCATAAGTTAAAAATACTTAATTTTTATTTTAAATTTTTTGTTACTAATAGAAGTGAATTGTTATGATATAATAATAATAATGTAAATTTTTTTACACTGAGAGTGCATAGCAATTAAACTCATTACTCAATGATATTATTGATTCCTTATTTTAATAACACAACCAAGTATCGCAAAAGTATTAGTCTAACTACTTATAACAACAACATTTTTTTCCAATAGCTATTTCAAGACACGTTCCACCTGATTTAAATCCAGCGTTCTTACAGTCTTGAATGCAATTTGGACTGCAATCCTCAAAACAACATGAACCTGGCGCCCCAATAAAGCAGGATGCTTTGTCGAGATCAGTTGTTGGATTCTTCAAACCAGTAACCAATCCTGAATCAAAATAATATATATTCATAAAGATAAAAAAAATTTAAAATTCAAATTATGATAATTACGTTCAACTTAATAATATTGATTTTCTCCATTCTGTCTATTACACTATGATTTGCAAACAACATAATCGCTATTCAATCGATAAAATATTCACTTTATTGTTGAATATGTACTATGTCATTATTAATATAACAAAGCTTAATAAGTTTTCGATTAATATTATAGTAAATTGTTTATGAAATATACAACTCCGGGATATTAAAGAAAAATTGGTCTCCTTACCTGAAACTAATACCAAAAAAATGCATGAAACTCTTAAAAGATAATATTGATCGTTGTTAAAAGCCATTGTTGTTGAATTTAACCTTATATTCTGTATAGCGTAATATCCCTTCTATTATATAGACTTGAAAAGTATATTATTTGAATAAATATATCTTGTAAATTTAATAAATATTGATGTCCGTCACTAAACGATAATTAAATATCCATTTATTTTATCTGTGGATATCTATTAAACCATCAAACACGTACCTGTGACAGTCTTTTTCGCGGATACGCATGACTATGGATTTTTTTGTCATCCTTGCAATAATTGAACTCTACACAATACTAACAATTTTTTTATAGATATTATGTTGTGTTATTTTCATATTATTAATATTTTATAAGTGGTTGTAATTTTATATTATTAATATTTTATAAGTCGATGTTATTTTTTTTATTATGTTCTTTTTATTAAAATTTTCAACCGAATTGTTATTCGCTACATTTTTATTAATATTTATGATAATTAAGAAAAACCAATAATCGATTCTTGATATTCATTTTTATTCAATCTCATATATAAAAGTTAACTTAAAAGGAAATACAAGGGGATATGCAATACTTCGTGTTTTAAATTTTAGTTCAAACAATAAAGTCAAAATCTCCATTTTATTTATAAGGAAGCAATACTTGTTTGAAATATGTGCAATATTTTAATTGTATTTTAGGAAATTTTAAGTTAATTTTATTCCTTTTGCCAAAAAAAAAGTTAATTTTACTCAATAATCACCATTTTTATTGTTTTTACTTAACTTGGTAAAAAATATAAACAAAGATTTTAGGTGTACGATTTCCTTAAAATATGGAGTGTATGATAAGTACAAAATGAGAATGAAATAATTTAAGTCCTCACCTAAACCAGCTATTTATTTTCTATTTTATTTTCTTTTTTTACATCAAGATATCTATTTAATTCTTTAAAATTTATAACGTCAATTGAAGTCTTAAAAATATGGTTTATGATTCTTTGATTCAAACTAAAAAACTTAGTTTTTAAAAAATTTTTAAAAAAAATAGAAAAGTCAGCATAATTACAAAAAGCTTTCAAAATCTTCAAGAAATTTGTCATCAAAATAAACTATTTAAATCTTAATTCATTAAGCTCCTAATTTAAAAAAAAACTCAAATATAGAATTATTATCATTATATTTATCATCAATATAGGCAATGTTAAACATATATAAATATTTTAATGGAGTTATAATTTAAATAATAATATTGACATTAGATTTAAAAATTATTGAGTCAACATTTGATTAATGTAAAATAGTTTTAATCATTTCCTAAGAAATATATATATTTGACTAATTATTATAAACAAGGATTCAAGGTGTACGATTTCTTTTAAATACGGACCGTATGATAAGTACAAAATGAGAATGAAATAATTTGAGTTCTTACTTAAACCAACTATTTATTTTCTATTTTATTGTCTTTTATACATCAAAATATCTATTAAATTCTTTAAAATCTATAAAATATATTGAAATCTTAAAAATATGGATTATAATTCTTTGATTCAAACTAAAAAACTAAAATTTAAACAATATTTAAAAAAATTAGAAAAGTCAACAATTACAAAAATATTTTTAAATCTTCACGACATTTGTCATCAAAATAAACAATTGAAAGCTTAATTCATTAAGCTCCTAATTTTTTAAAAACTCATTCATAGAGTTATTATCATTATATTTATCATCAATACGGGCAATGTTAAACATAATATAAATATTTTAATGGAATTATTTAAAATAATAATATTCACATTAGATTTTAAAAAGTTTAAGTCAACATTTGATTAATGTAAAATATTTTAAATAATTCCAAAGAAATATATATATATATATATATATATATATATATATATATATATATATATATATATATATATATATATATATATATATATTACTAAATATTATAAACAAGGATTCAAGGTGTATGATTTCTTTTAAATATGGAGCGTATTATAGTACAAAATGAGAATGAAATAATTTGAGTTCTTACCTAAACCAACTATTTATTTTCTATTTTGTTATGTTTTTATACATCAAAATATCTATTAATTTCTTTAAAATCTATAACGTGTATTGAAATCTTGAAAAATATAAATTTTAATTCTTTGATAAAAATTGACAAATTTTCATTCATACATAATAAAAAGCAAGATAAATTTTCAAACTACAAAATTAAATATGTTTAAAATGCCTTACCGTTTGATGAAAGACATTTCTTACAGTAGTAATAGTTTGTTGAAATTCAATCATATTAATTAAACTTTTAAGTTACATTTCTTTAATTACTCAAAAATTTAATTGAAATACATTGAAAAGGTAAAGATGTTTTAGGCTGTCAGTATATCACAATCGTTCATAAGTTAAAAATACTTAATTTTTATTTTAAATTTTTTGTTACTAATAGAAGTGAATTGTTATGATATAATAATAATAATGTAAATTTTTTTACACTGAGAGTGCATAGCAATTAAACTCATTACTCAATGATATTATTGATTCCTTATTTTAATAACACAACCAAGTATCGCAAAAGTATTAGTCTAACTACTTATAACAACAACATTTTTTTCCAATAGCTATTTCAAGACACGTTCCACCTGATTTAAATCCAGCGTTCTTACAGTCTTGAATGCAATTTGGACTGCAATCCTCAAAACAACATGAACCTGGCGCCCCAATAAAGCAGGATGCTTTGTCGAGATCAGTTGTTGGATTCTTCAAACCAGTAACCAATCCTGAATCAAAATAATATATATTCATAAAGATAAAAAAAATTTAAAATTCAAATTATGATAATTACGTTCAACTTAATAATATTGATTTTCTCCATTCTGTCTATTACACTATGATTTGCAAACAACATAATCGCTATTCAATCGATAAAATATTCACTTTATTGTTGAATATGTACTATATCATTATTAATATAACAAAGCTTAATAAGTTTTCGATTAATATTATAGTAAATTGTTTATGAAATATACAACTCCGGGATATTAAAGAAAAATTGGTCTCCTTACCTGAAACTAATACCAAAAAAATGCATGAAACTCTTAAAAGATAATATTGATCGTTGTTAAAAGCCATTGTTGTTGAATTTAACCTTATATTCTGTATAGCGTAATATCCCTTCTATTATATAGACTTGAAAAGTATATTATTTGAATAAATATATCTTGTAAATTTAATAAATATTGATGTCCGTCACTAAACGATAATTAAATATCCATTTATTTTATCTGTGGATATCTATTAAACCATCAAACACGTACCTGTGACAGTCTTTTTCGCGGATACGCATGGCTATGGATTTTTTTGTCATCCTTGCAATAATTGAACTCTACACAATACTAACAATTTTTTTATAGATATTATGTTGTGTTATTTTCATATTATTAATATTTTATAAGTGGTTGTAATTTTATATTATTAATATTTTATAAGTCGATGTTATTTTTTTTATTATGTTCTTTTTATTAAAATTTTCAACCGAATTGTTATTCGCTACATTTTTATTAATATTTATGATAATTAAGAAAAACCAATAATCAATTCTTGATATTCATTTTTATTCAATCTCATATATAAAAGTTAACTTAAAAGGAAATACAAGGGGATATGCAATACTTCGTGTTTTAAATTTTAGTTCAAACAATAAAGTCAAAATCTCCATTTTATTTATAAGGAAGCAATACTTGTTTGAAATATGTGCAATATTTTAATTGTATTTTAGGAAATTTTAAGTTAATTTTATTCCTTTTGCCAAAAAAAAGTTAATTTACTCAATAATCACCATTTTTATTGTTTTTACTTAACTTGGTAAAAAATATAAACAAAGATTTTAGGTGTACGATTTCCTTAAAATATGGAGTGTATGATAAGTACAAAATGAGAATGAAATAATTTAAGTCCTCACCTAAACCAGCTATTTATTTTCTATTTTATTTTCTTTTTTTACATCAAGATATCTATTTAATTCTTTAAAATTTATAACGTCAATTGAAGTCTTAAAAATATGGTTTATGATTCTTTGATTCAAACTAAAAAACTTAGTTTTTAAAAAAATTTTAAAAAAAATAGAAAAGTCAGCATAATTACAAAAAGCTTTCAAAATCTTCAAGAAATTTGTCATCAAAATAAACTATTTAAATCTTAATTCATTAAGCTCCTAATTTAAAAAAAAACTCAAATATAGAATTATTATCATTATATTTATCATCAATATAGGCAATGTTAAACATATATAAATATTTTAATGGAGTTATAATTTAAATAATAATATTGACATTAGATTTAAAAATTATTGAGTCAACATTTGATTAATGTAAAATAGTTTTAATCAATTCCTAAGAAATATATATATTTGACTAATTATTATAAACAAGGATTCAAGGTGTACGATTTCTTTTAAATACGGACCGTATGATAAGTACAAAATGAGAATGAAATAATTTGAGTTCTTACTTAAACCAACTATTTATTTTCTATTTTATTGTCTTTTATACATCAAAATATCTATTAAATTCTTTAAAATCTATAAAATATATTGAAATCTTAAAAATATGGATTATAATTCTTTGATTCAAACTAAAAAACTAAAATTTAAACAATATTTAAAAAAATTAGAAAAGTCAACAATTACAAAAATATTTTTAAATCTTCACGACATTTGTCATCAAAATAAACAATTGAAAGCTTAATTCATTAAGCTCCTAATTTTTTAAAAACTCATTCATAGAGTTATTATCATTATATTTATCATCAATACAGGCAATGTTAAACATAATATAAATATTTTAATGGAATTATTTAAAATAATAATATTCACATTAGATTTTAAAAAGTTTAAGTCAACATTTGATTAATGTAAAATATTTTAAATAATTCCAAAGAAATATATATATATATATATATATATATATATATATATATATATATATATATATATATATATATATATATATATATATATATATATATATTACTAAATATTATAAACAAGGATTCAAGGTGTATGATTTCTTTTAAATATGGAGCGTATTATAGTACAAAATGAGAATGAAATAATTTGAGTTCTTACCTAAACCAACTATTTATTTTCTATTTTGTTATGTTTTTATACATCAAAATATCTATTAATTTCTTTAAAATCTATAACGTGTATTGAAATCCTGAAAAATATAAATTTTAATTCTTTGATAAAAATTGACAAATTTTCATTCATACATAATAAAAAGCAAGATAAATTTTCAAACTACAAAATTAAATATGTTTAAAATGCCTTACCGTTTGATGAAAGACATTTCTTACAGTAGTAATAGTTTGTTGAAATTCAATCATATTAATTAAACTTTTAAGTTACATTTCTTTAATTACTCAAAAATTTAATTGAAATACATTGAAAAGGTAAAGATGTTTTAGGCTGTCAGTATATCACAATCGTTCATAAGTTAAAAATACTTAATTTTTATTTTAAATTTTTTGTTACTAATAGAAGTGAATTGTTATGATATAATAATAATAATAATGTAAATTTTTTTACACTGAGAGTGCATAGCAATTAAACTCATTACTCAATGATATTATTGATTCCTTATTTTAATAACACAACCAAGTATCGCAAAAGTATTAGTCTAACTACTTATAACAACAACATTTTTTTCCAATAGCTATTTCAAGACACGTTCCACCTGATTTAAATCCAGCGTTCTTACAGTCTTGAATGCAATTTGGACTGCAATCCTTAAAACAACATGAACCTGGCGCCCCAATAAAGCAGGATGCTTTGTCGAGATCAGTTGTTGGATTCTTCAAACCAGTAACCAATCCTGAATCAAAATAATATATATTCATAAAGATAAAAAAATTTAAAATTTAAATTATGATAATTACGTTCAACTTAATAATATTGATTTTCTCCATTCTGTCTATTACACTGTAATATCCTGCATTAATCTATGAATGATTATTATTAAGAGTAGTGGAATAGTTAGAATCACATGTGTTTTAGTTGGGAGGCAACCAAGTGGCATGATAGTAATTAATACTTAGTTGGAGGGCACAAGAGACATTTAACTCCATTGCATGGACTTAAGGACTTGTTTGGCTTGCAAATCAGAATTGGAAAACAAGAAAGGAAGAAGAACTCATGAAGCAAGTGCATTTTCGCAACAATGGTGCAGCCCCCACTAAATCAGGTATAACTCTCAACTCGTAACTCCGATCGTAACGATTCTGGTCCCATTGGAAAGCTAACGAATTTCTCTTCGATTTGCACCTATGGTTCGCATTTATTGCTTCTGTTTTGAGGGAGAAAAACGAGTTTGAAGTTGGGACATGCATGCTGAATGTGAAGAAGAAAGGGCTACGGGTTTGATGAGTTTGGGGTTGAAGTTTTGGTCAAGTTAGGAGCTCAATTGCAGCATGTTCATCATCCAAAGCTCCATTGATGCAAGGTGAGTTCCATAGTTAGTGACCTTGGGGTTTTGCATGTGAGGATTCAATTGGGATTTTGGGAATGTGAGTGATACATGAATCAATACTGCTAAAACATGTTTAATCTGATGTAATCCTTACCTGCTGATGTTTCTAATTGTGTTTGTATATCATGATTTCGTTGGAACTGAGTTGGGAATGTAGGGGATTTATCATGAAGCTTTGGGACTGATATAGAATCCTTAAAAACGCAGAAAAATGGTTCTGGTACTGTGTAACCGGTTACGGGTTTTGGTGTAACCGGTTACGCTGTTGAAAAACTGAGAATCTGGGCATTTTGCGTGACCGTAACCGGTTACGGTTCCTGGTGTAACCGGTTACACTGGGCGAAAAAGGAAAAATTCAGCAGAGTGGAAAAATTCATATCTCCCGTTTCGTGCGTCCGTTCTACGCGTACCATATACCGTTAGAAAGCTAATGAAGTGTACTATCTAGGAAAATTAGCCTTGGTGCCTAAATATTATTTTTCGAGATATCTGACACCCATTCAGACGAATGTGGTAAACGGAATTTTGTGAAATTTACCCCAAGAGTAATTCAGTCCTGTAGAGGGGGCTGAATACCTCTATTGTCCTTCGAGACTTGTGAAACCATGTTGTAGAACATGATACGCATTATATTATCACTTGTATACTAGTGGTATGAATATGTAGGACAAATTTGAATGCTTTATGATGATAAATGCTATTATGGCTTGATGATTTGTGTGACAATGATCACTTGATTTATATTTGTTCTGGTCGAACTTTCTGATATGATTATATGCATACTTGATGGGAATGATCTGGTGTATACTCATCATGTATGTTGTGAGTTTGTGCATTAACGAGTACGCAATGAGAATGATCTGGTGTATACTCTTTGCGTATGTCGTCATCTTTATGTCCCCCTCCACGCGGGAATGATCTGGTGTATACTCCGTGGATGGCCGCCAATGGGAATGATCTGGTGTATACTCATTGGTGGGAAGGGATAGCTGGGCATATTCACCGCTCACAATGGGAATGATCTGGTGTATACTCATTGATCGGTATGAGATATGTGGGTACTCGATGGGAATGATCTGGTGTATACTCATCGTGTTACCAAGGAAATGCTAGTGCTTGATGGGAATGATCTGGTGTATACTCATCATGTACTGAAAAAGGCATTTCCTCTAGCAGGAAAACATCGGATGTTGGTATGGTGAGATGGTGATACCACGTCGGTAAGATCACTTGTTTATTCGCCCCTAGTGATGCCACATAGGCAATATCATTAGGTCCTCACCGGTGGGCTGGTACAATCATGGTGACGTGGTTGTACTAGCAACATCACACTTGTGTGTTGTTTGTGTGTTAATGATATCTCATTGGTTAGCCACGGGACTTCTAATGGTGATATTGTCCTTGTTGTGTATTTGTACCTGGCCGTGAGGTAAACCCCGGATCCACGGCGGATCCGTTTGATTGCATGTACCTTATAGGACCGAGTGAACCCGTAAGATAGGGGGACTCACTGAGATTTAGTAATCTCACCCCAATCAACTTATATTTTTTTCAGGTGCAGTTTAGTAGCGTTTGGTCAGTAGCAGGTTTAGACTGAAGATTTGGAAGTGGTGATGGCTCGGAGACCTCTTCAGATCTCATCTTCCGCTGTGCAGATCCATTGAAGACACATGTTCTGTAATTCTTATTAGGATTTCATGTTGTATTTTATTTGGATCTTTCTATATCTATAGCTTTTGTATGTACTCAATATCAATTTTAACGTTTCATGCATAATATACTAGTCAGTTATGTATGGGGTGTTACAGTTGGTATCAGAGCAGGTCGATTCTCGGCCGAGCCATGAGACATTACTAGCAACTCCTTTTCCTCCTCTCAAGTGTGCGTTGCTAGCCTGATTTTACCGATATCTCATTCAGTTGTTGAACTTGATCAACTCATCGACTGAGTGTGAGACAGTAGGATTACGGCAGAGCCGCTACGAGGACTCGATACCTGTAAGGTTGTGAACCCAAGTAGCAAGGATCGGTTGGGTGGTGAATTGTATATGGAAGTTGGATTTATTGAACGATGTAAGTAGAAGGGATATTGGAGTCGTCAAGCTTAAGGAGAGCTTTTGATGCGAAGTAGTAATACCCGAATTGTCAAGGTGGGGATCGAGACAACTAGAACCCCCAGGATTTTGACTGGTCGAAGTGAAACTTTCTCTAAGTCTTGGTAATAGCAAGGGAAATCCAAATAGGATTGAGTAGGAGCCTTGTAAGTAAGATTCTCCGAAGGTGTTGAGCTCGGAATTAGTAGGATTCAGTACTGATGATGCTGCTGGTGTTAAGTGTGACTGATGAGCTGATAGGACAGAATAACCTTTGGAAGTGCGGACACAAAAGTTAGAACTTTCTGATTGCGTTGGTACGAACAGTAGTGGATGGACAAAGTATTAGATCCTGATCCAACTTGAAGTACCCTAAGAGAGAGCAGTTACCTGGTAGATGTTGGTGGAATGTATGAGTGTGGTAACTTAAGATTGGACGAAGCTTGAATACCTGTCGATAGAAGAGGGCATGCAATTCCGTTCTTATCATTTTATATTTAAGTTCTAGAACTACGCTAGATGGAATATGAAATGATGTAGAAGCGTGAAATGCAGTAACCCAAGTTCTTGTTAGTTGTCGTTCGTCTGACCCTGAGTGAAGCCATAGAACTACGCTTGGCGCTGGGTGTTCAGGCGAGTGAGAACTAAGATCTACCTGGAACGTCAGTAGGATGATCACAGTTGCGTCGGTTGTTAAGAACTATAGTATTCCTATCTGAACTGAATTATCCTTGGAAACTCATGCATGCGTGGGAAGAGTGGGTACGCGCACTGCATGGTAATCCAAAGTTGAACTTCAAATCTTCGTGCTTGCCGTTTTGGCTTTCCGAGTAAGTGAACCTTGAAATGTAGCACTCTCAGGTTTTAGCATCCTGAGTAGTGTGATTCGAAGGATTTAAGGAACGATGAACCTATTGGAGGCCTGTTCAGACACTTGTCGATTGTGACTTTAGGATACGTGTGGAGATCATTATACGCCACTGAGGTAGGTTACCTAGATACATGGCCTCGGAGTTGGACCACCATGTTGGTAATACCAGACGGGTATAATGCCACAGTATCGCTATCGTGCACAAGATGCGTGAGTAATCCTTTTTCCGACATGTGTGGGACAAAGGTGATCTGAAGCTCAAGGTAGAATTCTGATTTGACACTCGTGAGACACAGATCTAGACTCTGATGAGGTATGTGGGATAAGGGTCCATACGTCGCGCTTGATAGTAGAGGGATAACTAGGCAGCCGATGGTGAAATGGATCAAGATCCAATACTATGCTTATAGATACTCTAAATGATCGTGCTCGCGCAAGTTAGAGTCAGATTATACCTTGCAGACGTTCTCGTTTCATGAAGTGTTAAGTTGGCATTTTTTTTTGCATGAGTGTCTAGAGTAGGATTCATGTGCGGTCATGATATCCTGGTCAGCATAGGGAGTGGCTATCATGTACCATTGGCGACCGGTGATGGAATATGTGAATTGTATCTTGGACTAGTTTGATGTGTGACGTATCTGGTAGAGTGTCTGTAGATACTCTGAGTGAAGAAATGTCAGTCTTGGTAAAGCATAGGCTTTTTGGTTTGAGAACTTTTGAGGAGTCTATAAAGGAGACGTTCGAAGTACAAAGTGCAATTTCTTGCATTGTGACTACACTCTGAATGTTAGAAGCACCGCAATGAAGGATGCAGCCTCCGAGGAAGCCAGTTTAGTGTCAGATTCAGAGGTGGAACAGACATTAGATGATTGTGTGAATGGAGTGTGGCTATGGGTGGATTGTTATATCAGTAAGTCACACGAGTTATCAGAGGTGATACTATGCTAAGAGAATGAATGTGTATATTTGGGTAAAAGTTATGTAGAACTGCTAGAGTTATCATGAGCTGCAGTACGTCGTGAAGGGTTCGACATACCGGTTGAGCAACAAGATTTGTTGAAATGAAAGACATAGCAGTTGTACGCTGTGGAAATCAGTGACAAGGACGAACCTCTAAGTCAGTAAGTATTTGGGTTTCAATGTCCTGAGATCGAAACGCGTACCTAAGTTGTGGTAGATGAACTATATGGAATGGCAGAGTAAGTAGAAGCTTGATTTTGGAGAGTACGCAACTTCAAGGAGTAATAGTCGATGATGGATGTATATGGAGTTCTGGCACGTGTTGTAATTGGACAACTGTGGAATAGGGATTATTGTGTATTAATGGAAACCAAGTGAATTATGGATATAACGTGACTCAGAGGATTTCAAGGTGTGTGGCTTGTTGGAATCAGAGTAGCGCAACGGATCAAGGAAGAATCAGATAAGTCCGAGGTAGGAACAAACAGACTATTTTTGGGATTTTACGTTGGGATGAAAGTATCTTCCTAAGGGAAATTGTCGAAGCAGCATTTTGTTCGTTCTAGTTTCTCAAGGATCACCATAACTCGAGAGGTGTTGACAATGGACCAGCTTGGGAATACATTTTTGTGGATGGCATGCGGTCCGACGTTCGTAGGTCATCAGTTTAGCTTGCAAGTCACAAGGGTTGGACTGAGTATCAGACTGTCGAAATGCTGAAGGCTAGAGAGAACATTCAGTTGGCGCAAGTCCTTTGTGGTTATGCCTTGTGTACTATGATTGTACAGGAAGACTGGTACAATGGTTACAGGTCAGTTGTTGAATTTCGCCTCTCATCAGTAGAATCTTGTGCGAAGTTATCGAATGTCGACGCTATAGCTGCAAGATGATTACACCTTCGCGGTTTACGGTGACAGTTGATATGTCTAAACTGGAGTAAGGGTTAAAGTAAGGAGATTCAGTTGTATAGGTAAAGGTGAATTTGGGACAATCATCCTAAGACTTTGGGAACCGGAAATTAATACCAAGGAATTTGGCTAACACCTAATGACATTGTATGGACTCGAGTGGAGAATAACTTGAAGTGTTATCGCAGAAGCGACGTTGTGGCGGTAATTCTCAAGTGGGAAATAATTCAAGGAGCTGAGTGAATCAGTAATGTCTGTTGAACGAGGGTGAACACACCAGAGAATGAAGCGAAGGATATCCGGCATGAGTGGATTATTAGAGTTTTTGAAGTTTTGGAGATTCAGTGCAGAGCAGTAAAGGTCAAGGACCCTGGAAGGATCCTTTCCCCAGGTGTGTCAAGGCGAAGTATCAGATTAGACGTGTTGCTTGAGAGTTAAGGTTCCTAATCATGTGTAGTGGGATGCAAGTGTTTTGGCAGATTGTGTTTCCTCGTATGGAATGACCCTCAGACAGAGTAGTGAGATTATCTAAAGAGAAATGTGAGTAACATTCTTTCCCTTGGTTGGATAGATATGAAGAGTTGGTTTTTCGCGATGATTGAAAGGAATTCGAGGACGAATTCAATTTAAGGGGGGAGAATGTAATATCCTGCATTAATCTATGAATGATTATTATTAAGAGTAGTGGAATAGTTAGAATCACATGTGTTTTAGTTGGGAGGCAACCAAGTGGCATGATAGTAATTAATACTTAGTTGGAGGGCACAAGAGACATTTAACTCCATTGCATGGACTTAAGGACTTGTTTGGCTTGCAAATCAGAATTGGAAAACAAGAAAGGAAGAAGAACTCATGAAGCAAGTGCATTTTCGCAACAATGGTGCAGCCCCCACTAAATCAGGTATAACTCTCAACTCGTAACTCCGATCGTAACGATTCTGGTCCCATTGGAAAGCTAACGAATTTCTCTTCGATTTGCACCTATGGTTCGCATTTATTGCTTCTGTTTTGAGGGAGAAAAACGAGTTTGAAGTTGGGACATGCATGCTGAATGTGAAGAAGAAAGGGCTACGGGTTTGATGAGTTTGGGGTTGAAGTTTTGGTCAAGTTAGGAGCTCAATTGCAGCATGTTCATCATCCAAAGCTCCATTGATGCAAGGTGAGTTCCATAGTTAGTGACCTTGGGGTTTTGCATGTGAGGATTCAATTGGGATTTTGGGAATGTGAGTGATACATGAATCAATACTGCTAAAACATGTTTAATCTGATGTAATCCTTACCTGCTGATGTTTCTAATTGTGTTTGTATATCATGATTTCGTTGGAACTGAGTTGGGAATGTAGGGGATTCATCATGAAGCTTTGGGACTGATATAGAACCCTTAAAAACGCAGAAAAATGGTTCTGGTACTGTGTAACCGGTTACGGGTTTTGGTGTAACCGGTTACGCTATTGAAAAACTGAGAATTTGGGCATTTTGCGTGACCGTAACCGGTTACGGTTCCTGGTGTAACCGGTTACACTGGGCAAAAAAGGAAAAATTCAGCAGAGTGGAAAAATTCATATCTCCCGTTTCGTGCGTCCGTTCGACGCGTACTATATACCATTAGAAAGCTAATGAAGTGTACTATCTAGGAAAATTAGCCTTAGTGCCTAAATATTATTTTTCGAGATATCTGACACCCATTCAGACGAATGTGGTAAAAGGAATTTTGTGAAATTTACCCCAAGAGTAATTCAGTCCTGTAGAGGGAGCTGAATACCTCTGTTGTCCTTCGAGACTTGTGAAACCATGTTGTAGAACATGATACGCATTATATTATCACTTGTATACTAGTGGTATGAATATGTAGGACAAATTTGAATGCTTTATGATGATAAATGCTATTATGGCTTGATGATTTGTGTGACAATGATCACTTGATTTATATTTGTTCTGGTCGAACTTTCGGATATGATTATATGCATACTTGATGGGAATGATCTGGTGTATACTCATCATGTATGTTGTGAGTTTGTGCATTAACGAGTACGCAATGGGAATGATCTGGTGTATACTCTTTGCGTATGTCGTCATCTTTATGTCCCCCTCCACGCGGGAATGATCTGGTGTATACTCCGTGGATGGCCGCCAATGGGAATGATCTGGTGTATACTCATTGGTGGGAAGGGATAGCTGGGCATATTCACCGCTCTCAATGGGAATGATCTGGTGTATACTCATTGATCGGTATGAGATATGTGGGTACTCGATGGGAATGATCTGGTGTATACTCATCGTGTTACCAAGGAAATGCTAGTGCTTGATGAGAATGATCTGGTGTATACTCATCATGTACTGAAAAAGGCATTTCCTCTAGCAGGAAAACATCGGATGTTGGTATGGTGAGATGGTGATACCACGTCGGTAAGATCACTTGTTTATTCGCCCCTAGTGATGCCACATAGGCAATATCATTAGGTCCTCACCGGTGGGCTGGTACAATCATGGTGACGTGGTTGTACTAGCAACATCACACTTGTGTGTTGTTTGTGTGTTAATGATATCTCATTGGTTAGCCACAGGACTTCTAATGGTGATATTGTCCTTGTTGTGTATTTGTACCTGGCCGTGAGGTAAACCCCGGATCCACGGCGGATCCGTTTGATTGCATGTACCTTGTAGGACCGAGTGAACCCGTAAGATAGGGGGACTCACTGAGATTTAGTAATTTCACCCCAATCAACTTATATTTTTTTCAGGTGCAGTTTAGTAGCGTTTGGTCAGTAGCAGGTTTAGACTGAAGATTTGGAAGTGGTGATGGCTCGGAGACCTCTTCAGATCTCATCTTCCGCTGTGCAAATCCATTGAAGACACATGTTCTGTAATTTTTATTAGGATTTCATGTTGTATTTTATTTGGATCTTTCTATATCTATAGCTTTTGTATGTACTCAATATCAATTTTAACGTTTCATGCATAATATACTAGTCAGTTATGTATGGGGTGTTACATACACTATGATTTGCAAACAACATAATCGCTATTCAATCGATAAAATATTCACTTTATTGTTGAATATGTACTATATCATTATTAATATAACAAAGCTTAATAAGTTTTCGATTAATATTATAGTAAATTGTTCATGAAATATACAACTCCGGGATATTAAAGAAAAATTGGTCTCCTTACCTGAAACTAATACCAAAAAAATGCATGAAACTCTTAAAAGATAATATTGATAGTTGTTAAAAGCCATTGTTGTTGAATTTAACCTTATATTCTGTATAGCGTAATATCCCTTCTATTATATAGACTTGAAAAGTATATTATTTGAATAAATATATCTTGTAAATTTAATAAATATTGATGTCCGTCACTAAACGATAATTAAATATCCATTTATTTTATCTGTGGATATCTATTAAACCATCAAACACGTACCTGTGACAGTCTTTTTCGCGGATACGCATGGCTATGGATTTTTTTGTCATCCTTGCAATAATTGAACTCTACACAATACTAACAATTTTTTTATAGATATTATGTTGTGTTATTTTCATATTATTAATATTTTATAAGTGGTTGTAATTTTATATTATTAATATTTTATAAGTCGATGTTATTTTTTTTTATTATGTTCTTTTTATTAAAATTTTCAACCGAATTATTATTCGCTACATTTTTATTAATATTTATGATAATTAAGAAAAACCAATAATCGATTCTTGACATTCATTTTTATTCAGTCTCATATATAAAAGTTAACTTAAAAGGAAATACAAGGGGATATGCAATACTTCGTGTTTTAAATTTTAGTTCAAACAATAAAGTCAAAATCTCCATTTTATTTATAAGGAAGCAATACTTGTTTGAAATATGTGCAATATTTTAATTGTATTTTAGGAAATTTTAAGTTAATTTTATTCCTTTTGCCAAAAAAAAGTTAATTTTACTCAATAATCACCATTTTTATTTTATTTTTTTTGGAATAAAGATACTTTATTAACCAAAATAATCATGAAGTACAATGACCCAAAGGTCCTTAATTCAGAAAAACAAGACAAACACACAAACTAAGCTAAATCCAACAGATCTAGGTAGTCATCAAAGTTGCAATGTGTGGCTTGAGCTCCTTGCAGTACCAACCCCTATTGCTAATACAAGTGATGATAGTGTTAATGGTGACAACAGGATCCACAGATGTGCCATAGCAGGCTTTGTTCCGGTGCTCCCATACGCCATACACTGATTCAGCCAGAGCTAACTTAAACAACTTGGCTTTCCACCCTTTACCTTTTCCTTTACACATCATCCAAGGCAGATCTGCATTCCATTCTTGTGGGATATGATCAACATGTATCCAATCAAGAACATCTTTCCAAATATTTCTAGTTTCTCGACAGTTGAAAAAGAGATGATTGTAAGTCTCCTCCTCATTGCAAAGACTGCATTTGCTATCACCATAAAATCCAAATCTCTTCAATCTACTTCTGGTGGCTAGTTTATGATGACAAAGAAACCAAAGGATCATGTTGGATCGAGGTCTAGCAGGATTTTTATATAAGAGCTTATACCATTGGACAGGGCCAGAAGTGACCAGAGTACTATAAAAGGTACCACATTTAAATCTGTTTTTGAGGCAAGCATCATCCCATTCTTTTTGAAGATCCTGATGCAACAGTGTTCTCAAACTCAGAATTTCTCTAAATATCCAGGTGCTAGTCGTTTTTTGTTGTATTTCAAATATGCTTTGATTCCTTAAATAATATGCATGTATCCATTTAACCCAAAGGCTATCTGTTTTGTTGCATATATTCCAAAGCAATTTCAACATAGTGCACTCATTCCAAATGGTCAGATCAATAATGCCCAGGCCACCCTCTTTAACAGGTTTACAAACATTGGACCAGGCTACCAAACTTTTGCGACTAATAGTCTCTTTACCAGTCCAAAAGAAAGACCTACAAACAGCATCAATTTTGGTAATGACAGCTTTAGGTAGAGGAAAGCAAGTCAGCCAGTAATTAGCCAAAGCAAAGGAGACACTCTTAATGAGTTGCAATCTGCCAGCATAGGATAGTAGTTTGGCTGACCAATGTTTGATTCTGCAGAGAAGTTTATCAATTAGCTCACTATAATGATCAATTGGCAGCTTTTTGTGAGTGATGGGAACACCAAGATATTTAAATGGGAGAATGCCTTCCTTGAATTTAGTAAGCTCCAGGATCCTGTCTCTCATATCAGTGTTGACAGTACCAAAGAAGATCTTACTCTTAGCCCTGTTAACCTTCATACCAGTTGCCCTTAAGAACCTTTGAAAAGTATTAGTCAGCAGCCCTACAGAATTCAGATCACCTCTAGAGAAGAGCAATACATCATCTGCAAACATAAGGTTGGTCAAACTTAATTTCTTGCATTTGGCATGGTGAGCAAAGGTGGTGGTCATCTGCATGTGGTGGAGGCATCTCTGTAGATATTCCATAAGAATAGTAAAAAGATAGGGAGAGACAGGATCTCCTTGTCTAATCCCTCTTTTAGCAAGCAAGACCTTGGACAGGGAGCCATTGATATTAAACCTGTATGATACTGTAGTCATAGCATTCATAATCCATCCAACAAACTTTGGAGGTATCCCAATTTCAAGCATAATAGTTTCTAAGGCTTTCCAATCTATCATGTCATAAGCCTTTTGCAAGTCTATTTGTAGCATACAACGAGGAGTCCCATATTTCCTATTGTAACCTTTCAACAACTCATAAGCCAACAATATATGACTATGGATTTGCTGCCCAGTAATCACCATTTTTATTATTTTTACTTAACTTGGTAAAAAATATAAACAAAGATTTTAGGTGTACGATTTCTTTAAAATATGGAGTGTATGATAAGTACAAAATGAGAATGAAATAATTTAAGTCCTCACCTAAACCAGCTATTTATTTTCTATTTTATTTTCTTTTTTTACATCAAGATATCTATTTAATTCTTTAAAATTTATAACGTCAATTGAAGTCTTAAAAATATGGTTTATGATTCTTTGATTCAAACTAAAAAACTTAGTTTTTAAAAAAAATTTTAAAAAAATAGAAAAGTCAGCATAATTACAAAAAGCTTTCAAAATCTTCAAGAAATTTGTCATCAAAATAAACTATTTAAATCTTAATTCATTAAGCTCCTAATTTAAAAAAAAAACTCAAATATAGAATTATTATCATTATATTTATCATCAATATAGGCAATGTTAAACATATATAAATATTTTAATGGAGTTATAATTTAAATAATAATATTGACATTAGATTTAAAAATTATTGAGTCAACATTTGATTAATGTAAAATAGTTTTAATCAATTCCTAAGAAATATATATATTTGACTAATTATTATAAACAAGGATTCAAGGTGTACGATTTCTTTTAAATACGGACCGTATGATAAGTACAAAATGAGAATGAAATAATTTGAGTTCTTACCTAAACCAACTATTTATTTTCTATTTTATTGTCTTTTATACATCAAAATATCTATTAAATTCTTTAAAATCTATAAAATATATTGAAATCTTAAAAATATGGATTATAATTCTTTGATTCAAACTAAAAAACTAAAATTTAAACAATATTTAAAAAAATTAGAAAAGTCAACATAATTACAAAAATATTTTTAAATCTTCAAGACATTTGTCATCAAAATAAACTATTGAAAGCTTAATTCATTAAGCTCCTAATTTTTTAAAAACTCATTCATAGAGTTATTATCATTATATTTATCATCAATATAGGCAATGTTAAACATAATATAAATATTTTAATGGAATTATTTAAAATAATAATATTCACATTAGATTTTAAAAAGTTTAAGTCAACATTTGATTAATGTAAAATATTTTAAATAATTCCAACGAAATATATATATATATATATATATATATATATATATATATATATATATATATATATATATATATATATGACTAAATATTATAAACAAGGATTCAAGGTGTATGATTTCTTTTAAATATGGAGCGTATAATAGTACAAAATGAGAATGAAATAATTTGAGTTCTTACCTAAACCAACTATTTATTTTCTATTTTAATATGTTTTTATACATCAAGATATCTATTAATTTCTTTAAAATCTATAACGTGTATTGAAATCTTGAAAATATAAATTATAGTTCTTTGATAAAAATTGACAAATTTTCATTCATACATAATAAAAAGCAAGATAAATTTTTAAACTACAAAATTAAATATGTTTAAAATGCCTTACCGTTTGATGAAAGACATTCCTTACAGTACTAATAGTTTGTTGAAATTCAATCATATTAATTAAACTTTTAAGTTACATTTCTTTAATTACTCAAAAATTTAATTGAAATACATTGAAAAGGTAAAGATGTTTTAGACTGTCAGTATATCACAATCGTTCATAAGTTAAAAATACTTAATTTTTATTTTAAATTTTTTGTTACTAATAGAAGTGAATTGTTATGATATAATAATAATAATGTAAATTTTTTTACACTGAGAGTGCATAGCAATTAAACTCATTACTCAATGATATTATTGATTCCTTATTTTAATAACACAACCAAGTATCGCAAAAGTATTAGTCTAACTACTTATAACAACAACATTTTTTTCCAATAGCTATTTCAAGACACGTTCCACCTGATTTAAATCCAGCGTTCTTACAGTCTTGAATGCAATTTGGACTGCAATCCTCAAAACAACATGAACCTGGCGCCCCAATAAAGCAGGATGCTTTGTCGAGGTCAGTAGTTGGATTCTTCAAACCAGTAACCAATCCTGAATCAAAATAATATATATTCATAAAGATAAAAAAAATTTAAAATTCAAATTATGATAATTACGTTCAACTTAATAATATTGATTTTCTCCATTCTGTCTATTACACTATGATTTGCAAACAACATAATCGCTATTCAATCGATAAAATATTCACTTTATTGTTGAATATGTACTATATCATTATTAATATAACAAAGCTTAATAAGTTTTCGATTAATATTATAGTAAATTGTTTATGAAATATACAACTCCGGGATATTAAAGAAAAATTGGTCTCCTTACCTGAAACTAATACCAAAAAAATGCGTGAAACTCTTAAAAGATAATATTGATAGTTGTTAAAAGCCATTGTTGTTGAATTTAACCTTATATTCTGTATAGCGTAATATCCCTTCTAATATATAGACTTGAAAAGTATATTATTTGAATAAATATATCTTGTAAATTTAATAAATATTGATGTCCGTCACTAAACGATAATTAAATATCCATTTATTTTATCTGTGGATATCTATTAAACCATCAAACACGTACCTGTGACAGTCTTTTTCGCGGATACGCATGGCTATGGATTTTTTTGTCATCCTTGCAATAATTGAACTCTACACAATACTAACAATTTTTTTATAGATATTATGTTGTGTTATTTTCATATTATTAATATTTTATAAGTGGTTGTAATTTTATATTATTAATATTTTATAAGTCGATGTTATTTTTTTTATTATGTTCTTTTTATTAAAATTTTCAACCGAATTATTATTCGCTACATTTTTATTAATATTTATGATAATTAAGAAAAACCAATAATCGATTCTTGACATTCATTTTTATTCAGTCTCATATATAAAAGTTAACTTAAAAGGAAATACAAGGGGATATGCAATACTTCGTGTTTTAAATTTTAGTTCAAACAATAAAGTCAAAATCTCCATTTTATTTATAAGGAAGCAATACTTGTTTGAAATATGTGCAATATTTTAATTGTATTTTACGAAATTTTAAGTTAATTTTATTCCTTTTGCCAAAAAAAAGTTAATTTTACTCAATAATCACCATTTTTATTGTTTTTACTTAACTTGGTAAAAAATATAAACAAAGATTTTAGGTGTACGATTTCTTTAAAATATGGAGTGTATGATAAGTACAAAATGAGAATGAAATAATTTAAGTCCTCACCTAAACCAGCTATTTATTTTCTATTTTATTTTCTTTTTTTACATCAAGATATCTATTTAATTCTTTAAAATTTATAACGTCAATTGAAGTCTTAAAAATATGGTTTATGATTCTTTGATTCAAACTAAAAAACTTAGTTTTTAAAAAAATTTTAAAAAAAATTTAAAAAAAAATTTAAAAAAAAATAGAAAAGTCAGCATAATTACAAAAAGCTTTCAAAATCTTCAAGAAATTTGTCATCAAAATAAACTATTTAAATCTTAATTCATTAAGCTCCTAATTTAAAAAAAAAAACTCAAATATAAAATTATTATCATTATATTTATCATCAATATAGGCAATGTTAAACATATATAAATATTTTAATGGAGTTATAATTTAAATAATAATATTGACATTAGATTTAAAAATTATTGAGTCAACATTTGATTAATGTAAAATAGTTTTAATCAATTCCTAAGAACTATATAGATATTTGACTAATTATTATAAACAAGGATTCAAGGTGTACGATTTCTTTTAAATACGGACCGTCTGATAAGTACAAAATGAGAATGAAATAATTTGAGTTCTTACCTAAACCAACTATTTATTTTCTATTTTATTGTCTTTTATACATCAAAATATCTATTAAATTCTTTAAAATCTATAGAATATATTGAAATCTTAAAAATATGGATTATAATTCTTTGATTCAAACTAAAAAACTAAAATTTAAACAATATTTAAAAAAATTAGAAAAGTCAACATAATTACAAAAATATTTTTAAATCTTCAAGACATTTGTCATCAAAATAAACTATTGAAAGCTTAATTCATTAAGCTCCTAATTTTTTAAAAACTCATTCATAGAGTTATTATCATTATATTTATCATCAATATAGGCAATGTTAAACATAATATAAATATTTTAATTACAATCAGTATATCACAATCGTTCATAAGTTAAAAATACATAATTTTTATTTTAAATTTTTTGTTACTAATAGAAGTGAATTGTTATGATATAATAATAATAATGTAAATTTTTTTACACTGAGAGTGCATAGCAATTAAACTCATTACTCAATGATATTATTGATTCCTTATTTTAATAACACAACCAAGTATCGCAAAAGTATTAGTCTAACTACTTATAACAACAACATTTTTTTCCAATAGCTATTTCAAGACACGTTCCACCTGATTTAAATCCAGCGTTCTTACAGTCTTGAATGCAATTTGGACTGCAATCCTCAAAACAACATGAACCTGGCGCCCCAATAAAGCAGGATGCTTTGTCGAGATCAGTTGTTGGATTCTTCAAACCAGTAACCAATCCTGAATCAAAATAATATATATTCATAAAGATAAAAAAAATTTAAAATTCAAATTATGATAATTACGTTCAACTTAATAATATTGATTTTCTCCATTCTGTCTATTACACTATGATTTGCAAACAACATTGTAACACCCCATACATAACTGACTAGTATATTATGCATGAAACGTTAAATTGATACTGAATACATACAAAAGCTTTATATATATATATAGAAAGATCCATAATACAATACAACATGAAATTCTAATAAGAATTACAAAACATTTGTCTTCAATGGATCTGCACAGCGGAACAAGAGATCTGACGAGGTCTTCGAGCCAACACCACTTCAAGCCATCAATCCGAAACTGCTATCTGTCAAAAGCTACTAAACTGCACCTGAAAAATATAAGTTGATTGGGGTGAGATTACTAAATCTCAGTGAGTCCTCCTATCCTATGGGTCCACTCGGATCTACAGGGTACATACATCAAAACCGAATCCACCATTGATCCGGGGTTTATCCTCACATCCGGTACAAGTACGGAGCAAACACATGAATCGTCCACCATAGGAGTCATCATATCACAAGTACACAAATAGTACAACAAACACGTATGCCAAAACCCATACCCGTGTATGGGGAATCCAGAAGCGCGTTAATGCCTCAACTAGGTTATAGAATGAACGCACCCTCGATGAGTACACTCATGCATATCGTCAAGAGACTCGTACGAGCACACTGCAAGAGTAGTTAAGCAGGTTCGCACAAGCCTATTTGGCCGCGAGATGACATTAACCAAAATGGCGTCATTGTCCCGGTAACCACCTTTACGCACGTGTGTTAACACCAAGTACCGAGCACGCCATCTTGACGCATGAGCCCACCGGGCGAAAGCCTAGTAGTAGTCTACATGACTTCACTAGAGGTGAGTTACCGAAAATGTATTGGCCTACGTGGCCACATAATCCCACCATACCGAGCACGCAAGTGTGTTAACGCCAAGTGAGTAAAACCCCGTACGGAAACTCACGAGCACACTGCAACGGTAGCTCAGGTGCGCGACCTTTGATCACATCATCGGACTATTCTACGGACTCCATGGTCCAGGAAAATACCTTGACTTCATAATAAGAGGTATATCCCAACCTAGCCCCTGGCCCGCTTCGATTCAAGCATACACACACATAGCAAGCGCTAAGTCATAAGACAATCCAATCCGAATGTTTAACCAAAACATTTGGATATCACCACATTTCATGTTCCATCACATTGCATTCATAAAGCATTAAGGAACAAGTAATAGTAGTTACACCATCACATTCAAATTATGCATTATTCACAATTTCCGTATATTCAAATATTGAAAATTTAATACTTAACAGCGTCACATACTACCAACAGGTACGCATAAACAATAAGGGAGGAGTTCGGTTACGAATGAAAACCAGAACTGCACTCAAGGGGTAAGAAACAGAATTCTGCAATCAGCATCTTCCGCTTAGCGGCTCCTGTCCGCTTAGCGGGTTCGCAATATTTTATTTTTCCACAAATAGCATCTCCCGCTTAGCGGCCTCACGTCCGCTTAGCGGACTCGCGATTTTCTGGAAAAATGTTCATCATCCGCTAAGCGGCCTTAGCCCGCTTAGCGGACCATAGCAGAATCAGAAAAATGCAGAACACACCAGTTCCGCTATGGGGGTATTCTAACCCCTATAACTCACCTGCATGCAACAATCACGACATGTATTGACAATAGGTATCACACACAACCAGCAATTATCATATAACATGTTTTATCATCACAAGTTCATGGATTATTCTCACAAAATCCCTAACCCCAATTATAACCCTAACATGCAAATTCTCCAAGCCACTATCTAAGGACTCACCTTGGATTTAATGGAGGTTAAGATCATGTTCTTGCTGCCATTGAACTCCCACCATAGTCAAAGTTTCACTTCATATTCACCAAACCCGTAGCTACTCTTTAACACACATTCAGCATTGACCACCCAACTTCAAACTCGTTTTTCTCCACAAATAAACAAGCTATAAATACGAACCATAGGTGCAAATCGAAGAGAAATTCGTTAGCTTTCCAATGGGACCAGAATCGTTACGATCGGAGTTACGAGTTGAGAGTTATACCTGATTTAGTGGAGCTGTACCAAGTGTTGCGAAAATAGAAACTTGAAGGTGAGTTCTCCCTTCCTTCTCTTTGCTTCAATGGCTATTCCTTTCTTCTTTCTCTCAAAAATCTGATTTATGAAGCACTATCAATCCAAACAAGCCTTAAGCTCACATGCATAAGGTTAATTGTCTCAATCGCCCTCCAACTAAATCATATTTACACCATTGCCACTTGGTTAGTTCCTAACCAATTTCCTTCTAATCCAACTAATCTTTCTTAATGCATAATTAATCCATAATACTTATTAGTATTTCATAATTATGCTTAGATTAATGTGGGATATTACATTCTCCCCCCCCCCCCCCCCTTAAATTGAATTCGTCCTCGAATTCCTTCCGGTTACCATGGAGACCAACCCTTCTTATCTATCCAATCAAGGGAAAGAATGTTACTCACATTCGTCTTTAGATAATCTCACTACTCTGTCTGAGGATCATTCCATACGAAGAAACACAATCTGCCAAAATACTTGTGTCCCACTATACATGATTAGAACCTTGACTCTCAAGCAACACGTCTATCCAGATACTTCGTCCTGACATATATGGGGAAAGATCCTTCCAGGGTCCTTGACCTTCACTGCTCTGCACTGAATCCCCAGAACTTCAGAAACCCTAGTAATCCACTGATATTGGATATCTGTTGTTCAAACTCTATTGTGTTCACCCTTGTCCAACACACTTATTGATTCACTCAGGCTCCTTGAATTACTTCCCATCCAAGCATTCTTGTCATAATATTCTGTTCTATGACGACGCTTCAAATTATTCTCTACCAAAGTCCATACAATGACGTTAGGCGTTAGCCAAATATCTTGGTCCTAACTTCTGGTTTCCAAAATGTTAGGATGGTTGTCTCAAGTTTACCCCTTACTTATACAGCTAAATCTCCTTACTTAACTCTCGCCTCAGTGCTAGACGTATCAGTCATCACCGCAATCCATGATAGCATAGCATCTTGCAACTATAGCCTTGACATTCGACAACCTCACACAAGATTCTACTGATGAGAGGTGAAATTCAATAGCTGACCTGTAACCATTGCCCGAGTCTTCCTGCACGATCATAGTGCACAAGGCTTAACCACAAAGAACTGGTGCCAGCTGAATGTCTCCACTAGCCTCCAACATTTCGGCGATCACGATACTATGTCCAACCCTTGATGCTTACAAGTTCAACTGATGATCTACGAACATCGGATCACATGTCATCCACAAGGTCTCTTCCCAATCTGGCCCACTGTCGGTATCTCTCGTGGTCATGGTGGATCCCCGAGAGAGACTGACAAAACAAAATGCTGCTTTGACGAGTTCCTCTTGGGAAGATACTTCCATCCCAAGAGAAGATCCTACAATTGGTCCGTTCATTCCTACCTCAGACTTATTTGGTTCTTCCTCGATCCGTTGCGCTACTCTGATTCCAACAATTCACACACCTTGAAATCCTCTGAGTTACGCTATATCCGTAGTTCAGTTAGTTTCCATTAATACACAATAATTCCTTATCTATAGCTGTCCAAATACAACATGTGCCAGGAATCCATATACATCCATCACCGACTACAACTCCTCGAAGTTGCGTATTCCCCAGAACCAAGTCTCTAGTTACTCTATCATTTCAGATTAGATCCATCTATCACAACTTAGGCACACGTTTCGATCTCAGGACATTGAAACCCAAATACTCACTGACTCAGAGGTTCGTCCTTGTCACTGATTTCCACAGCGTACAACTGCTACGTTTTTCCCTTCCAACAAGTCTTGTTGCTTAACTGGTATAATAAACCCTTCAAGAACGTACTCCAGCTCATGATAACTCTAGCAGTTTTACGCAACTTCTACCCAACCAGACACCTTCATTCTCTTAGCGTAGTGTCACCTATGATAACTCGGGCGACTTACTGATATAACAATCCTCTCATAGCCACACTCCATTCACACAGTCATTTAATGTATGTTCCACCCCTAAATCAGACACTGAACTGACTTCCTCGGCGGATGCATCCTTCATTGCAGTGCTTTCAACGGTCTGAGTGTAGTCACAATGCAAGAAATTGCACTTTGTACTTCGAACATCTCTCTCGTAGACTCCTTAGCAGTTCTCAAACCAAAAATGTCTATGCTTTACCAAGATTGACATTTCTTTACTCAGAGTATTTACAGACACTCTACCAGATACATCACACATCGAACTAGTCCAAGATACAATTCACATATTCCATCACCGGTCGCCAATGGTACATGATAGTCACTCACCATGCTGACCAGGATATCATGACCGCACATGAGTCCCACTCTAGACACTCATGCAACATTGCCAACTTAACACTTCACGAAACAAGAACGTCCCCAAGGTACAATCTGATACTAACCCACGCAATCACGATCACTCAGAGTCTCCATAAGTATAGTATTGGATCTTGATCCATTTCACCATCGTCTGCCTAGTTATTCCTCTACTATCGAGCGCGACATATGGATCCTTATCCCACATACCTTATGAGAGTCTGAATCTGCATCTCACGAGTGCCAATTCAGAATTCTGCCTTGAGCTCCAGATCACCTTTGTCCCACACATGTCGGAAAAAGGATGACTCACGCATCTTGTGCACAATAGCGATACTGCGGCATTATACCCGTTTGGTAGTACCAACATGGTGGTCCAACTCCGAGGCCATGTATCTAGGTAACCTACCTCAGTGGCGTATAATGATCTCCACGCGTATCCTAAAGTCACAACCGACAAGTATCTGAACAGGCTTCCAATAGGCTCATTGTTCCTCAAGTCCTTCGAATCGCACTCCTCAGGATGCTAAAACCTGAGAGTGCTACACATCGAGGTTTACTTACTCGGAAAGCCAAAAGCCAAACACGAAGATTTGAAGTTCAACTTCGGATTACCATGCAGTGCGTGTACTCACTCGTCCCACACATGCATGAGATTCCAAGGATAATCCAGTTCAGATAGGGATACTATGGTTCCTAACAATCAACACAACTACGATCATCCTATTGAAGATAGATCTTAGTTCTTACTCGCCTGAACGCCCAACGCCAAGCATAGTTCTATGGCTTCACTCGGGGTCAGACGAACAACAACTAACAAGAACTTAGGTTACTGCATTTCACGCTTCTACATCATTTCATATTCCATCTAGCGTAGTTCTAGAACTTAAACATAAAATGATAAGAACAGAAATACACATCCTCTTCTATCGACTGGGTATTCAAGCCCCGCCCAATCGTAAGTTAGCACACTCGTACATTCCACCAACCTTCACTAGGTAACCACTTTCGTCTAAGATACACCAAGTTGAATCAGGATCCAATACTCCGTCCATCCAATTATTGTCCATGCCAGCGTAATCAGAAAGGTCTGGCTCCTCTATCCGCGCTTCCAAAGGTTATTCTGTCCTATCAGCTCACCAGCCACACCTAACACCGGCAGCATTATCAGTACTGAATCCTAATAAATCCCAGCTCAACACCTTCGGAGAATCTCACTTACAAGACCCTATCTCAATCCTTACTGGATTTCCCTTGCTATTACCAAGACTTAGAGAAAGTTTCACTTCGTCCAATCAAAATCCTGGGAGTTCTAGTTGTCTCGATCCACACCTTGATAGTTCTGGTATCACTACTTCACGTCGACTGTTCTCCCTAAACTTGACGTCTCCAATATTCTCCACTTACGTCGTCCAAACAATCCATTACTCACCCCACTCCAACTACTTGGGTTCACAACACTTACAGGTTTACGAGTCCTCGTGGCGGCTCTGCCGTAATTCTACCGTCCCACACTCAGTTGATGAGTTGATCAAGTTCAATGAATGAATGAGATACTAGTAAAATCAGGCTAGCAATGCACACATGTGAGGAGGAAAGGATTTGCTAGTGATGTCTCATGGCTCGGCCGAGAATCGACCTGCTCTGATACCAACTGTAACACCCCATACATAACTGACTAGTATATTATGCATGAAACGTTAAATTGATACTGAATACATACAAAAGCTTTATATATATAGAAAGATCCATAATACAATACAACATGAAATTCTAATAAGAATTACAAAACATTTGTCTTCAATGGATCTGCACAGCGGAAAAAGAGATCTGAATAGGTCTTCGAGCCAACACCACTTCAAGCCATCAATCCGAAACTGCTATCTGTCAAAAGCTACTAAACTGCACCTGAAAAATATAAGTTGATTGGGGTGAGATTACTAAATCTCAGTGAGTCCTCCTATCCTATGGGTCCACTCGGATCTACAGGGTACATACATCAAAACCGAATCCACCATTGATCCGGGGTTTATCCTCACATCCGGTACAAGTACGGAGCAAACACATGAATCGTCCACCATAGGAGTCATCATATCACAAGTACACAAATAGTACAACAAACACGTAAGCCAAAACCCATACCCGTGTATGGGGAATCCAGAAGCGCGTTAATGCCTCGACTAGGTTATAGAATGAATGCACCCTCGATGAGTACACTCATGCCTATCGTCAAGAGACTCGTACGAGCACACTGCAAGAGTAGTTAAGCGGGTTCGCACAAGCCTATTTGGCCGCGAGATGACATTAGCCGAAATGGCGTCATTGTCCTGGTAACCACCTTTACGCACGTGTGTTAACACCAAGTACCGAGCACGCCATCTTGACGCATGAGCCCACCGGGCGAAAGCCTAGTAGTAGTCTACATGACTTCACTAGAGGTGAGTTACCGAAAATGTATTGGCCTACGTGGCCACATAATCCCACCATACCGAGCACGCAAGTGTGTTAACGCCAAGTGAGTAAAACCCCGTACGGAAACTCACAAGCACACTGCAACGGTAGCTCAGGTGCGCGACCTTTGATCACATCATCGGACTATTCTACGGACTCCATGGTCCAGGAAAATACCTTGACTTCATAGTAAGAGGTATATCCCAACCTAGCCCCTGGCCCGCTTCGATTCAAGCATACACACACATAGCAAGCGCTAAGTCATAAGACAATCCAATCCGAATGTTTAACCAAAACATTTGGATATCACCACATTTCATGTTCCATCACATTGCATTCATAAAGCATTAAGGAACAAGTAATAGTAGTTACACCATCACATTCAAATTATGCATAATTCACAATTTCCGTATATTCAAATATTGAAAATTTAATACTTAACAGCGTCACATACTACCAACAGGTACGCATAAACAATAAGGGAGGGGTCCGGTTACGAATGAAAACCAGAACTGCACTCAAGGGGTAAGAAACAGAATTCTGCAATCAGCATCTTCCGCTTAGCGGCTCCTGTCCGCTTAGCGGGTTTGCAATATTTTATTTTTCCACAAATAGCATCTCCCGCTTAGCGGCCTCATGTCCGCTTAGCGGACTCGCGATTTTCTTGAAAAATGTTCATCATCCGCTAAGCGGCCTTAGCCCGCTTAGCGGACCATAGCAGAATCAGAAAAATGCAGAACGCACCAGTTCCGCTATGGGGGTATTCTAACCCCTATAACTCACCTGCATGCAACAATCACGACATGTATTGACAATAGGTATCACACACAACCAGCAATTATCATATAACATGTTTTATCATCACAAGTTCATGGATTATTCTCACAAAATCCCTAACCCCAATTATAACCCTAACATGCAAATTCCCCAAGCCACTATCTAAGGACTCACCTTGGATTTAATGGAGGTTAAGATCATGTTCTTGCTGCCATTGAACTCCCACCATAGTCAAAGTTTCACTTCATCTTCACCAAACCCGTAGCTACTCTTTAACACACATTCAGCATTGATCACCCAACTTCAAACTCGTTTTTCTCCACAAATAAACAAGCTATAAATACGAACCATAGGTGCAAATCGAAGAGAAATTCGTTAGCTTTCCAATGGGACCGGAATCGTTACGATCGGAGTTACAAGTTGAGAGTTATACCAGATTTAGTGGAGCTGTACCAAGTGTTGCGAAAATAGAAACTTGAAGATGAGTTCTCCCTTCCTTCTCTTTGCTTCAATGGCTATTCCTTTCTTCTTTCTCCCAAAAATATGATTTATGAAGCACTATCAATCCAAACAAGCCTTAAGCTCACATGCATAAGGTTAATTGTCTCAATCGCCCTCCAACTAAATCATATTTACACCATTGCCACTTGGTTAGTTCCTAACCAATTTCCTTCTACTCCAACTAATCTTTCTTAATGCATAATTAATCCATAATACTTATTAGTATTTCATAATTATGCTTAGATTAATGTGGGATATTACAAACATAATCGCTATTCAATCGATAAAATATTCACTTTATTGTTGAATATGTACTATATCATTATTAATATAACAAAGCATAATAAGTTTTCGATTAATATTATAGTAAATTGTTTATGAAATATACAACTCCGGGATATTAAAGAAAAATTGGTCTCCTTACCTGAAATTAATACCAAAAAAATGCATGAAACTCTTAAAAGATAATATTGATAGTTGTTAAAAGCCATTGTTGTTGAATTTAACCTTATATTTTGTATAGCGTAATATCCCTTCTATTATATAGACTTGAAAAGTATATTATTTGAATAAATATATCTTGTAAAATTAATAAATATTGATGTCCGCCACTAAACGATAATTAAATATCCATTTATTTTATCTGTGGATATCTATTAAACCATCAAACACGTACCTGTGACAGTCTTTTTCGCGGATACGCATGGCTATGGATTTTTTTGTCATCCTTGCAATAATTGAACTCTACACAATACTAACAATTTTTTTATAGATATTATGTTGTGTTATTTTCATATTATTAATATTTTATAAGTGGTTGTAATTTTATATTATTAATATTTTATAAGTCGATGTTATTTTTTTTATTATGTTCTTTTTATTAAAATTTTCAACCGAATTATTATTCGCTACATTTTTATTAATATTTATGATAATTAAGAAAAACCAATAATCGATTCTTGACATTCATTTTTATTCAGTCTCATATATAAAAGTTAACTTAAAAGGAAATACAAGGGGATATGCAATACTTCGTGTTTTAAATTTTAGTTCACAATAATAAAGTCAAAATCTCCATTTTATTTATAAGGAAGCAATACTTGTTTGAAGTATGTGCAATATTTTAATTGTATTTTAGGAAATTTTAAGTTAATTTTATTCCTTTTGCCAAAAAAAAGTTAATTTTACTCAATAATCACCATTTTTATTGTTTTTACTTAACTTGGTAAAAAATATAAACAAAGATTTTAGGTGTACGATTTCTTTAAAATATGGAGTGTATGATAAGTACAAAATGAGAATGAAATAATTTAAGTCCTCACCTAAACCAGCTATTTATTTTCTATTTTATTTTCTTTTTTTACATCAAGATATCTATTTAATTCTTTAATATTTATAACGTCAATTGAAGTCTTAAAAAATATGGTTTATGATTCTTTGATTCAAACTAAAAAACTTAGTTTTTAAAATTTTTTTAAAAAAAATAGAAAAGTCAGCATAATTACAAAAAGCTTTCAAAATCTTCAAGAAATTTGTCCTCAAAATAAACTATTTAAATCTTAATTCATTAAGCTCCTAATTTTAAAAAAAAAACTCAAATATAGAATTATTATCATTATATTTATCATCAATATAGGCAATGTTAAACATATATAAATATTTTAATGGAGTTATAATTTAAATAATAATATTGACATTAGATTTAAAAATTATTGAGTCAACATTTGATTAATGTAAAATAGTTTTAATCAATTCCTAAGAAATATATATATTTGACTAATTATTATAAACAAGGATTCAAGGTGTACGATTTCTTTTAAATACGGACCGTATGATAAGTACAAAATGAGAATGAAATAATTTGAGTTCTTACCTAAACCAACTATTTATTTTCTATTTTATTGTCTTTTATACATCAAAATATCTATTAAATTCTTTAAAATCTATAAAATATATTGAAATCTTAAAAATATGGATTATAATTCTTTGATTCAAACTAAAAAACTAAAATTTAAACAATATTTAAAAAAATTAGAAAAGTCAACATAATTACAAAAATATTTTTAAATCTTCAAGACATTTGTCATCAAAATAAACTATTGAAAGCTTAATTCATTAAGCTCCTCATTTTTTAAAAACTCATTCATAGAGTTATTATCATTATATTTATCATCAATATAGGCAATGTTAAACATAATATAAATATTTTAATGGAATTATTTAAAATAATAATATTCACATTAGATTTTAAAAAGTTTAAGTCAACATTTGATTAATGTAAAATATTTTAAATAATTCCAAAGATATATATATATATATATATATATATATATATATATATATATATATATATATATATATATATATATATATATATATATATATATGTGTATGTATATATGACTAAATATTATAAACAAGGATTCAAGGTGTATGATTTCTTTTAAATATGGAGCGTATAATAGTACAAAATGAGAATGAAATAATTTGAGTTCTTACCTAAACCAGCTATTTATTTTCTATTTTATTATGTTTTTATACATCAAAATATCTATTAATTTCTTTAAAATCTATAACGTGTGTTGAAGTCCTGAAAATATAAATTATAATTCTTTGATAAAAATTGACAAATTTTCATTCATACATAATAAAAAGCAAGATAAATTTTTAAACTACAAAATTAAATATGTTTAAAATGCCTTACCGTTTGATGAAAGACATTTCTTACAGTACTAATAGTTTGATGAAATTCAATCATATTAATTAAACTTTTAAGTTACATTTCTTTAATTACTCAAAAATTTAATTGAAATACATTGAAAAGGTAAAGATGTTTTAGACTGTCAGTATATCACAATCGTTCATAAGTTAAAAATACTTAATTTTTATTTTAAATTTTTTGTTACTAATAGAAGTGAATTGTTATGATATAATAATAATAATGTAAATTTTTTTACACTGAGAGTGCATAGCAATTAAACTCATTACTCAATGATATTATTGATTCCTTATTTTAATAACACAACCAAGTATCGCAAAAGTATTAGTCTAACTACGTATAACAACAACATTTTTTTCCAATAGCTATTTCAAGACACGTTCCACCTGATTTAAATCCAGCGGTCTTACAGTCTTGAATGCAATTTGGACTGCAATCCTCAAAACAACATGAACCTGGCGGCCCAATAAAGCAGGATGCTTTGTCGAGGTCAGTTGTTGGATTCTTCAAACCAGTAACCAATCCTGAATCAAAATAATATATATTCATAAAGATAAAAAAATTTAAAATTCAAATTATGATAATTACGTTCAACTTAATAATATTGATTTTCTCCATTTTGTCTATTACACTATGATTTGCAAACAACATAATCGCTATTCAATCGATAAAATATTCACTTTATTGTTGAATATGTACTATATCATTATTAATATAACAAAGCTTAATAAGTTTTCGATTAATATTATAGTAAATTGTTTATGAAATATACAACTCCGGGATATTAAAGAAAAATTGGTCTCCTTACCTGAAACTAATACCAAAAAAATGCATGAAACTCTTAAAAGATAATATTGATAGTTGTTAAAAGCCATTGTTGTTGAATTTAACCTTATATTCTATATAGCGTAATATCCCTTCTATTATATAGACTTGAAAAGTATATTATTTGAATAAATATATCTTGTAAATTTAATAAATATTGATGTCCGTCACTAAACGATAATTAAATATCCATTTATTTTATCTATGGATATCTATTAAACCATCAAACACGTAAATAGAATTCTTCCTCGAATTCAAAGAAAACTTACCAAAACAAGTGAGGATAGGATTCCCGCATCTCGGACTCCAGCTCCCACGTAGCTTCCTCAGGACGCGTCTCATCCCACATCACTTTCAGGATAGGTATTTCCTTACTCCGTAGAGACTTGCTTGCACGCTCCAAGATACGGTAAGGTTGAGGATCATAGGAAAGATCTGGTTCTACTTCAACAGTATCCGGGAGGATAGGATGAAAGGTATCGGGCACGAACTTTCGGAGCTGAGATACGTGGAATACGTCATGCAGCCCGGATAGTGAAGGTGGTAATGCCAACTGATAAGCCACTTCACCTACCTGACTCATAATCTGATACGGTCCCACATATCTCGGACTGAGTTTTTGCGTTTTGAACGGTCCTCCCAACCTCAATCTTGGAGTGACCTTCAAATACACATGATCACCAACTTCAAATTCTAAAGGTCTCCTTCGCTTGTCCGCATAGTTCTTTTGCCGGTCTTGGGCTTTCTTGAGATTACCTTGGATCATCTTGACTTTCTCAGTAGTTTCCTGTATAATCTCCGGTCCAAGAATACTCTTCTCCCCTACTTCGGCCCAACATAGTGGTGATCGACATTTTCTCCCGTATAGAGCCTCATCGGGAGCCATACCCAAACTAGCATGGTAATTGTTATTATATGCAAACTCCACCAACGGAAAATGATCCTTCCAACTCCCGCCTTCTTCTAGAATGCAAGCTCTCAACATATCCTCTATCGTCTGGATTGTCCTCTCCGTCTGCCCATCGGATTGAGGATGGTTAGACGTACTCATATCCAGTCTAGTCCCCAATTCCTTATGAAACATCTTCCAAAATCTCGAAGTAAATTTTGGATCACGATCAGACACTATACTGGATGGCACGCCATGCAACCGTACAATCTCTGCTATGAAAAGCCTTGCAAGATGAATCACCTTGTGAGTGGTCTTTACAGGTAAAAAGTGAGCAGACTTAGTCAACCTGTCCACTATTACCCATATAGAATCATGTCCGCCTCGGGCACGAGGTAATCCCAAAATGAAATCCATGGAGATAGAATCCCATTTCCAAGTTGGTATCTCCAGTGGCTGTAACATTCCTCCTGGTCTCTGATGCTCAATCTTAACTTGTTGGCAAATGGGACATTGTGCTACATACTCCGCAATCTCCTTCTTCATCCCTGGCCACCAAAAGTCTTTCCTCAAGTCTTGATACATTTTGGTCGATCCAGGATGAATAGAAAATCTACTCTTGTGTGCTTCATCCAGAATCAAACGCTTCAACTCAGAATCATTCGGTATACACATTCGTTGCTTAAACAAGATTACTCCATCAGGTGTTCTCACAAAATCAGACATGCCTTCGCTCACTTGCAATTGCTCATCATACCCTTGTGATATCCGAATTCTTTCTCGTAGCTCATTCTGGATGCTCAAGTTACTGATCAACACACCACTGGGCGTCCATTCAAACTGAAGGTTAAGATTTTGAAACCTTTCCAATAATTCATGTTCTAACATCATCAACTCAGCAACTCAAAATTCCTTCCTACTTAATGCATCTGCCACTTTGTTAGCCTTTCCTGGATGATACTTCAATTCAAAGTCATAATCTTTGAGGTACTCCATCCATCTCCTTTGTCGCATATTCAACTCCTTCTAGTCAAAGAGATATCTCAAGCTTTTATGATCACTGAACATCTCAAAGTGAACGCCATATAGGTAATGTCGCCACACCTTGAGTGCAAAAACTATTGCAACAAGCTCAAGATCGTGGGTCGGGTAATTCTCTTCATGAGATCTCAACTGCCGAGAGGCATATGCTACCACCTGACCATCTTGCATCAATACTCCTCCTAAACCTTTCTTAGAAGCGTCGCAGAACACCTCATAGGATCGGTTTGGGTCCGGAATTACTAACACGGGAGCAGTAGTCAACTTCTTCTTAAGTTTCTGAAAACTCTGTTCACACTCGGAATCCCATTCAAAGGCAACCTCCTTCCGCGTAAGCTTTGTCAATGGTAAGGCTAACTTAGCAAACCCCATAATAAATCTCCGGTAATAACCTGCCAAACCTAAGAAGCTTCTGACTTCAGTCACACTCCTCGGCCGATCCCAATTCACCACTGCTTCTACTTTAGAAGGATCCACTGCCACGCCTCCTCCAGAGATGACGTGACCAAGAAAACTTACTTCGGATAGCCAAAATTCACACTTACTGAACTTGGCATACAATTGTTTCTCTCGAAGAGTAGACAACACAGTCCGCAAATGCTCTTCATGATCTTTGGGAGTACGGGAATACACCAGAATGTCATCGATGAAGATTACTACAAACTGGTCCAGATATGGTTGAAAGATTCGATTCATGTAATCCATGAAAACTTCCGGAGATTTAGTCACACCGAACGGCATAACTAAAAACTCGTAGTGACCATATCGGGTCTTGAATGCAGTCTTAGGTACATCTGAGCTCTCTACTCGGATTTGATGGTACCCTGACCTAAGATCAATCTTCGAGAACACACTGGCTCCTTTCAACTGATCTAGGAGGTCATCAATCCGGGGTAAAGGATATTTGTTCTTTATGGTAAATTTATTCAGCTGACGGTAATGGATGCACAGGCGCATACTTCCGTCTTTCTTCTTCACCAAAAGAACAGGAGCTCCCCATGGAGAAACACTGGGTTGGATAAAATGCTTAGCAAGGAGCTCTTCCAATTGGCTTTTCAGTTCTCTGAGTTCAATAGGAGACATCCTATATGGAGTGATGGAAACTGGGCCTGTTCCAGGAACAAGATCGATTGAGAATTTCGCTTCCCTTTCCGGAGGAAGAGAAGTGATATCCTCAGGAAATTCGCACACCACCGGAATCTCCGACAAGTCAACTCTCACAGAAGGTTCCTTGGAAAGAACTAAAAGAAAGGATCTTTCTTGAGAAAAGAGATAATTAACCGTGTTGATTGTACCTTCTATCAACTTGGTAACTGCATCATCGGAAGAAGTCTCTTCAGCAGGAATGAATATGGCCTTCTCTTTGCAACCAATGTACACCGAGTTAAGAGACATCCAATCCATCCCTAGAATAACATCAAGCTTCTTGAGGGGTAAGCAAATTAGATCAATCGGGAAGTCACGACCATTAAAAGACACCGAACAATCTTTACAAATTAGTCGAGCTTCCACAGTATCATCCGTTGCCGAAGAGATAATCATAGGATTGGGTAATGGAGTAGCTTCCAAACCAAGTCGGTAAACACACTCGGTAGAGACAAAGGAATGAGTGGCTCCACAATCAACTAAAACACATAAAGGTTGATTGTTAATATAACACGTACCCGCAATGAGATTGTTGTTTCCCTTGGCCTTCCTCAAATCCAAAGTGTAAACACGACCTGCAGTCTTCTTAGGAATCCTCTTTTGTGGACATTGTGGAGCTATGTGGCCCTGCTCGCCACATCTAAAACAAGTCACAGAAACGTACTTGCACTCCCCGGTATGCTTCCTTCCACACTTGCGACAATGGGGCGGTTGAGCCGATTGATCACCATAAACCTGCTTCTTCTTTGGTGGAGGATTACGGGGCCTCAAGTGTTGAGTAGATCTTCCTTGCTCTCTAAAATTAGCCCTGTTCTGGTTCCTCTCTTCTTGAACCCTCTTCAAACTGTTTTCGGCAACATAGCATTGCCTCAAACACTCAGCATAAGTGGTGAACTCTCTCTGGGAAACACTATGAGCAATGTCGGTCCTCAAACCCATCATGAACTGGTCAATCTTCCATAGTTTATCTGGAGCATAAACAGCTTGTCGGGAGTAATCAGCCAAGTCTTCGAACTTCTCTGCATATTCTGAAACAGACATGTCACCTTGCTTGAAGTTCTGGAATTCTCGCTCCTTCTGAGTCCTCACACTATTAGGGAAATACTTCTCCAAGAATGCCACTTTGAAGTGTTGCCAATCCTTAGGAATCTCTTGTGTGGTGAAATAAGTGGATGCAGTGTTCCACCACCTAAGAGCTGGTCCCTTCATCTTCTGAGTAGCAAAGATCACCTTCTCTTCTTCAGTACACTGAATAGCTTGAAACACCCTCTCCATACCAGCTAACCAATCATGAGCCAAGAGTGAATCAAGTCCGCCAACAAACTCTAGAGGATCCATCCTGAAGAAGGCACGAAAATCAGGTCCAGCTGCAGCTTGAGAACGGGAACTTGAGTAGGAGGTTGTTGTCCCTGCATGCCTTGCATCATTTGAGCCATCATCTGGTTCTGCTGCATCATCTGCTGCATCATTTGTTGCCAAGGCACGCCTGCACCTCCGGCTTCATGCTCGGGCTCCACATTCCTAGTTCTGGGCCTTCTGGGACCTCTGCGTTGCTCAGCCATCTCCCTGTCTGTCCTACGCATGGAATCAAGTTGATCAGGCTCAATGCCATAAATAAGACATAAGGAATCATATTGATTAAACACGTATGAGGCAGAATTGTACTGCATTATGATGCGTCTTAGCAAAGTCGAAGATCGACCTGCTCTGATACCAACTGTAACACCCCACACATATATGTCTAGAATAATATGCATAAAGTATTAATTATGGTTCATAAGACAACAAGTACATAATGTTTGCAGCGGAAAATAGAAGTACACGAATATATAAGCCGAATGTATCATGGCCAAAACATAAGTACATCATATCAGTACATGTCCAAAATACACTAACTAGTAAGCACGACAAGAAACAAAAAGAAGCATCCAAGCATCGCCAAGAGATCTAATCCATCTTTCCCTTACCGCGATCTTGCCTCGAACCACCTGAAAAATAAATAATTGGAATGGGATGAGATTACTAAATCTCAGTGAGTCCGCCTATCCTATTAGTACGCTCGGATCTAAAAGGAACATACAAAATATACGAATCCACCATGGATTCGGGGTTATTCTCACTTCCGGTACAAGTACGGAGTAAACAAAGCGACTCGTCCACCATTGGACTTGTCTCAAGCAAATACACATTGTATAGCTGTCATACCCCAAAATTTTCCTTCCATATTCCAATTACAATGATTCAAAGTTCAAGATTCAATTCCAAAGCCTTGCTCAAACAATCCCAAGATCCACAGTCAACTGATTCAAACCTAAAAAGTCAACTACAATCAAAGCATGATTCAAACCTATGATCATTGGTCAAACATCAAGCATGGAGGTGCATAACCATCATTTGATCAAAGATTGATCATGATTCCATTAATAGAAACTCAGAGATGAACAAATACAAAAAAGGTTCAAATTAGGGTTTCTTAGGAGAAAGTCAACCCAACTTTGACTGGGCATAACTTTCACATGGAACATCAAAAATGCCCCACTCAAAGCCTATTTTGAAGGAAATTGGATTCCCTACAACTTTGTCTTTGACAAGCCAGGGCTAGAAATGATTCATTTGAGAGATACAGTGCAAAAGATTACAGGTCATTTTCAGGCATCCTTCAAAAGCAGTTTTTTGTCAAAGAAGATATGATCAAGATAAAAGCTCCAAATGAAAAATATGTTCCAAAGTGGCTTGTAGAGGACACTTTGAGGTTTCCAAAAAGTATTAGAACTCCCTCATAGCTTAAAAATTGAGTGAGATATGCTTGATTAAAATTGGGCGATTTTGGAGGACCAAATGTGAAAAAAGGGGGTTCAAATTGGATTTCTTGCAAATAGGCCCATACTTTTATGACTTAAACTTGGCCCATAAGTTATCAAAACCATATGCCACGAATTTTACCTTTTATTTAATTTATATATAATTTTATTTCATTTTTAAATGATTCAAAATAATTTAATTAAAGGGAAAAATCAAATATTTTGTTACAAGATGCATATAGATCAAATCCAATCAGCATTGATGTCAAAATATAGTATAATTTTCGTGCATAAATGGTTGGAAAAGATTGACATAAGATGGGGCAAAAAAATAGAAAGTTTCTATTCAAAGAAAAAATCAATTTCCACAAACTTGGAAAAATTGGATTCAAGGACCTTGGGCTTTGTTTTTTAACCTAATTATGTCCTTCTATAAGTACTCAACACAAGCCAGTGGAATAGGGGTCGGTTTCTCTGCACCTTAAAAGGCCGCACCAAGAACAAAAAAATAAGGAAGAAGCCAAAAGCGTTTTTGTGGTTGGAGCTTGTTTCAAGGCATTCTGAACATTCCAATCAATCCCTTGGTGTTTCCTGGAGTTGTTCCAATCCTCTTCTTCGATCGAAACACGCAGAAGCCACATCCATATTCACGATTTGCGTCTCACTTTGTCAAGACTCGGTTTCGATCATTCGTTCATCAAAAACTTATTTTGATTGTATATTAATGTTTGTAATGATGTTAGCAACGTTCCTGGATAATTCAATTCGTGTTTAGGTGCAGGTGACGGGATCCGCCATAGCTAGGGTTCCTAAGTTCTAAATTGGGGTTTTTGGGTTAAAGTTGAAATCAGACCAAAAGATTGATGCTATTGCGTTCGTAAAGCTTTATATAGTTGTTATGGGCTTTTATCCGGTGTTTATTTGGCATGTATGGCGATGTTGATATTTGCAGAGAATGGCTACGAGCGTAGCCGTAGCAAATGTCTAGCAAAATCGCAGGTAAAAAAACTCAGAATTGAGGAAGAGGAAGGCCCAGGCGCGCGCAGGTTCTGTTTTGAAATTTCAAATTATTTAATTTTGTATATATTATTTAACAGTTGTCTCACTAACAACAAATAAGTGTTGTCTTGGTGGTAAAAGTAAAAGGCGGAGGGTTCATGCATGAAGGGGTGGGTTCGATCCCCACTCCCAACAATATTTTTAATAGAACGCAGGTCCATCTGATTCAGTACGAGACATCCACACGCGGCCTCCATGCACCTTCGCTATTCACTGTTGGATCACCACTAGCAGAGATCCAAAGGAGCCAGCGTGAAGTCCTATGGTGCACCATCAATGAGCAGCAACATGTGATCGCACGCCTAGGTTTCTTGTTTGTTATTATTATTTGTATATTATTTATATAAATCTTTAAATTTCTTAATTAATTTTTAGTATATATACATATATAATTTAATTTTAATTAAGATTAATATAGTTGCATTAGGATTAGGCTTAGGATTATTCCCCCGATTCTTTTTCGACTATTCGATTTATTTATTTTTATCGATTTTAATTGTTAAAAATGATAAAAAAACCCTAGAACGGTGATATAAGATATCAGGGTTTGCCCGATCCCATGAGTTTTTTTAGCCAAAATCTTAGGATTAAATTTATTATCCGTTTTGACCGTATTAATCGGTCGTGATGGGTAATAATCGATCATTTGATTATTAATTAAATTAATATAATTCAAATAACATTCATTTGGCTAAAGGGTTTCAACCATTTTATTGGTTGCGATGATTAGCCTATTCCCTTATTCTAATTCGCTATTCTTTTTAATCGAATCAATCGATTACGAGGGGTAACGATACAAACTAATTATTTAATTATTAAAAAATACCATAATTCGTTATCAGTAATAATCAAATCAATTGATTAAAATTGGTAACGATACAACTTCAAATCTGTTAACTATGGCGATTGAATCTATTGATCGTTGCGGTTAATAGTGCTAAATCAAATCAGGGTTGTACGCCCAAAACTTTTAAAACACACTAAACCACGATACAACGGTGTTTCAACACTGCGATATTCACAACTACGATAAGGTAATTCAAAATACCTTCGAACATTCGCATTTCAAAAACAACCTCAAACAACATCAAATCAAATTCTAAATTCTAAGGCGTACAATCCTGTGCCCGAACTACGTTGACTCTGATTCTCCATAAGGAGATACGTAGGCACTTGGATAACCAAGGCGAGTCCCCTTCCCTGAAATCTCAATTTTCCCCCTTCTCATTTCCTTAGCTATTAACCTCTGTAATTTTGTTATAAACCTTTACCTTAGATTCAAAGCCATAGGAAAGGGTTGAGGGTGCCTAACACCTTCCCTCGACCTGAATATAGTATCTTACCCTGATCTCTTAACTGCGTAGGTTTCCTATTCACCATGGTAGAATAGGTGGCGACTCTCTAAGTTATAATTTTTAGGCAGGTTGCTACAGCTGGCGACTCTGCTGGGGACAACTATAATGGTGAATACTATGCTCCTATAGGTTCTGGCAGGGTTTAGGTTTGGCAAGTTTTTAGGGTTTGGCAAACTTGCCATTTTTTTAGGGTTTGGGGAAGGTTCATCTTTTCAATAAATATTAATTTATTTGTTTATTTATTTGTTTTTTTTCTGGTTTTTCTTAAATATTTATTTGTCTGCCTTGGAATATTTAATTATATTATTATATGCATTGCTGGTATTTCCTATGTTTTGTTAAACCCTAAGTGTGGGAGTTAACTTTGAGATCAACAGGGGAGCATGAATCTCCTACGAGTCTCATTGATAACTCCACTCGGAGTGGGTTGAATATTCGGAAATGTCCAAAACGAGGCTTGACTTTGTTGAGGGCAGGACTGATTATTTGGCTGATCTCTCCGAGAACCTACCCCAAAAATTCAAACCTCATGGATAAAATGAGTTGTTCTAAAATCCAAAGAGACAAAAAGTCTCGGAGGTTACGAACGACCCCATGAGACCTTCTAGAACCCCCCTATAAAAGGGTTGGCTCCCAAGAGCCGCTACGTCGGACCTATGAACTTATGTGATTATGTGCTATATGTATATATATGTGTTGATCATTTTTTTTATTATTTCTTTTTCCATTCATCATACATCAGGGGCATTCTTGCATCATATTTTATTCAAAAAAAAGAGAATAAAAAAAAAGATATCATACATATCATGCATGGCATACACATCATTTTCATGACATTAAGAGAAGATTCCTCTTCTATCTCCAGAACAAGGGACCATTGGGAAGGATAACCTAACATCCCGACCATATTATCCAACAAGATTTCAGCAGAAGAGATCAATGGATCAGCAAAAGCAACAGGGTGGCCAACGCACCTGGAGGTCCAAGCCCAAACGATCATTCACCCCATTGCACATGCCGCTGTCTCAAGCTCTGCAACATCTGCTCAGTCAGGACTTGGTAACTTTGCTGCCTCCATACTCAGCTCCCGCTAACCCCGCTCCCGGGTACAAGCATCATGCTAGTTGCGCTTATCATTCAGACAGTCCTGGTCATGATACAGAGGATTGTGGGCCGTTGAAACACAAGATACAAGATTTGATTGAAGAAGGGCTCATTGAGTTCGAAGATCCTAGCAAGTCTAAAGCCATAGGTGGCTAGAAGGAGGATTTCTCAGATCATTAGTTTTGTTTTCATTCGCAATTTCTTTCCGTTTGTTTAAACATTAGTCTTATGACATATGCTATGTACTTTACAACAATCATTAATACATTGCTTACATTTGTCTTGATTCATTCCTAGTGTTCTCACTATATTTAAAATTGTGTTTTTACTCAGTTTTATTCTTTGTGATATTCAACTCTCGATCAAAGTCGTACACCTTTTGAGGGAGAATGACGAAAACGATACCACAATTTCATACACTACGCTTTCGAACAGACCGTGTTGACGATGTACAGGCATTGTTTCAATTCCTAAATAACGGAGATATAAGGATGTTAATCCCTTGTAAACCCCTTTGAGCCGAAAGAAGTAGGAGTTTTCCTTCATATAAAATAAAACCCTTAATACATAACCTGGGGTAGGGTAGTTGCTCAGTTAACTTAATTATTTCAAGTTGTTCCTTTGAACATAATCCCCGATGGTTCCCCGTCATCATTAAGTTCGGCAGTCAATGTCCGCAAAAAAAAAGAAAGCAATACAAGGGCCTGCTAAGTCAAAACCTATTAAGGATACTTAGGCAAAATTGGGGCATCCCGCTGACTGTAGTTTTAAAACGAACAGTTCAGGCAAAGTTGAAAAGAGGTCACTACATACCCTCACAAAAGAAAAGAAAGGAGGATGACTGCCTTTGCAAAGTAAACTTCTGTTTTTTGAACCATCATAAATGTCAACGTCATAATTCCCAAATTCTTTTGGAGACTAAATGCATAGTTAATTGAGCATAGGACTGGAGAACATCACGAAGATGGGGATGTGTACAAATAAACTTTGAGCCTCTACCTTTTGTTTCTTTAAACCGTGAACCAGGCCACGTTACAACCCTTAAAAGTCCTAACTGAAGCATGGTTAGATTGAAAGCATATCGTTACCAAAGGTATCCCGACTCCTTAAGGCCTACTATAACTCTTGAGTTGATATCACTTTCTTACGACAAAAAAAAAACTTTGTTTTACTCAAAAAAAATGTTTTTAAACTTTCAAGACAGACATATTCATTCGCATCTTATGAATTTCATTATAAAGTACACTTGTCTATATAGATTTAAATGTTAACATCAGGGAGAAGTTGCATGGGGCATGGCTAATGACTAAAAAAATCCTACCGACAGGCGAAATAGCTTTTAAAAAAAAAAAGAAGCTTATCAAAAGAAGAAACATCTCTTACACATGACTGAGATAGCTAAGGTGTACACAAGGCATAACCCGTCATTATCCCATTTACATGGAGTAATCTATTCAAGATCCATGGAAACTCTCAAGGACGCTGAATAGCCCATGGGGCAAGCCCATTACCTAGGGGCACGTTGAAAAGGTCACTCAGTAGCAGATAGTGTCAATGCCACTCTCACATCCTTTCCAGGAACCTTTATAGGATATTTCTCAATCTGCTCATATAGTCTTCTTTAAGACGTGTTCAAACAATTCTTACCCTTTCTAGGAGCCTTTTTCAGATAGTCTTTTAAGACACATTTTCCTATCCCTTCTATTTTCAAACCCTTTCAGATAGTATTTTTTAAGACCCATCTCCTTATCCTTTCTATTTTCAAACCCTTTCAAATAGTCTTCTCTAAGACATATTCCTTTCTAAGAGCCTTTTCTAGGTAGTCTTCTGCAAGACATCTCTTAACTTTTTCAGTTAGTCTTTTAAAGACACATTCAAACTTCTCGTATGCTTCCAAGAACCTTGTCAAACTTTGTTTAAAGTACAGAGTCTTCTCTAAGACAGTTCGCCATCCTTTCTAGGGTGATCTTCTTCAAGATATTTTTTTTCCTAAGTTTTGTTTAAAACCCCACATTCCTTACAATGGTCTCTATCCTCTATAGGAATATTTTCTGACCCTCTACACAAACATATCCCTTTGAGCTTTGTTTAAAGCGCAGTCTTGTTTAAGACAATTTCCCATTTCTTTCCAAGGACCTCTTCAGGTAATCTTATAGAAGACATCATCTCATTCTGAGTACTCAGCAAATCACTGTCCGTCACAACTCATTCTGAAAAGCATCTGCTTCACATCCAACACTTACAATCAAGAATCCTATTGACTAGGGGCATTCTTTCTCAAGAATTCAAACACTGGGGCAGTGCACATCAGGTTCATGGTGTGACTTGGTAAAATTCGAGTTCTCTCTAAAGATACTTCCTTCAGGTTAAGGGACACGTCTCTCAAGACTTCCGATTTCGGAGAGATCACTCTAGTATCATACAAGGAGCATGGTTGTGTAATTGGCCTTCTTACGCCTGTATCACTTACAACCTAAAATATGGAATCTCCATACATGCATAATTCTCATTTATTTTGAGAATCTCATTACATGACACATGCATCATGACATTGCATAAAACTAACGCTACCTTTTCAGGTCACTTCATAATCAAGAGGATGTTATCATCACATTACAAGCGCAAATACGATCGTATCAACGATTCAATCTCAACATATACAAGTCTAATACCTCATTCCATGTCTCTCTTCAAAGACAATCCAGAAGCAACCAAAGAATTTCTTACCTCTCCAGGTAGTCTTGTCCAAGACAATTATCCTAATCTTTCCAAGCAGTCTTGTTTAAGACATATCCTAACCTTTCTAGGTAGTTTTGTTTAAAATATTTCATAGCCTTTATAGGAACCTTTCTAGGCAGTTTTGTTTAAAACATTCCACGACCTTTATAGGAACCTTTCTAGGTAGTTTTGTTTAAAATGCTTCGTGTCCTTTATAGGAACCTGTCTAGGTAGTTTTGTTTAAAACGTATCATATCCTTTATAGGAACCTTTCGAGGTAGTTTTGTTTAAAACGTATCATGCCCTTTTTAGGAACCTTTCGAGGTAGTTTTGTTTAAAACGTTTTATGTCCTTTATAGGAATCTTTCTAGATAGTTTTGTTTAAAACATATCGTTCCCTTTATAGGAATCTTTCTAGATAGTTTTGTTTAAAACATATCGTGTCCTTTATAGGAATCTTTCTAGATAGTTTTGTTTAAAACATATCGTTCCCTTTATAGGAATCTTTCTAGATAGTTTTGTTTAAAACATATCGTGTCCTTTATAGGAATCTTTCTAGCTAGTTTTGTTTAAAAACGTATCGTTCCCTTTATAGGAACCTCTCTAGGTAAGTCTTGTTTAAGATATCCCGTATCCTATCTAAGAGTCTTTCCATGTGAGTCCTGTTTAAGACGTACCATAACCTGTCTAGGTAGTCCTGTTTAAGACGTTTCATATCTCTTTAGGAGCCTTTCAAAGTGAGTCTTATTTAAGACATATCATGCCTTTATAGGTAGCCTTCTTAAAATGTTTATCCAATCTTTTCTAAGACACACTTAGTTCTTTTAAAGAACTCCTCAGTTAGTCTTCTCCAAGACATTCTTCCCAAGCATTGTTCAAAGCCTAAGCTTCTTCGCATCAACTTTCGATATACCCTATTCAGGAACCTCTTCAGGTAGTCTTATGTAAGACATTACTTCATCTCTCCTCAGATATAATCAAATGATCCAGGTCTGAAAAGCATATGCTTTAGACAAGTTCCCTACGCAAGCAAATTTCAGGGCATTTCAGTGTCCAATCATCTTCTACCTCTTCAGGTTCAAGAAGATTGAACAGGGGCAGCTGTCACACCCCAAAATTTGCCTTCCATATTCCATTTACAATGAATCAAAGTTCAAGATTCAATTCCAAAGCCTTGCTCAAACAATCCCAAGATCCACAGTCAACTGATTTAAACCTAAAAAGTCAACTACAATCAAAGCATGATTCAAACCTATGATCATTGGTCAAACATCAAGCATGGAGGTGCATAACCATCATTTGATCAAAGATTGATCATGATTCCATTAATAGAAACTCAGAGATGAACAAATACAAAAAAGGTTCAAATTAGGGTTTCTTAGGAGAAAGTCAACCCAACTTTGACTGGGCATAACTTTCACATGGAACATCAAAAATGCCCCACTCAAAGCCTATTTTGAAGGAAATTGGATTCCCTACAACTTTGTCTTTCACAAGCCAGGGCTAGAAATGATTCATTTGAGAGATACAGTGCAAAAGATTACAGGTCATTTTCAGGCATCTTTCAAAAGCAGTTTTTTGTCAAAGAAGATATGATCAAGATAAAAGCTCCAAATGAAAAATATGTTCCAAAGTGGCTTGTAGAGGACACTTTGAGGTTTCCAAAAAGTATTAGAACTCCCTCATAGCTTAAAAATTGAGTGAGATATGCTTGATTAAAATTGGGCGATTTTGGAGGACCAAATGTGAAAAAAGGGGGTTCAAATTGGATTTCTTGCAAATAGGCCCATACTTTTATGACTTAAACTTGGCCCATAAGTTATCCAAACCATATGCCACGAATTTTACCTTTTATTTAATTTATATATAATTTTATTTCATTTTTAAATGATTCAAAATAATTTAATTAAAGGGAAAAATCAAATATTTTGTTACAAGATGCATATAGATCAAATCCAATCAGCATTGATGTCAAAATATAGTATAATTTTCGTGCATAAATGGTTGGAAAAGATTGACATAAGATGGGGCAAAAAAATAGAAAGTTTCTATTCAAAGAAAAAATCAATTTCCACAAACTTGGAAAAATTGGATTCAAGGACCTTGGGCTTTGTTTTTAACCTAATTATGTCCTTCTATAAGTACTCAACACAAGCCAGTGGAATAGGGGTCGGTTTCTCTGCACCTTAAAAGGCCGCACCAAGAACAAAAAAATAAGGAAGAAGCCAAAAGCGTTTTTGTGGTTGGAGCTTGTTTCAAGGCATTCTGAACATTCCAATCAATCCCTTGGTGTTTCCTGGAGTTGTTCCAATCCTCTTCATCGATCGAAACACGCAGAAGCCACATCCATATTCACGATTTGCGTCTCACTTTGTCAAGACTCGGTTTCGATCATTCGTTCATCAAAAACTTATTTTGATTGTATATTAATGTTTGTAATGATGTTAGCAACGTTCCTGGATAATTCAATTCGTGTTTAGGTGCAGGTGACGGGATCCGCCATAGCTAGGATTCCTAAGTTCTAAATTGGGGTTTTTTGGTTAAAGTTGAAATCAGACCAAAAGATTGATGCTATTGCGTTCGTAAAGCTTTATATAGTTGTTCTGGGCTTTTATCCGGTGTTTATTTGGCATGTATGGCGATGTTGATGTTTGCAGAGAATGGCTACGAGCTTAGCCGTAGCAAATGTCTAGCAAAATCGCAGGTAAAAAAACTCAGAATTGAGGAAGACGAAGGCCCAGGCGTGCGCAGGTTCTGTTTTGAAATTTCAAATTATTTAATTTTGTATATATTATTTAACAGTTGTCTCACTAACAGCAAATAAGTGTTGGCTTGGTGGTAAAAGTAAAAGGCGGAGGGTTCATGCATGAAGGGGTGGGTTCGATCCCCACTCCCAACAATATTTTTAATAGAACGCAGGTCCATCTGATTCAGTACGAGACATCCACACGCGGCCTCCATGCACCTTCGCTATTCACTGTTGGATCACCACTAGCAGAGATCCAAAGGAGCCAGCGTGAAGTCCTATGGTGCACCATCAATGAGCAGCAACATGTGATCGCACGCCCAGGTTTCTTGTTTGTTACTATTATTTGTATATTATTTATATAAATCTTTAATTTTCTTAATTAATTTTTAGTATATATACATATATAATTTAATTTTAATTAAGATTAATATAGTTGCATTAGGATTAGGCTTAGGATTATTCCCCCGATTCTTTTTCGACTATTCGATTTATTTATTTTTATCGATTTTAATTGTTAAAAATGATAAAAAAAACCCTAGAACGGTGATATAAGATATCAGGGTTTACCCGATCCCATGAGTTTTTTTAGCCAAAATCTTAGGATTAAATTTATTATTCGTTTTGACCGTATTAATCGGTCGCGATGGGTAATAATCGATCATTTGATTATTAATTAAATTAATATAATTCAAATAACATTCATTTGGCTAAAGGGTTTCAACCATTTTATTGGTTGCGATGATTAGCCTATTCCCTTATTCTAATTCGCTATTCTTTTTAATTGAATCAATCGATTACGAGGGGTAACGATACAAACTAATTATTTAATTATTAAAAAATACCATAATTCGTTATCAGTAATAATCAAATCAATTGATTAAAATTGGTAACGATACAACTTCAAATCTGTTAACTATGGCGATTGAATCTATTGATCGTTGCGGTTAATAGTGCTAAATCAAATCAGGGTTGTACGCCCAAAACTTTTAAAACACACTAAACCACGATACTACGGTGTTTCAACACTGCGATGTTCACAACTACGATAAGGTAATTCAAAATACCTTCGAACATTCGCATTTCAAAAACAACCTCAAACAACATCAAATCAAATTCTAAATTCTAAGGCGTACAATCCTGTGCCCGAACTACGTTGACTCTGATTCTCCATAAGGAGATACGTAGGCACTTGGATAACCAAGGCGAGTCCCCTTCCCTGAAATCTCAATTTTCCCCCTTCTCATTTCCTTAGCTATTAACCTCTGTAATTTTGTTATAAACCTTTACCTTAGATTCAAAGCCATAGGAAAGGGTTGAGGGTGCCTAACACCTTCCCTCGACCTGAATATAGTATCTTACCCTGATCTCTTAACTGCGTAGGTTTCCTATTCGCCATGGTAGAATAGGTGGCGACTCTCTAAGTTATAATTTTTAGGCAGGTTGTTACAATAGCAAACAAGTATGCAAACCCGCATCCACACACGGGGAATCCAGAAGTGTAACAACCTCGGCTAGATTATGGAGTAAATGCATCCTCGATGAGTAACTGTTATACCCCAAAATTTGCCCGCATCTTTTTTCAAGAAAACTCCAATCTAAAAATTAAGAGTCTCATATAATCATGGATTTTTATTTCAATAAATATCCTGACTTGTGAAATACATAGTTTTTAGAATTTTTCTTATATAGTATTTTGGCTTGCAGTTGAATTTATTCTTACGCAAACGCCAAATACTGTTTATTACTTCACACATGCTATTTATTTATTTACAGATAAATAGTACTGACACAATTGGTACAGAGTTAAATCTTTTGCAGGCGCAGAATCAGGAAACTCAGACTGTACTGGTAACAAGTAGATTATTATTATCTTTTGTTTCCCATTAATTTTTGTACTATATTCCATTATTTTCAAAATCTTTTCAAATCTCTTTTTCAAAAAATCAAATCCTAACTTTATTCTATACATCTCTCTTTTTCCCAACACTATCATACACTTTCTTTCAAATCTTACTTCCACTCAAATTTTCCTTTTGTACGGAATCACTTCATTCCCCAATGTCTCTATCCTTCTTTCCATTCTATAAATACCTCTCATTTTTCCATAAAAATCTCACATCAAATTCTAACTCATCTCTCAAATTTCTACTTCTTATCCATCCTTTCTTCTTCCCCGACAAAATGGCGAAGTGGTGGGAAACGTGTTTTCTTATGGTCATCACCATTGCTACGGTGATCATGTCTTTTTTCTGTCTACATAGCCCGGAACACTGTGGACCTGGGATGCTTGCACTCCCAATCATCTACATGTTATTATTTGTAGCATGGGTTATTAATCGTCATTCTTAAAATTTGCCGTATTTCTTATTTCTTAAATGTACCGTTTATTCGTCGTACTGTTCAATATAGTATGTAATATTTGTACTGTCAGTATTAAATGTTGTACTATTTGTCATAATGTTGCTTAATTATTCAGATAATATTTTGTGTGTTTTCTGCCAGTCAAATATTCATTTTTCTGTGCATTAAATGATTTTCAGGGTTATTATCGGTAATTTTGCTCGCGTACAGTAAATATTAGTTATTTATTATGTCTGTGTTTTTAACAAGTCATGTAAATAAACTTTAATTTTTCACATAAAACAAAAAAACAAAAAAAAGAAAATTAACTTTGACTGTTGATTTTTCACTCTAACTGCTACATTAATACCTGAACAGTCAGTTGACAGTCAAACTGCTGGCAGTACAATTCTCAGTGTTTTGTACCATCAATCAAATCAATCTTTTACAATTCAAAATTCCAAGATTTTTGTCCTAGAAGTCTTCTGAATATCACATGATTAGCAGAGACTCAACACTGCACAAAAATCAGGTACGCTTAACTGTCTCCTACACAAACAGTCCCTGACTAGGGATTTCTTGTTTTTACAGGAGAAACAAGTTTTTGAGACCTCAAATGGATTTCATGGACATCCATATATCTCAAAGTACCATCACACAAATTTTCAGACTTCAATTCACTCAGACGCACCGTCAGCAGCTCAAACAGTCAACATACGACCCGTTTGACCAAAAAAGTCAACAGACAGTCAAAAATGAAATTTTTTGTCAACATCCATATTTTGTCAAAAGATTAATCATTTGATCATTGGATGATCATAATTCATCAAGGAAAGATAAAAAATCAACAAAACCCTAAGATTCAAAATTAGGGTTTTCTCCTAAAAAGTCAACTGAACTTTGACTGGCCATAACTCTCTCATCCTTCATCCAAAAAATTCAAACCAAAGCTCATTTTGAAGTAAATTCAATTATCTTTCAAATGCAATTGATCCCATGGTAATTACATTCACCATTTGAAAAATATGAACAAAGACATTACAGGTCATTTTCAAAGTCAACAAAAAGACACTTTTTTCAAAAGGACACACAAGGAGCATCAAAAATAATTTTGACATGAGACCAAAGACATTGGTTAAAGGACTCTTTGAGGTTTCCAAAAAGTGCATGATCTCCTTCATATGACAAAAATTGAGGGATTTACACCTTGTTGAAGTTGGCTAAATTTTGGGAAAATGCATAAAACCAACATTGCTCAAAAATGTATTTTTTCCAAATGGGGCCAAGTTATCATGGTTCAAACATGTTTTCCATGATATTATGGGCCTCCCACGACCAAGACAAAGCCCACACCATTTTTATCCATTTTTGGCTTAATTTTATCTTATTTTAAGATTAAATGAAAAAAGAAAATGGAAGGATAATGGATAGCTTAGTTTCTAAGCATGAGTCATCCAAGAATCTTCAATTTTCTGCAGAAGATTGAGGTACAAGGCAAGAGCATTGAAGAGAAGCAAGACTTGGTCAACAATTCAAAGGTTTTAATATAAAAAAATCAAGAATTCAACAAAGGCAACTAAAGGCTTCTTGGCTTCAATTCTAAGCACAACATAGCCTATATAAAGGCTATAACACTTCACAAATAAAAGGGCACGAAATTAGAGCCAAACTTCTGCTTGTAACACACTTGTAATCACTTAATTTTTTCAAAGAAACTTGAAATTCGAATTTTAAGTTTAAGTCATTTTCAAAACAAACTAAGCATTCAAACATCTTCCTCAAGCATCACTGAACATATTCCAATCATTTCCAAGTCTTGAAACTCACTGAGCCAAGTACTACAGGTCACGATTGGTTCGAACTAGAATCAACTTGTATCTCGTAATCCACGCATGCTTAGCAAGATGTAGACATATATTTGAACTTAGTTTGATGTGTAGATCATTTCTGGAAGTTTAATTGAGTTTTGGATGCTTGCACACGAATCTACCATTTTAGGGTTTTCTAGTTCAAATTTAGGGTTTTTAGTTAGAGCCAAAATTAGAACAAATTAAGGGCATGGTTGAATTCAGTGGAACAAGATGAATTGAATGGACCTATCGCGCCTAATTTCTATGCACGTTTACCCTTGTTCATTATTTTTGCAGATTTAGGGTTCATCAATTACAGCGCTTTTGCATAAAAGCGCTGTTAAAAGCGGTGTCTGGAGGTTGAAGATGAAGACGTGTCCTCACCCCATTGGTTCACACGCGCGCGTTTTTTTAAATTTAATTTTTCTAATCCAGTGTGCTGCAGGTATATCACGTGTCACATGCCTTCAGGCCTTCCACCATCTGATTTCATTAATCTCCTCATCCAACGCTCTAGCCTTGCCAGTCCATGCTATAGACTCTATAACCCACCACATCTGATCACTGCTTATGTAATACCCTATTTAATTCTTTTTAGAAAATAGTAATGATGTTGGTTGAGATAGAACTAGATGGCAAAATGGGCATTACGACTTAGTTAAAGGGCAATTGTGACATTTTGCTCACCATAAGTTCTAAGGCTTGTTTGGTCCCTCACTTGTTCCAAAAACAGATTTTTGTGGGAAGAAAGTTTGGAAACGTGAAATAGAGGGAGGGAGAGAGGAACTTGTCATTCTCCAACCTTGCATGCACCAAGAATCATCTTCAAGCTCCGTTTTTCGCCCCAGTCATCTCAGTTTCGACTACTTCTTCCATCTAAAGGTGAGTCCATAGATAGAAAATGGGGTTTGACTCATTTGGGAACTTTTGGGGTTTAAGGGTTTTGAGAAATTAGGCTTAAATCCTTGCTAATGCCATGTTTTGATGCTGTTGATTGCTTGTTTATACTGTATGTTGGCTGGGTATATCCTTAATTTGTGCATGCAGGTGGAATCAAGGGGTTAAAGTACCCCAGGACAGAACTGATGAGTTCTGCGTTTTTCTGTTTCTGCTATGGGCCGCTAAGCGGGCTAAGGCCGCTAAGCGGTGCTGAGCATTTTCCCAGAAATTCGCACTTCCGCTGAGCGAACCCAGTCTTACCGCTGAGCGGAGAATGTTGTTTGTGAAGAAAAACAAATATCGCGAGCCCGCTAAGCGGACGTGAGGCCGCTAAGCGGGGAAACAGTTGTGGTTCGCCACTGGAAAGCCCGCTTACAGGCCGCTAAGCGGCCAGTGCTGGGCAGAATTTTATTTTTTCTCCCCCTGAGTGCAGTTTCTGATTCTAAACGTAACCGGACCCCTCCTTGATTATTATTATGCATATGAACGTCCGGAGAATGGTATTTTATGACACCCATCACCGATAATCCTATTCATTTTATTTATGTGGAATATTATACATAATGTTGGATAGGTATATTCCATAAATCCTTGACTATACAATTGTGTTTGATTCCGAATACTTTTGATGAGATAAGTATGAATCTATATTGATGTCCAATGTTTTGGTTGAACATTCGGATTGGCTTGTGTTATGACATTACACTTGATGTGTGTACGTATGCTTGAATCGAAGTGGCCGGGGGTTAGGTTGGGATATACTTCTTACTATGATGTAAGGTATTATCCTGGACCATGTGGTCCGTGGAATAGTCCGATGTTATGATCAGAGGTCGCGCACCTGAGCTACCGTGGTAGTGTTCTCGTGAGTGCCGTGAGGGGCCTATACTCATTGACGATGACACTTTTGTGTGCACGGTATGGTGGGGCTATGTGGCCATGTAGGCTATTACATAGTGGTTGTAACTCACCTCTAGTAAAGTCATGTAGACTAATACTAGGCTTTCGCCCGGTGGGACCATGCGTCAAGGTGGCGGTTTGTACTCGGTGTAACCCACTAGCGTGAAGGAGGTTAACGGGATAATGACGCCAATTAGGCCAGGTCATGGTACGGCCATTTAGGCTTGTGGACTCGTTTAACCCTCTTGCAGTGAGCTTGTACAAGTCCCTTGACACTAGGCATGGGTGGACTCATCGAGGGTGCGTTCATTCCATAATCTAGCCGAGGTTTATTACACTTCTTGATTCCCCGCATAAGGATACGGGTTTTGCATACTTGTTTGTGATATATTTGTGTGTTTGTGTGTGATGAGTCCAATGGTGGATAAATCATTTGGTTGCTCCGTACTTGTACCGGATGTGAGGATTACCCGAATCCATGGCGGATTCGTTTGTTTTGCATGTACCCTTTAGATCCGAGTGGACTAATAGGATAGGCGGGCTCACTGAGATTTAGTAATCTCATCCCATTCCAATTCTATCTTTTTCAGGTGGTTCAAGGCAAGATCGTGGCAAAGGCAAGGCGGATTAGTCCTTTGGTGTTGATGCTAGATATCATCTTTTGTTCGCATTTTATGCTTTTGTAGTACTCTATTGGATATTGTACTATTTTGGATGTATTATCATTTTGGCCATGATACATTCGGCTCTTGTACCTCGTGCTTGTGATGTTTTTATTACTATCTTTCCGCTGCGACATTATGTAATCATTGTCTTTATGAACCATATATAATACTTTATGCATATTATTCTAGACAAATGTGTGTAGGGTGTTACAGTTGGTATCAGAGCAGGTCGATTCTCGGCTTTGCTAAAGACACATCATAATGCAGCACAATTCTGCCTCATATGTGTATAGCCGGCATGATTCCGTGTGTCTTACCTATGGCATTGAGCCTGATCAACTTAATTCCGTGTGTAGGAAAGACAGGGAGATGGCTGAGCAGCGCAGAGGTCCCGGAAGGCCGAGAACTAGGAATGTGGAAACCGAGCAAGCAGCTGGGAATGCAGACGTACCTTGGCAGCAGATAATGCAACAGATGCAACAGCAGAATCAGATGATGATGCAGATGATGCAGGGTATGCAAGGACAACAACCTCCTGCTCCGGTTCCTGTTCCCCAAGCTCCAGCAGGGCCAGATTTTCGTGCTTTCTTCAGAATGGATCCCCCAGAGTTTGCAGGTGGCTTAGACCCAGTAATAGCTCATGACTGGTTGGCTAGTATGGAGAGGATATTCCAGGCAATCCAGTGTAACGAAGAAGAGAAGGTGATCTTTGCTACCCAGAAGATGAAAGGACCAGCTCTTAGGTGGTGGAATACTGCATCTACCTATTTCACTACTCAGGAGATCCCTAAAGACTGGCATCATTTCAAGGCGGCATTTCTGGAGAAGTATTTCCCTAATAGTGTTCGAACCCAAAGAGAAAGAGAATTCCAGAATTTCAAGCAAGGCAACTTGTCTGTTTCCGAGTATGCTGAAAAGTTTGAAGATATGGCTGACTACTCACGACAGGCTGTTTATGCTCCCGATGAGTTATGGAAGATTGATCAATTCTTGATGGGTTTGAGGGCCGACATTGCTCATAGTGTGTCCCAGAGGGAGTTTACTACTTATGCTGAATGTTTGAGGCAATGTTATGTGGCGGAGAACAGCCTAAAGAGGGTGCAAGAGGAGAGGAACCAGAACAGGACTAACTACAGGGAACAAGGGAAATCTGCTCAACACCTGAAGCCCCGTGGTTTTCCACCAAAGAAGAAGCAAGGATATGGCGACCAATCGGCTCAACCTCCTTATTGTCACAAGTGCAAGAAGAAACATGCTGGGGAGGGTGAACCTACTCCAATTACTTGTTTCAGATGTGGCGAGCCGGGTCACAAATCCCCGTTTTGTCCAAAGAAGAAAGATCAGGAGAAGACTACAGGTCGTGTTTATACCTTAGATGCAAGAAAGGCCAAAGGAAACAACAATCTCATCGCAGGTACTTGTTATGTAAACAATCAGCCCTTATGTGTGTTAGTTGATTGCGGAGCTACGCACTCCTTTATCTCTACCGAGTGTGCTTACCGACTTGGCTTGGAAGTTACTCCCTTACCCGACCCTATGGTCATTTCTTCAGCCACAGATGATACCGTAGAGGCTCGACTGATTTGTAAGGATTGTTCAGTATCTTTTAATGGCTGTGACTTTCCGATCGATCTGATTTGTTTACCCCTTAAGAGACTTGATGTCATTCTTGGAATGGATTGGTTGTCTCTTAATTCGGTATATATTGGTTGCAAGGAAAAAGCCATATTCATTCCTGCTAAAGAAACATCCTCCGATGATGCAATTACCAAGTTGATCGAAGGTACGATCAGCGCGGTCAATTATCTCTTTTCACAAGAAAGATCTTTTCTTTTGGTTCTTTCCGAGGAACCCTCCGTGAGGGTGGTATTATCAGAAATACCTGTAGTGTGCGAATATCCTGATGTCTTTCCTGAGGATATCACTTCTCTTCCTCCGGAAAGGGAAGCGGAATTCTCAATTGATCTTATTCCTGGCACTGCCCCAGTTTCTATCACTCCATATAGGATGTCTCCTATTGAACTCAGAGAACTGAAGAGCCAGCTGGAAGAGCTTCTAGCTAAGCATTTTATTCGGCCCAGTGTTTCTCCATGGGGAGCTCCTGTTCTATTGGTGAAAAAGAAGGATGGGAGTATGCGTTTGTGCATCGACTATCGTCAGCTGAACAAGGTCACTATAAAGAACAAATACCCCTTACCGCGGATTGATGACCTCCTAGATCAGTTGAAAGGAGCCAGTGTGTTCTCGAAGATTGATCTCAGGTCAGGATATCATCAAATTCGGGTTAAGAGCTCAGATGTACCTAAGACTGCATTCAGGACTCGGTATGGTCATTACGAGTTTTTAGTTATGCCTTTTGGTGTGACTAATGCTCCGGCGGTTTTCATGGATTATATGAATCGAATTTTTCAACCGTACCTGGACCAGTTCGTAGTGATCTTCATTGATGACATTTTGGTGTATTCACGTTCCCCGGAAGAACACGTAGAGCATTTGCGGATTGTGTTATCTACCCTTCGAGAGAAGCAATTGTACGCCAAGTTCAGTAAGTGTGAATTCTGGCTATCCGAAGTAAGCTTCCTTGGTCACGTCATTTCAGGAGGAGGCGTGGCAGTGGATCCTTCTAAAGTAGAAGCGGTGGTGAATTGGGATCGACCGAAGAGTGCGACAGAAGTCAGAAGTTTCCTGGGTTTGGCAGGCTATTACCGGAGATTTATCATGGGATTCGCTAAATTAGCGTTACCATTGACAAGACTTACCCGGAAGGAGGTTGCATTTGAGTGGGACTCCGAATGTGAGGAGAGTTTTCAGAAACTTAAGAAGAAGTTGACTACTGCACCTGTACTAGTGATTCCAGACCCAGACCGATCTTACGAAGTGTTCTGTGATGCTTCTAAGAGAGGTTTAGGCGGAGTATTGATGCAAGACGGTAAAGTCGTGGCTTATGCGTCTCGACAATTGAAATCTCATGAAGAGAATTACCCTACTCATGATCTTGAGCTTGCGGCAATAGTCTTTACACTCAAGGTATGGCGTCACTACTTGTATGGAGTTCACTTTGAGATGTTCAGTGATCATAAAAGCTTAAAGTACCTTTTCGATCAGAAAGAGTTGAACATGCGACAAAGGAGATGGATGGAGTACCTTAAAGATTTCGACTTTGAACTGAAATACCATCCAGGAAAGGCTAATAAAGTAGCGGATGCCTTAAGCAGGAAGGAATTTCGGGTTGCAGAGTTGATGATGTTAGAACATGGATTATTAGAGAAGTTTCGGAACCTCAACCTCCAGTTCGATTGGACACCCAATGGTGTACTAATTAGTAACTTGAGTATTCAGAACGAACTGCGAGAGAGAGTTCGAGTGACTCAAGACTATGACGAACAATTGCAAGCAAGTGAGTGTATGCCCGATTTTAATAGAGCACCTGATGGACTTCTTTTATTTAAGGGAAGAATGTGTATACCGGATGATGAGGAACTGAAACGCTTAATTCTCGATGAGGCGCACAAGAGTAGATATTCTATTCATCCTGGATCGACAAAAATGTATCAAGATTTGAAGAAAGACTTTTGGTGGTCAGGAATGAAGAAGGAGATTGCAGAATATGTGGCACGGTGTCCTATCTGCCAACAGGTTAAGATTGAACATCAGCGACCAGGCGGGATGTTACAACCATTAGAGATACCGGTGTGGAAGTGGGATTCTATCTCTATGGACTTCATTGTGGGACTGCCTCGTGCTCAAGGCGGATACGATTCTATATGGGTAATAGTGGACAGGTTGACTAAGTCTGCTCACTTTTTACCTGTAAAGACGACCCACAAGGTGATGCATCTCGCGAGACTTTTCATAGCGGAGATTGTGCGGTTGCATGGTGTGCCATCCAGGATAGTGTCTGAACGAGATCCAAAGTTCACTTCGAGATTCTGGAAGGCGTTCCATAAGGAAATGGGGACTAGACTGGATATGAGTACTTCCAACCATCCTCAAACTGACGGGCAAACAGAAAGAACCATTCAGACGATAGAAGATATGTTAAGAGCTTGTATTCTGGAAGAAGGTGGGAGTTGGAAGGATCATTTACCCTTGGTAGAGTTCGCATATAATAACAGTTACCATGCCAGTTTGGGTATGGCCCCCTACGAGGCTCTATATGGGAGAAAGTGTCTATCTCCGGTGTGTTGGGCTGAAGTGGGAGAAAAGGGTATCCTTGGACCAGAAATTATACGAGAGACCACTGAGAAGGTCAAAGTGATTCAAGATAACCTTAAGAAGGCCCAAGACCGACAGAAGAATTACGCGGACAAACGAAGAAGACCTTTGGAATTTGAAGTTGGAGACCACGTGTATTTGAAGGTCACCCCGAGATTGAGGTTGGGAGGACCGTTCAGAACGCGTAAGCTTAGTCCGAGATATGTGGGACCCTATCAGATTTTGAGTCGGGTAGGCGAAGTGGCGTATCAGTTAGCATTGCCACCTTCGTTATCCGGTCTGCATGATGTGTTCCATGTGTCTCAACTTCGAAGGTTCGTGCCTGACGTTTTTCACCCTATCCTCCCAGATTCTGTTGAAGTAGAACCAGATCTCTCCTATGATCCCCAACCTTGCGGTATTTTGGAGCATGCTAGCAAGTCCCTAAGGAACAAAGAGATACCTCTCGTGAAAGTATTGTGGGACGAAGCGCGTCCTGAGGAAGCTACGTGGGAGCTTGAGTCAGAAATGCGTGAATCCTATCCTCATTTGTTCTGGTAAGTTTTCGAATTCGAGGACGAATTCTAATTAAGGGGGGGAGAATGTAATACCCTATTTAATTCTTTTTAGAAAATAGTAATGATGTTGGTTGAGATAGAACTAGATGGCAAAATGGGCATTACGACTTAGTTAAAGGGCAATTGTGACATTTTGCTCACCATAAGTTCTAAGGCTTGTTTGGTCCCTCACTTGTTCCAAAAATAGATTTTTGTGGGAAGAAAGTTTGGAAACGTGAAATAGAGGGAGGGAGAGAGGAACTTGTCATTCTCCAACCTTGCATGCACCAAGAATCATCTTCAAGCTCCGTTTTTCGCCCCAGTCATCTCAGTTTCGACTACTTCTTCCATCTAAAGGTGAGTCCATAGATAGAAAATGGGGTTTGACTCATTTGGGAACTTTTGGGGTTTAAGGGTTTTGAGAAATTAGGCTTAAATCCTTGCTAATGCCATGTTTTGATGCTGTTGATTGCTTGTTTATACTGTATGTTGGCTGGGTATATCCTTAATTTGTGCATGCAGGTGGAATCAAGGGGTTAAAGTACCCCAGGACAGAACTGATGAGTTCTGCGTTTTTCTGTTTCTGCTATGGGCCGCTAAGCGGGCTAAGGCCGCTAAGCGGTGCTGAGCATTTTCCCAGAAATTCGCACTTCCGCTGAGCGAACCCAGTCTTACCGCTGAGCGGAGAATGCTGTTTGTGAAGAAAAACAAATATCGCGAGCCCGCTAAGCGGACGTGAGGCCGCTAAGCGGGGAAACAGTTGTGGTTCGCCACTGGAAAGCCCGCTTACAGGCCGCTAAGCGGCCAGTGCTGGGCAGAATTTTATTTTTTCTCCCCCTGAGTGCAGTTTCTGATTCTAAACGTAACCGGACCCCTCCTTGATTATTATTATGCATATGAACGTCCGGAGAATGGTATTTTATGACACCCATCATCGATAATCCTATTCATTTTATTTATGTGGAATATTATACATAATGTTGGATAGGTATATTCCATAAATCCTTGACTATACAATTGTGTTTGATTCCGAATACTTTTGATGAGATAAGTATGAATCTATATTGATGTCCAATGTTTTGGTTGAACATTCGGATTGGCTTGTGTTATGACATTACACTTGATGTGTGTACGTATGCTTGAATCGAAGTGGCCGGGGGTTAGGTTGGGATATACTTCTTACTATGATGTAAGGTATTATCCTGGACCATGTGGTCCGTGGAATAGTCCGATGTTATGATCAGAGGTCGCGCACCTGAACTACCGTGGTAGTGTTCTCGTGAGTGCCGTGAGGGGCCTATACTCATTGACGATGACACTTTTGTGTGCACGGTATGGTGGGGATATGTGGCCATGTAGGCTATTACATAGTGGTTGTAACTCACCTCTAGTAAAGTCATGTAGACTAATACTAGGCTTTCGCCCGGTGGGACCATGCGTCAAGGTGGCGGTTTGTACTCGGTGTAACCCACTAGCGTGAAGGAGGTTAACGGGATAATGACGCCAATTAGGCCAGGTCATGGTACGGCCATTTAGGCTTGTGGACTCGTTTAACCCTCTTGCAGTGAGCTTGTACAAGTCCCTTGACACTAGGCATGGGTGGACTCATCGAGGGTGCGTTCATTCCATAATCTAGCCGAGGTTTATTACACTTCTTGATTCCCCGCATAAGGATACGGGTTTTGCATACTTGTTTGTGATATATTTGTGTGTTTGTGTGTGATGAGTCCAATGGTGGATAAATCATTTGGTTGCTCCGTACTTGTACCGGATGTGAGGATTACCCGAATCCATGGCGGATTCGTTTGTTTTGCATGTACCCTTTAGATCCGAGTGGACTAATAGGATAGGCGGGCTCACTGAGATTTAGTAATCTCATCCCATTCCAATTCTATCTTTTTCAGGTGGTTCAAGGCAAGATCGTGGCAAAGGCAAGGCGGATTAGTCCTTTGGTGTTGATGCTAGATATCATCTTTTGTTCGCATTTTATGCTTTTGTAGTACTCTATTGGATATTGTACTATTTTGGATGTATTATCATTTTGGCCATGATACATTCGGCTCTTGTACCTCGTGCTTGTGATGTTTTTATTACTATCTTTCCGCTGCGACATTATGTAATCATTGTCTTTATGAACCATATATAATACTTTATGCATATTATTCTAGACAAATGTGTGTAGGGTGTTACAGCTTATTTATTTTTCTATTTTATTTTAATTTTCTTACAAAATTAATTAAAAATAGTTTCAAAAATCCAAAAAATACACAAAAAATATTTTTAAGTTTCTAAAATAATATTTTATTTTCTAACATAAAAATATTTTATTTTTCTTCTTAATTTCAATATTTTGCATAATTAATTAGTTTATATTTATATATTTGCTTTTTAATTATTTTAGCCAATCAAAAAATCATAAAAAATTTGTTCTTCATATTAAATATTGTTTATATATTATAAGCTAATTTTGTACATATTTTGAATAATTTTCTCTTTAAGTTTTAATTATTTGTGTAATTACTTGCATAATTATGTGTTAATTAACTTAATAAATTTCAAAAATTCAAAAAAATTAGTTTTGTTTTAAAATTAATTAGCAAACATTTTGAACATATTTTGAACTTAATTTTTAGGTTTAAATTTTATTTCCACCTTTTCCTCATTTTAATTAAATTAATCATACATTAATCATAATTAAAATAAATCATAAAAAATCCAAAAACATTTCTTTATTTTCTTGCTATTTAAATTCCTAGATAAATGTATAGGTTGTCAAATCTATGTAAATAGGCGTAGTTTACATTTCATGCAAATCGATGTAATAGCGTAGATTTACTTTCCGCACTTTACATTTCCGCATTTTAAATTCCAGCACATATAAACTGCGTGTATGTCAAAGATAAAATTGAACCGTTAGATCACTAACTCCAAAAGATAAAATATCTGAATTCAAACACAATCACACTTGCACCTCCTAAGGCAATCCCTTCTCATTCTTTTCAAAATCAAAGTCAAAATTCTACTGTTTCGAGTACAAAATCGAACCTTTTGTTTGTATCCGGTGAAAGGATAGATTTTTAAAGGAAATAGGATAAAGACCTTACAACTCAGGGTAGAACTCCTAGTTTGCTTGCTCAAATCAAAACAAACCAAAATTCTCATACACTGTTGTTTTTCAAAATAAAACTTTCCAAAAAGACAATACTTTGTATATATCCAAACAAGGATCATTACGAAGTTAACGTTCTTTTTTTCAAAAAAACATCTTTTGAAAGATAAAAAACACTTTGTATACATCCGCACAAGGATCATTACAAATTCAATTTACAAAGGTATTTGAAACCACATATGAGCATTTTAAAGCAATTGAAAAGTGATCGAAAACAAGTGAGATAAGCAAACTAAAGAGCCCATGGATAACCATGGATACAAAGGGTGCTAACACCTTCCCTTTGTATAACCTACCCCCTTACCCAGAATTTCTTAAAGGTCTTTTTTCTGTTTCTTTTATAAACCTTTCCTTAATTGGATAAAATAAAAGGTCGGTGGCGACTCTCTGAATTTTCAAAAATGCGAAAGCAGAAACAATAAAAAGAGTCAGTTCACGTATCTCTCCGCGAGAGGTATGGCCGAAAACGGAGGTCCACAGTAACCTCCTGCCTATATGTCAAGGGACTTGTACAAGCACACTGCAAGATGGCTAAACGGTTCGCACGAGCCTAAATGGCCGTGAGATGACTTTTGCCTAAATGGCGTCATTGTTCCGTTAACCTTCTTCACGCTAGTGAGTTACGCCGAGTACAAACCGCCACCTTGTCACCTGAGCCCATCGGGCGAAAGCCTAGTATTAGTCTACGTGACTTTACTAGAGGTGAGTTACCACATTATGCATTAGCCTACATAGCCGCATAACCCCACCATACCGAGCACGCAAGTGTGTTAACGGCAAGTGAGTAAAACCCCGTACAGAAACTCACGAGCACACTGCAACGGTAGCTCAGATGCACACCATATCGAACAATACACATGAACGGGTTATTCCATTGGACTACACGGTCCGGGAGGGCTCATAGACTGCATAGTCGGAGCAGCGTCCCAATCTAGCCTTCCGGCCACTTCGATTCAAGCATACAAAAATATGACATAAAGTTAAGGTCACAAACAATACAGCCAACCCAATCGTTTAACCCAAACGACGGTGTTTTCATATTTTCAGCATAGCACACAATAACATAACACAGTATTCGAGAATAATGAGGAAAATTCAATATAACAGCATAATATCCATATGTTATCCGTGTCGCTCTTTACTGAAGGTGCGTCAGATATATCGAAAAATAATATTCAAACACCGTGGCTAATTTTCCTAGATAGTATACTTAATTAGCTTTCTAACGGTATATGGTACGCGTCGAACGGACGCGCGAAACGGGAGATATGAATTTCCCAAGATTGCTGAATTTTCACCCTACGCCCAGGGTAATCGGTTACTCTGGGACCAGTAACCGATTACTGGCTTCAAAAATGCCCATCCACGCCAATTTACACAGGGTAATCGGTTACCCAGGATCCAGTAACCGATTACTCTGATGCAGAATCAATTTTCTGCGTTTTAGGAACTCTAAACCAGTCCCAAACAACCTGTAGATGATCCCCTACACTTGTATAACATCCCAAACGAAATTGTATCACACAATTGCAATTAGAAACATTAGCATGCAAAGAATAGAGCAAAGCAAACTGATTTAGCATCATTGATTAATACTTCACTCATAATCCCTAAACCCCAATTGAACCCTCACATGCAAAACCCCATGGTCACTATCTAGGGACTCACCTTAGAGTTGAAGAAGATGATGAAGCTGTAGCAAGATGGAGATGATGATAGGAGCAAAGGTTTGGGACAGATTCTGCAGCATGCAAGATGTGAGCTTGGACCATGTTTGGAACTTTCTCTTCTCTTCCTCTCTTCCCACGTTTCTTCTCTCTTTCTCTTCTTCACAAAATTCTGTTTTTGGACCAAGGAAGAAAATGAGGTAACCAAACAAGGCTTAGTTCTCATTTAAGTGGGAAATGTCCATAATGCCCTCATTCTTACTAATTGGCATGGTTTATGTAATGAACCTATTAGTAAGAATGTGTATCATATTTGTCCATTTCCCATCTCAATTTAATTTAGAATTGGTAATTGGACAATTATAATACCGGGTATTACAGTTATGATATAATAATAATAATGTAAATTTTTTTACAGAGAGTGCATAGCAATTAAACTCATTACTCAATGATATTATTGATTCCTTATTTTAATAACACAACCAAGTATCGCAAAAGTATTAGTCTAACTACTTATAACAACATTTTTTTCCAATAGCTATTTCAAGACACGTTCCACCTGATTTAAATCCAGCGTCCTTACAGTCTTGAATGCAATTTGGACTGCAATCCTCAAAACAACATGAACCTGGCGCCCCAATAAAGCAGGATGCTTTGTCGAGGTCAGTTGTTAGATTCAACAAACCAGTAACAAATCCTGAATCAAAATAATATATATTCATAAAGATAAAAAAATTTAAAATTCAAATTATGATAATTACGTTCAACTTAATAATATTGATTTTCTCCATTCTGTCTATTACACTATGATTTGCAAACAACATAATCGCTATTCAATCGATAAAATATTCACTTTATTGTTGAATATGTACTATATCATTATTAATATAACAAAGCATAATAAGTTTTCGATTAATATTATAGTAAATTGTTTATGAAATATACAACTCCGGGATATTAAAGAAAAATCTGTCTCCTTACCTGAAACTACTACCAAAACAATGCATGAAACTCTTAAAAGATAATATTGTTAGTTGTTAAAAGCCATTGTTGTTGAATTTAACCTTATATTCTGTTTAGCGTAATATCCCTTCTATTATATAGACTTGAAAAGTATATTATTTGAATAAATTTATCTTGTAAATTTAATAAATATTGATGTCCTTCACTAAACGATATTTAAATATCCATTTATTTTATCTGTGGGTATCTATTAAACCATCAAACACATACCTGTGACAGTCTTTTTCGCGGATACGCATGGCTATGGATTTTTTTGTCATCCTTGCAATAATTGAACTCTACACAATACTAACAACTTTTTTATAGATATTATGTTGTGTTATTTTCATATTATTAGTATTTTATAAGTAGTTGTAATTTTATATTATTAATATTTATAAGTCGATGTTATTTTTTTTTATTATGTTCTTTTTATTAAAATTTTCAACCGAATTATTATTCGCTACATTTTTATTAATATTTATGATAATTAAGAAAAACCAATAATCGATTCTTGACATTCATTTTTATTCAGTCTCATATATAAAAGTTAACTTAAAAGGAAATACAAGGGGATATGCAATACTTCGTGTTTTAAACTTTAGTTCACAACAATAAAGTCAAAATCTCCATTTTATTTATAAGGAAGCAATACTTGTTTGAAATATGTGCAATATTTTAATTGTATTTTAGGAAATTATAAGTTAATTTTATTCATTTTGCCAAAAAAAAGTTAATTTTACTCAATAATCACCATTTTTATTGTTTTTACTTAACTTGGTAAAAAATATAAACAAAGATTTTAGGTGTACGATTTCTTTAAAATATGGAGTGTATGATAAGTACAAAATGAGAATGAAATAATTTAAGTCCTCACCTAAACCAGCTATTTATTTTCTATTTTATTTTCTTTTTTTACATTAAGATATCTATTTAATTCTTTAAAATTTATAACGTCTATTGAAGTCTTAAAAATATGGTTTATGATTCTTTGATTCAAACTAAAAAACTTAGTTTTTAAAAAATTGAAAAGTCAGCATAATTACAAAAAGCTTTCAAAATCTTCAAGAAATTTGTCCTCCAAATAAACTATTTAAATCTTAATTTATTAAGCTCCTAATTTAAAAAAAAAACTCAAATATAGAATTATTATCATTATATTTATCATCAATATAGGCAATGTTAAACATATATAAATATTTTAATGGAGTTATAATTTAAATAATAATATTGACATTAGATTTAAAAATTATTGAGTCAACATTTGATTAATGTAAAATAGTTTTAATCAATTCCTAAGAAATATATATATTTGACTAATTATTATAAACAAGGATTCAAGGTGTACGATTTCTTTTAAATACGGACCGTATGATAAGTACAAAATGAGAATGAAATAATTTGAGTTCTTACCTAAACCAGCTATTTATTTTCTATTTTATTGTCTTTTATACATCAAAATATCTATTAAATTCTTTAAAATCTATAAAATATATTGAAATCTTAAAAATATGGATTATAATTCTTTGATTCAAACTAAAAAACTAAACTTTAAACAATATTTAAAAAAAATAGAAAAGTCAGCATAATTACAAAAAGCTTTCAAAATCTTCAAGAAATTTGTCCTCCAAATAAACTATTTAAATCTTAATTTATTAAGCTCCTAATTTAAAAAAAAACTCAAATATAGAATTATTATCATTATATTTATCATCAATATAGGCAATGTTAAACATATATAAATATTTTAATGGAGTTATAATTTAAATAATAATATTGACATTAGATTTAAAAATTATTGAGTCAACATTTGATTAATGTAAAATAGTTTTTATCAATTCCTAAGAAATATATATATTTGACTAATTATTATAAACAAGGATTCAAGGTGTACGATTTCTTTTAAATACGGACCGTATGATAAGTACAAAATGAGAATGAAATAATTTGAGTTCTTACCTAAACCAGCTATTTATTTTCTATTTTATTGTCTTTTATACATCAAAATATCTATTAAATTCTTTAAAATCTATAAAATATATTGAAATCTTAAAAATATGGATTATAATTCTTTGATTCAAACTAAAAAACTAAACTTTAAACAATATTTAAAAAAAATAGAAAAGTCAGCATAATTACAAAAAGCTTTCAAAATCTTTAAGAAATTTGTCCTCAAAATAAACTATTTAAATCTTAATTCATTAAGCTCCTAATTTAAAAAAAAAACTCAAATATAGAATTATTATCATTATATTTATCATCAATATAGGCAATGTTAAACATATATAAATATTTTAATGGAGTTATAATTTAAATAATAATATTGACATTAGATTTAAAAATTATTGAGTCAACATTTGATTAATGTAAAATAGTTTTAATCAATTCCTAAGAAATATAAATATTTGACTAATTATTATAAACAAGGATTCAAGGTGTACGATTTCTTTTAAATACGGACCGTATGATAAGTACAAAATGAGAATGAAATAATTTGAGTTCTTACCTAAACCAGCTATTTATTTTCTATTTTATTGTCTTTTATACATCAAAATATCTATTAAATTCTTTAAAATCTATAAAATATATTGAAATCTTAAAAATATGGATTATTGTAATACTCGATATTATGTTTATTCAATCTTTATTAGTACTAATATGATTGGTATAAGATAAGATGGATAAATGTGATATATATTTCCACTAACTAGTCTTTGAGGTTAACTAAAGCTATTAGTGGCAATAAGAGGGGCATATTGGTAACTTCACCCTTAAATAGAACTTGGGACATGTTTGGTTGATCACTCTTTCTTCTTTCAAAAACCAGAATTTTGTTTTAAGAAGAAAAAGAAGAAACAAAACGTGGGAAGAGAAAGGAGGAGGAGAAAGTCCCAAACATGGTTCAAAGCTCTTGCATGCAACAGATTCTGATCCAATCCTTGCTTCTACCTTCTAGCTTCAGCATCTTCATCATCACCATCTTCTTTCTTCTTTGAGGTGAGTCCTTTAGATAGAAACTTTGGGCTTTGCATGTGAGGGTTCTTATTTGGGGAAATTGGGAATGTGAGTAATATATATGAATCAAATGCTAATACTTGTTGGATTCTGATTAATTCCTCATATACTGCTGATTTTAATTGTGGTTGTGTACCCTAAATTCGTTGGAACTGAGTTGGTAGTGTAGGGATTATTTTAGAAGCTCTTTTGGGGACTGTCTTGGACTGTATAAAACTCAGAAAAATGGTTCTGGTTCAGTGTAACCGGTTACGGGTTTTGGTGTAACCGGTTACGCTGTTAAAAATCAGACAATCTGGGCATTTTGCGTGACCGTAACCGGTTACGGGTCCTGGTGTAACCGGTTACACTGGGCGCAGAGGGAAAAATTCAGAACTTGGGAAATTCGTAACTCCCGCTTCGTACGTCCGTTTGACGCGTACTTTATACCGTTAGATAGCTTATTAAACGTACTATCTAGGAAAATTAGCCTCAGAGTTCAAATGTTAATTTTTGGCATATCAGATGAACCTGTAGCGAAGAGCGACATGTATAATATATGGAAATATGATGCTATAGTGAATTTTTCTCTTCAAACACTGTACTATATTATTGTATGCTATGCTGGTAGTATGAAACTCCGTCGTCTTGGTTGAACGATCGGATTGCTTGTTTTGTTTGTGATCATGACTTTATGTCATATTTTGTATGCTTGAATCGAAGTGGCCGGCAGGCTAGATTGGGACGCGCTCTGACCGTGTAGTCTACGAGCCCTCCCGGACCATGTAGTCCAATGGAATAACCCGTTCATGTGTATTGTTCGATATGGTGTGCATCTGAGCTACCGTTGCAGTGTGCTCGTGAGTTTCCGTATGGGGTTTTACTCACCTGGCATTAACACACGTGCGTGCTCGGTATGGTGGGGTTATGCGGCCAAGTAGGCTAATGCATAATGAGATAACTCACCTCTAGTATAGTCACGTAGACTAATACTAGGCTTTCGCCCGATGGGCTCAGGCGTCAAGGTGGCGGTTTGTACTCGGCGTAACTCACTAGCGTGAAGGAGGTTAACGGGATAATGACGCCAATTAGGCCAGGTCATGGTACGGCCATTTAGGCTTGTGGACCCGTTTAACCATCCTGCAGTGTGCTTGTACAAGTCCCTTGATAAATAGGCAGGAGGTTACTCATCGAGGATGCATTTATTCCATAATCCTTGCCGGGGTTATTTACACTTCTGGATTCCCCGTAAGTGGATGCGGGTTTGCATACTTGTTTGTTATACAATGTGTGATTGCTTGAGATAAGTCCAATGGTGGACAAGTCGCCTTGTTTACTCCGTATTTGTACCGGAAGCGAGAATGACCCCGAATCCATGGTGGATTCGCTTATTTTTGTATGATCCCTTTAGACCCGAGTGGACTAATAGGATAGGTGGACTCACTGAGATTTAGTAATCTCATCCCATTCCAATTATTTTATTTTCAGGTGGTTCGAGGCAAGATCGCGGTAAGGGAAAAATGGATTAGATCTCTTGGCGATGCTTGGATGTTTCTTTTGTTCTATCGTGCTAGCTATCTTGTGTATTTTGTACTTGTACTATCATGATGTACTTATGTTTTGGCCATGATACATTCGGCTTTGTATTCATGCACTTCTACTTTCCGCTGCAAACGTTATGTAATATTGTCTTATGAACCATAATTAATACTTTATGCATATTATTCTAGACAAATATGTGTGGGGTGTTACAATTATAATTCTTTGATTCAAACTAAAAAACTAAACTTTAAACAATATTTAAAAAAAATAGAAAAGTCAGCATAATTACAAAAAGCTTTCAAAATCTTTAAGAAATTTGTCCTCAAAATAAACTATTTAAATCTTAATTCATTAAGCTCCTAATTTAAAAAAAAAACTCAAATATAGAATTATTATCATTATATTTATCATCAATATAGGCAATGTTAAACATATATAAATATTTTAATGGAGTTATAATTTAAATAATAATATTGACATTAGATTTAAAAATTATTGAGTCAACATTTGATTAATGTAAAATAGTTTTAATCAATTCCTAAAAAATATATATATTTGACTAATTATTATAAACAAGGATTCAAGGTGTACGATTTCTTTTAAATACGGACCGTATGATAAGTACAAAATGAGAATGAAATAATTTGAGTTCTTACCTAAACCAGCTATTTATTTTCTATTTTATTGTCTTTTATACATCAAAATATCTAATAAATTCTTTAAAATCTATAAAATATATTGAAATCTTAAAAATATGGATTATAATTCTTTGATTCAAACTAAAAAACTAAACTTTAAACAATATTTATAAAAAAATAGAAAAGTCAGCATAATTACAAAAAGCTTTCAAAATCTTTAAGAAATTTGTCCTCAAAATAAACTATTTAAATCTTAATTCATTAAGCTCCTAATTTAAAAAAAAAACTCAAATATAGAATTATTATCATTATATTTATCATCAATATAGGCAATGTTAAACATATATAAATATTTTAATGGAGTTATAATTTAAATAATAATATTGACATTAGATTTAAAAATTATTGAGTCAACATTTGATTAATGTAAAATAGTTTTAATCAATTCCTAAGAAATATAAATATTTGACTAATTATTATAAACAAGGATTCAAGGTGTACGATTTCTTTTAAATACGGACCGTATGATAAGTACAAAATGAGAATGAAATAATTTGAGTTCTTACCTAAACCAGCTATTTATTTTCTATTTTATTGTCTTTTATACATCAAAATATCTATTAAATTCTTTAAAATCTATAAAATATATTGAAATCTTAAAAATATGGATTATTGTAATACTCGATATTATGTTTATTCAATCTTTATTAGTACTAATATGATTGGTATAAGATAAGATGGATAATTGTGATATATATTTCCACTAACTAGTCTTCGAGGTTAACTAAAGCTATTAGTGGCAATAAGAGGGGCATATTGGTAACTTCACCCTTAAATAGAACTTGGGACATGTTTGGTTGATCACTCTTTCTTCTTTCAAAAACCAGAATTTTGTTTTAAGAAGAAAAAGAAGAAACAAAACGTGGGAAGAGAAAGGAGGAGGAGAAAGTCCCAAACTTGGTTCAAAGCTCTTGCATGCAACAAATTCTGATCCAATCCTTGCTTCTACCTTCTAGCTTCAGCATCTTCATCATCACCATCTTCTTTCTTCTTTGAGGTGAGTCCTTTAGATAGAAACTTTGGGCTTTGCATGTGAGGGTTCTTATTTGGGGAAATTGGGAATGTGAGTAATATATATGAATCAAATGCTAATACTTGTTGGATTCTGATTAATTCCTCATATACTGCTGATTTTAATTGTGGTTGTGTACCCTAAATTCGTTGGAACTGAGTTGGTAGTGTAGGGATTATTTTAGAAGCTCTTTTGGGGACTGTCTTGGACTGTATAAAACTCAGAAAAATGGTTCTGGTTCAGTGTAACCGGTTACGGGTTTTGGTGTAACCGGTTACGCTGTTAAAAATCAGACAATCTGGGCATTTTGCGTGACCGTAACCGGTTACGGGTACTGGTGTAACCGGTTACACTGGGCGCAGAGGGAAAAATTCAGAACTTGGGAAATTCGTAACTCCCGCTTCGTACGTCCGTTTGACGTGTACTTTATACCGTTAGATAGCTTATTAAACGTACTATCTAGGAAAATTAGCCTCAGTGTTCAAATGTTAATTTTTGGCATATCAGATGAACCTGTAGCGAAGAGCGACATGTATAATATATGGAAATATGATGCTATAGTGAATTTTTCTCTTCAAACACTGTACTATATTATTGTATGCTATGCTGGTAGTATGAAACTCCGTCGTCTTGGTTGAACGATCGGATTGCTTGTTTTGTTTGTGATCATGACTTTATGTCATATTTTGTATGCTTGAATCGAAGTGGCCGGCAGGCTAGATTGGGACGCGCTCTGACCGTGTAGTCTACGAGCCCTCCCGGACCATGTAGTCCAATGGAATAACCCGTTCATGTGTATTGTTCGATATGGTGTGCATCTGAGCTACCGTTGCAGTGTGCTCGTGAGTTTCCGTATGGGGTTTTACTCACCTGGCATTAACACACGTGCGTGCTCGGTATGGTGGGGTTATGCGGCTAAGTAGGCTAATGCATAATGAGATAACTCACCTCTAGTATAGTCACGTAGACTAATACTAGGCTTTCGCCCGATGGGCTCAGGCGTCAAGGTGGCGGTTTGTACTCGGCGTAACTCACTAGCGTGAAGGAGGTTAACGGGATAATGACGCCAATTAGGCCAGGTCATGGTACGGCCATTTAGGCTTGTGGACCCGTTTAACCATCCTGCAGTGTGCTTGTACAAGTCCCTTGATAAATAGGCAGGAGGTTACTCATCGAGGATGCATTTATTCCATAATCCTTGCCGGGGTTATTTACACTTCTGGATTCCCCGTAAGTGGATGCGGGTTTGCATACTTGTTTGTTATACAATGTGTGATTGCTTGAGATAAGTCCAATGGTGGACAAGTCGCCTTGTTTACTCCGTATTTGTACCGGAAGCGAGAATGACCCCGAATCCATGGTGGATTCGCTTATTTTTGTATGATCCCTTTAGACCCGAGTGGACTAATAGGATAGGTGGACTCACTGAGATTTAGTAATCTCATCCCATTCCAATTATTTTATTTTCAGGTGGTTCGAGGCAAGATCGCGGTAAGGGAAAAATGGATTAGATCTCTTGGCGATGCTTGGATGTTTCTTTTGTTCTATCGTGCTAGCTATCTTGTGTATTTTGTACTTGTACTATCATGATGTACTTATGTTTTGGCCATGATACATTCGGCTTTGTATTCATGCACTTCTACTTTCCGCTGCAAACGTTATGTAATATTGTCTTATGAACCATAATTAATACTTTATGCATATTATTCTAGACAAATATGTGTGGGGTGTTACAATTATAATTCTTTGATTCAAACTAAAAAACTAAACTTTAAACAATATTTAAAAAAAATAGAAAAGTCAGCATAATTACAAAAAGCTTTCAAAATCTTTAAGAAATTTGTCCTCAAAATAAACTATTTAAATCTTAATTCATTAAGCTCCTAATTTAAAAAAAAACTCAAATATAGAATTATTATCATTATATTTATCATCAATATAGGCAATGTTAAACATATATAAATATTTTAATGGAGTTATAATTTAAATAATAATATTGACATTAGATTTAAAAATTATTGAGTCAACATTTGATTAATGTAAAATAGTTTTAATCAATTCCTAAAAAATATATATATTTGACTAATTATTATAAACAAGGATTCAAGGTGTACGATTTCTTTTAAATACGGACCGTATGATAAGTACAAAATGAGAATGAAATAATTTGAGTTCTTACCTAAACCAGCTATTTATTTTCTATTTTATTGTCTTTTATACATCAAAATATCTAATAAATTCTTTAAAATCTATAAAATATATTGAAATCTTAAAAATATGGATTATAATTCTTTGATTCAAACTAAAAAACTAAACTTTAAACAATATTTAAAAAAAAATAGAAAAGTCAGCATAATTACAAAAAGCTTTCAAAATCTTTAAGAAATTTGTCCTCAAAATAAACTATTTAAATCTTAATTCATTAAGCTCCTAATTTAAAAAAAAAAACTCAAATATAGAATTATTATCATTATATTTATCATCAATATAGGCAATGTTAAACATATATAAATATTTTAATGGAGTTATAATTTAAATAATAATATTGACATTAGATTTAAAAATTATTGAGTCAACATTTGATTAATGTAAAATAGTTTTAATCAATTCCTAAGAAATATAAATATTTGACTAATTATTATAAACAAGGATTCAAGGTGTACGATTTCTTTTAAATACGGACCGTATGATAAGTACAAAATGAGAATGAAATAATTTGAGTTCTTACCTAAACCAGCTATTTATTTTCTATTTTATTGTCTTTTATACATCAAAATATCTATTAAATTCTTTAAAATCTATAAAATATATTGAAATCTTAAAAATATGGATTATAATTCTTTGATTCAAACTAAAAAACTAAACTTTAAACAATATTTAAAAAAAATAGAAAAGTCAGCATAATTACAAAAAGCTTTCAAAATCTTTAAGAAATTTGTCCTCAAAATAAACTATTTAAATCTTAATTCATTAAGCTCCTAATTTAAAAAAAAAACTCAAATATAGAATTATTATCATTATATTTATCATCAATATAGGCAATGTTAAACATATAAAAATATTTTAATGGAGTTATAATTTAAATAATAATATTGACATTAGATTTAAAAATTATTGAGTCAACATTTGATTAATGTAAAATAGTTTTAATCAATTCCTAAGAAATATATATATTTGACTAATTATTATAAACAAGGATTCAAGGTGTACGATTTCTTTTAAATACGGACCGTATGTTAAGTACAAAATGAGAATGAAATAATTTGAGTTCTTACCTAAACCAGCTATTTATTTTCTATTTTATTGTCTTTTATACATCAAAATATCTATTAAATTCTTTAAAATCTATAAAATATATTGAACTCTTAAAAATATGGATTATAATTCTTTGATTCAAACTAAAAAACTAAACTTTAAACAATATTTAAAAAAAATAGAAAAGTCAGCATAATTACAAAAAGCTTTCACAATCTTTAAGAAATTTGTCCTCAAAATAAACTATTTAAATCTTAATTCATTAAGCTCCTAATTTAAAAAAAATACTCAAATATAGAATTATTATCATTATATTTATCATCAATATAGGCAATGTTAAACATATATAAATATTTTAATGGAGTTATAATTTAAATAATAATATTGACATTAGATTTAAAAATTATTGAGTCAACATTTGATTAATGTAAAATAGTTTTAATCAATTCCTAAGAAATATATATATTTGACTAATTATTATAAACAAGGATTCAAGGTGTACGATTTCTTTTAAATACGGACCGTATGATAAGTACAAAATGAGAATGAAATAATTTGAGTTCTTACCTAAACCAGCTATTTATTTTCTATTTTATTGTCTTTTATACATCAAAATATCTATTAAATTCTTTAAAATCTATAAAATATATTGAAATCTTAAAAATATGGATTATAATTCTTTGATTCAAACTAAAAAACTAAAATTTAAACAGTATTTAAAAAAATTAGAAAAGTCAACATAATTACAAAATTATTTTTAAATCTTCAAGACATTTCTCATCAAAATAAACTATTGAAAGCTTATTTCATTAAGCTCCTAATCTTTTTAAAACTCATAGAGTTATTATCATTATATTTATCATCAATATAGGCAATGTTAAACATAATATAAATATTTTAATGGAATTATTAAAAATAATAATATTCACATTAGATTAATGTAAAATATTTTAATTAATTCCAATATATATATATATATATATATATATATATATATATATATATATATATATATATATTACTAAATATTATAAACAAGGATTCAAGGTGTATGATTTCTTTTAAATATGGAGCGTATAATAGTACAAAATGAGAATGAAATAATTTGAGTTCTTACCTAAACCAACTATTTATTTTCTATTTTAATATGTTTTTATACATCAAGATATCTATTAATTTCATTAAAATCTATAACGTGTATTGAAATCTTGAAAATACAAATTATAATTCTTTGATAAAAATTGACAAATTTTTATTCATACATAATAAAAAGCAAGATAATTTCTTAAACTACAAAATTAAATATGTTTAAAATGCCTTACCGTTTGATGAAAGACATTTCTTACAGTACTAATAGTTTCGTGAAATTCAATCATATTAATTAAACTTTTAAGTTACATTTCTTTAATTACTCAAAAATTTAATTGAAATACATTGAAAAGGTAACGATGTTTTAGACTGTCAGTATATCACAATCGTTCATAAGTTAAAAATACTTAATTTTTATTTTAAATTTTTTGTTACTAATAGAAGTGAATGGTTATGATATAATAATAATAATAATGTAAATTTTTTTACATTTAGAGTGCTTAGCAATTAAACTCATTACTCAATGATATTATTGATTCCTTATTGTAATAACACAACCAAGTATCGCAAAAGTATTAGTCTAACTACTTATAACAACAACATTTTTTTCCAATAGCTATTTCAAGACACGTTCCACCTGATTTAAATCCAGCGTTCTTACAGTCTTGAATGCAATTTGGACTGCAATCCTCAAAACAACATGAACCTGGCGCCCCAATAAAGCAGGATGCTTTGTCGAGGTCAGTTGTTGGATTCTTCAAACCAGTAACCAATCCTGAATCAAAATAATATATATTCATAAAGATAAAAAAATTTAAAATTCAAATTATGCAATTACGTTCAACTTAATAATATTGATTTTCTCCATTCTGTCTATTACACTATGATTTGCAAACAACATAATCGCTATTCAATCGATAAAATATTCACTTTATTGTTGAATATGTACTATATCATTATTAATATAACAAAGCATAATAAGTTTTCGATTAATATTATAGTAAATTGTTTATGAAATATACAACTACGGGATATTAAAGAAAAATTGGTCTCCTTACCTGAAACTAATACCAAAACAATGCATGAAACTCTTAAAAGATAATATTGATAGTTGTTAAAAGCCATTGTTGTTGAATTTAATCTTATATTCTATATAGCGTAATATCCCTTCTATTATATAGACTTGAAAAGTATATTATTTGAATAAATTTATCTTGTAAATTTAATAAATATTGATGTCCGTCACTAAAAGATAATTAAATATCCATTTATTTTAGCCGTGGATATCTATTAAACCATCAACACGTACCTGTGACGGTCTTTTTCGCGGATACGCATGGCTATGGATTTTTTTGTCATCCTTGCAATAATTGAACTCTACACAATACTAACAATTTTTTTATAGATATTATGTTGTGTTATTTTCATATTATTAATATTTTATAAGTGGTTGTAATTTTATATTATTAATATTTTATAAGTCGATGTTATTTTTTTTATTATGTTCTTTTTATTAAAATTCTCAACCGAATTATTATTCGCTACATTTTTATTAATATTTATGATAATTAAGAAAAACCAATAATCGATTTTTGATATTCATTTTTATTCAGTCTCATATATAAAAGTTAACTTAAAAGGAAATACAAGGGGATATGCAATACTTCGTGTTTCAAATTTTAGTTCACAACAATAAAGTCAAAATCTCAATTTTATTTATAAGGAAGCAATACTTGTTTGAAATATGTGCAATATTTTAATTGTATTTTAGGAAATTTTAAGTTAATTTTATTCATTTTGCCAAAAAAAAGTTAATTTTACTCAATAATCACCATTTTTATTGTTTTTACTTAACTTGGTAATAAATATAAACAAAGATTTTAGGTGTACGATTTCTTTAAAATATGGAGTGTATGATAATTACAAAATGAGAATGAAATAATTTAAGTCCTCACCTAAACCAACTATTTATTTTCTATTTTATTTTCTTTTTTCACATTAAGATATCTATTTAATTCTTTAAAATTTATAACGTCTACTGAAGTCTTAAAAATATGGTTTATGATTCTTTGATTTAAACTAAAATACTTAGTTTTTAAAAAAAATTTAAAAAAAATAGAAAAGTCAGCATTATTACAAAAAGCTTTCAAAATCTTTAAGAAATTTGTCCTCAAAATAAACTATTTAAATCTTAATTCATTAAGCTCCTAATTTAAAAAAAAAACTCAAATATAGAATTATTATCATTATATTTATCATCAATATAGGCAATGTTAAACATATATAAATATTTTAATGGAGTTATAATTTAAATAATAATATTGACATTAGATTTAAAAATTATTGAGTCAACATTTGATTAATGTAAAATAGTTTTAATCAATTCCTAAGAAATATATATATTTGACTAATTATTATAAACAAGGATTCAAGGTGTACGATTTCTTTTAAATACGGACCGTATGATAAGTACAAAATGAGAATGAAATAATTTGAGTTCTTACCTAAACCAGCTATTTATTTTCTATTTTATTGTCTTTTATACATCAAAATATCTATTAAATTCTTTAAAATCTATAAAATATATTGAAATCTTAAAAATATGGATTATAATTCTTTGATTCAAACTAAAAAACTAAAATTTAAACAGTATTTAAAAAAATTAGAAAAGTCAACATAATTACAAAATTATTTTTAAATCTTCAAGACATTTCTCATCAAAATAAACTATTGAAAGCTTATTTCATTAAGCTCCTAATCTTTTTAAAACTCATAGAGTTATTATCATTATATTTATCATCAATATAGGCAATGTTAAACATAATATAAATATTTTAATGGAATTATTAAAAATAATAATATTCACATTAGATTAATGTAAAATATTTTAATTAATTCCAAAATATATATATATATATATATATATATATATATATATATATATATATATATATATATATATATATATATATATATATATTACTAAATATTATAAACAAGGATTCAAGGTGTATGATTTCTTTTAAATATGGAGCGTATAATAGTACAAAATGAGAATGAAATAATTTGAGTTCTTACCTAAACCAACTATTTATTTTCTATTTTAATATGTTTTTATACATCAAGATATCTATTAATTTCTTTAAAATCTATAACGTGTATTGAAATCTTGAAAATATAAATTATAATTCTTTGATAAAAATTGACAAATTTTTATTCATACATAATAAAAAGCAAGATAAATTCTTAAACTACAAAATTAAATATGTTTAAAATGCCTTACCGTTTGATGAAAGACATTTCTTACAGTACTAATAGTTTCGTGAAATTCAATCATATTAATTAAACTTTTTAGTTACATTTCTTTAATTACTCAAAAATTTAATTGAAATACATTGAAAAGGTAACGATGTTTTAGACTGTCAGTATATCACAATCGTTCATAAGTTAAAAATACTTAATTTTTATTTTAAATTTTTTGTTACTAATAGAAGTGAATGGTTATGATATAATAATAATAATGTAAATTTTTTTACATTGAGAGTGCATAGCAATTAAACTCATTACTCAATGATATTATTGATTCCTTATTGTAATAACACAACCAAGTATCGCAAAAGTATTAGTCTAACTACTTATAACAACAACATTTTTTTCCAATAGCTATTTCAAGACACGTTCCACCTGATTTAAATCCAGCGTTCTTACAGTCTTGAATGCAATTTGGACTGCAATCCTCAAAACAACATGAACCTGGCGCCCCAATAAAGCAGGATGCTTTGTCGAGGTCAGTTGTTGGATTCTTCAAACCAGTAACCAATCCTGAATCAAAATAATATATATTCATAAAGATAAAAAAATTTAAAATTCAAATTATGATAATTACGTTCAACTTAATAATATTGATTTTCTCCATTCTGTCTATTACACTATGATTTGCAAACAACATAATCGCTATTCAATCGATAAAATATTCACTTTATTGTTGAATATGTACTATATCATTATTAATATAACAAAGCATAATAAGTTTTCGATTAATATTATAGTAAATTGTTTATGAAATATACAACTACGGGATATTAAAGAAAAATTGGTCTCCTTACCTGAAACTAATACCAAAACAATGCATGAAACTCTTAAAAGATAATATTGATAGTTGTTAAAAGCCATTGTTGTTGAATTTAATCTTATATTCTATATAGCGTAATATCCCTTCTATTATATAGACTTGAAAAGTATATTATTTGAATAAATTTATCTTTTAAATTTAATAAATATTGATGTCCGTCACTAAACGATAATTAAATATCCATTTATTTTATCCGTGGATATCTATTAAACCATCAACACGTACCTGTGACAGTCTTTTTCGCGGATACGCATGGCTATGGATTTTTTTGTCATCCTTGCAATAATTGAACTCTACACAATACTAACAATTTTTTTATAGATATTATGTTGTGTTATTTTCATATTATTAATATTTTATAAGTGGTTGTAATTTTATATTATTAATATTTTATAAGTCGATGTTATTTTTTTTATTATGTTCTTTTTATTAAAATTCTCAACCGAATTATTATTCGCTACATTTTTATTAATATTTATGATAATTAAGAAAAACCAATAATCGATTTTTGATATTCATTTTTATTCAGTCTCATATATAAAAGTTAACTTAAAAGGAAATACAAGGGGATATGCAATACTTCGTGTTTCAAATTTTAGTTCACAACAATAAAGTCAAAATCTCAATTTTATTTATAAGGAAGCAATACTTGTTTGAAATATGTGCAATATTTTAATTGTATTTTAGGAAATTTTAAGTTAATTTTATTCATTTTGTAACACCCCATACATAACTGACTAGTATATTATGCATGAAACGTTAAAATCGATATTGAGTCCATACAAAAGCTATAGATATAGAAAGATCCATATAAAATACAACATGAAATTCTAATAAGAATTACAAAACATGTGTCTTCAATGGATCTACACAGCGGAAAATGAGATCTGACGAGGTCTTCGAGCCATCGCTACTTCCAAGTCTTCAAATCCAAACCTGCTACTAATCAGACACTTCTAAACTGCACCTGAAAAATATAAGTTGATTGGGGTGAGATTACTAAATCTCAGTGAGTCCTCCTATCCTATGGGTCCACTCGGTTCTACAGGGTACATGCATCAACAAACCGAATCCACCATTGATTCGGGGTTATCCTCACATCCGGTACAAGTACGGAGAAAACAAGGAATCGTCCACCATAGGACTCATCATATACAAACACACAAGTATATCACAAACAAGTATGCAAAACCCGTATCCATATACGGGGAATCAAGAAGTGTAATAAACCTCGGCTAGATTATGGAACGAACGCACCCTCGATGAGTCCACCCATGCCTAGTGTCAAGGGACTTGTACAAGCTCACTGCAAGATGGTTAAACGGGTTCACACAAGCCTAAGTGGCCGCGAGATGACATTAGCCTAAATGGCGTCATTGTCCCATTAACCTTCTTCACGCAAGTGGGTTACACCGAGTACAAACCGCCACCTTGACGCATGGTCCCACCGGGCGAAAGCCTAGTATTAGTCTACATGACTTTACTAGAGGTGAGTTACAATCACTATGTAATAGCCTACATGGCCACATAGCCCCACCATACCGTGCACGCAAATGTGTCATCGTCAATGAGTATAGGCCCCTCACGGCACTCACGAGAACACTACAACGGTAGCTCAGGTGCGCGACCTCTGATCATAACATCGGACTATTCCACGGACCACATGATCCAGGATAATACCTTACATCATAGTAAGAAGTATATCCCAACCTAACCCCCGGCCACTTCGATTCAAGCATACGTACACGCATCAAGTGTAATATCATAACACAAGCCAATCCGAATGTTCAACCAAAAACATTGGACATCAATATAGATCCATACTTATCTCATCAAAGTAATCAAAATCAATCACAATTGAATAGACAAGGAATTGATGAAATAAACTTATCCAACATTATGTATAATATTCCACATAAACAAAATGAATGGAATTATCGGTAATGTGTGTCATAAAACACCACTCTTCCGACATTCATATGCATATTAATAGTTAAGGAGGGGTCCGATTACGATTAGAATCTGAAACTGCCCTCAGGGGAAGGAAAAATATAGTTCTGCCCAGCACTGGCCGCTTAGCGGCCTGTAAGCGGGCTTTCCAGGGGCGAACCTCAATTGTTTCCCCGCTTAGCGGCCTCACGTCCGCTTAGCGGGCTCGCGATTTCTATTTTTTCTTCACAACAGCATCCTCCGCTCAGCGGGCAAACTGGGTCCGCTCAGCGGAACCGCGAATTTCTGGAAAAATGCTCAGCACCGCTTAGCGGCCTTAGCCCGCTTAGCGGCCCATAGCAGAAACAGAAAAACGCAGAACTCATTAGTTCTGTCCTGGGGTACTTTAACCCCTTGATTTCACCTGCATGCACGAATTAAAGACATATCCAGCCAACATACAGTATGAACAAGCAATAAACAGCATCGAAACATGTTATTAGCAAGGATTTAAGCATAATCTCTCAAAGCCCTTAAACCCCAAAAGTTCCCAAATCGAATCAAAACCCCATTTTCTATCTAGGGACTCACCATGGATTTAATGGGGGTTATGAGAATACTCTTGTTGCCATTGAACTTTCTCTTTGACCAACACTTCACCTCTAATATGATCAAACCCGTAACCACTCTTGTACTCACTTTCAGCATCAATCATCAATCTTCAAATGCGTTTATCTCCACCAATAAACAAGCTATGAACGCGAACCATAGGTGCAAATCGAAGAGAAATTCGTTAGCTTTCCAATGGGACCAGAATCGTTATGATCGGAGTTACGAGTTGGGAGATATACCTGATTTAGTGGAGGCTGCCATTGGAGTACGAAAATGGAACTTGGAGATGACATCCATGAGCTTCTCTTCTAAACTCCCTCCACTTTGGTTATAAAAATCTGTCTTAGAAACACTATAATGTCATGCTTATTTACTCTTATGCCATAATTTCATGCAAGATGTGTTCAAAGTCCCGTTTGTCCCCCAACTAAGACAAAATTACCACTTTGCCATTTGGTTTGCTTCTAACCAATCTCATTCCATGTCAACTAACCACTTCTTAAATTAGGGATTAAATCTACAACTCCCTCTTGGCACTTCATATACATATAATCTTGTTTGGATTATGTGGGGTATTACATTCTCCCCCCCTTAATTAGAATTCGTCCTCGAATTCCTTCTGTTCACCATGAAAACCAACCACTCATATTTATCTAATCAAGGGAAAGAATGTTACTCACATTCCTCTTTAGATAATCCCACTACTCTGTCTGATGGTCATCCCATACGAAGAAACATAATCCGCCAAAATACTTGCGTCCCACTATTCACGATCAGAAACTCTAATCCTCACGCAGCCCATCTCTGCAGATACTTCGTCTTGACATATATGGTATAAGACCTTTCCAAGGTCCTCGACCTCCACTGCTCTGCACTGGATTTCCATAACTTCAAAAACTCTAATAATCCACTCAGCTCTTTGAATTACTTCCCGTTTGAGGATTACTGCCACAACGTCGCTTCTGGGATAACACTTCAAGTTATTCTCCACTCGAGTTCATACAATGTCATTAGGTGTTAGCCAAATTCTTGGTCTTAACTTCCGGTTCTCAAAGTGTTAGGGTGATTGCCCCAAATTTACCTTTACTTATACAACTGAATCTCCCTACTTTAACCCTTTACTCCAGTTTAGACATAACAACTGTCACCATAAACCACGAAGGTGTAATCATCTTGCAACTATAGCCTTGACATTCGATAACCTCCCACAAGATTCTACTAAAGAGAGGCGAAATTCAGCAACTGACCTGTAACCATTGTCCAAGTCTTCCTGTACAATCGTAGTACACAAGACATAACCACAAAGAACTTGCGCCAATTGAATGTCCTCTCTAGCCTTCAGCGTTCCGGCGGTCTGATACTCAGTCCAACCCTTGTGACTGACAAGCTAAGCTGATAACCTACGAACATCGGACCGCATGCCATCCACAAAATGTACTCCCAAGCTGGTCCATTGACAACACCTCTCAAGTTATGGCGATCCTTGGGAGACTAGAAAGAACGAAACGTTGCTTCGACAATTTCCCTTAGGAAGATACTTTCATCCCAACATAAATCCTACGAATAGTCCGTCCGTTCCTACCTCGGACTTATCTGATTCTTCCTTGATCCGTTGCGCTACTCTGATCCCAACAAGTCACACACCTTGAAATCCTCTGAGTCATATTATATCCATAATTCACTTAGTTCCCATTAATACACAATAATTCCTTATCTACAGTCGTCCAATTACAACACATGCCAGAACTCTATATACATCCATCATCGACTACTACTCTTTGAAGTGGCGTACTTTCCAGAATCAAGCTTCTACTTACTCTGTCATTCCATATAGTTCATCTACCATAACTCAGGTACACGTTTCATCCTCAGGACATTGAAACCCAAACGCTCACTGACTTAGAGGTTCGTCCTTGTCACTGATTTCCACAGCGTACAACTGCTATGTTTTTCATTCCAACCAATCTTGTTGCTCAACCGGTATATCGAACCCTTCACGTCGTGCTGCAGCTCATAATAACTCTAGCAGTTCTACACAACTTCTACCCGACCATACACCTTCATTCTCTTAGCGTAGTATCACCTCTGATAACTCGTGCGACTTACTGATATAACGATCCTCCCATAGCCACACTCCATTCACACAGTCATCTAACGTATGTTCCACCTCTGAATCAGACACTGAACTGACTTCCTCAGCGGCTGCATCCTTCATTGCAGTGCTTCCAACGGTCTGAGTGTAGCCACAATGCAAGAAATTGCACTTTGCACTTTGCACTTCGAACATCTCTCTTATAAATTCCGTAGCAGTTCTCAAACCAAAATGTCCATGCCTTACCAAGATTAACACTTCTCCGTTCAGAGTATCTAGCAATACCTTACCGGACACATCACACATCGAGCCGATCCAAGATACAACTTGTATATTCCATCACCGGTCGCCAATGGTACATGATAGCCACTCACCATGCTGACCAGGATATCATGACCGCACATGAGTCCCACCCTAGACACTCATGCAAAATTACCAACTTAACACTTCATGAAACGAGAACGTCCCCAAGGTACAATCTGACTCTAACTCACGCGAGTACGATCACTCAGAGTCTCCCTAAGCATAGTATCAGATCTTGATCCATCACACCATCGCCTCTCAGTTATTCCTCTGCTATCGAGCGCGACATATGGATCCTTATCCCACGTACCTTATGAGAGTCCGGATCTGTACCTCACAAGTGCCAAATCAGAATTCTACCTTGAGCTTCAGGTCACCTTTGTCCCACACATGTCGGCAAAAGGATGACTCACGCATCTCGTGCACGATAGCGATACGGTGGCATTATACTCGTCTGGTAGTACCGACATGGTGGTCCAACTCCGAGGCCATGTATCCAGGTAACCTACCTTAATGGCGTATGATGATCCCCACGCGTATCCTATAGTCACGACCGACAAGTGTCTGAACAGGCTTCCAATAGGCTCATCGTTCCTCAAGTCCTTCGAATCACACTCCTCAGGATGCTAAAACCTGAGAGTGCTACACACCAAGGTTTACTTACTCGGGAAGCCAAAATGCTAAGCACGAAGATTGAAGTTCAACTTCGGGTTACCATGCAGTGCGCGTACCCACTCGTCCCACGCATGCATAGGAATCCAAGGATAATTCAGTCCAGATAGGAATACTATGGTTCCTAACAACCAACATAACTGCGATCATCCTACTGACGTTCCAGATAGATCTTAGTTCTTACTCGCCTGAACGCCCAACGCCAAGCGTAGTTCTATGGCTTCACTCGGGGTCAGACAAGCAATAACTAACAAGAACTTAGGTCACTGCATTTCACGCTTCTACATCATTTCATATTCCATCTAGCGTAATTCTAGAACTTAAATACAAAATGATAAGAACGGAAATGCATGCCCTCTTCCACCGACAAGGTATTCAAGCTTCGCCAATCTTAAGTTACCACACTCGTACATCCCACCAACATCTACTAGGTATCCACTCTCGCTTAGGGTACTTCAAGTTGGATCAGGATCTAATACTTCATCCATCCAATTACTGTCCGTACCAGCGCAATCAGAATGGTCTAACTCTTCTGTCCGCATTTCCAGAGGCCATTTTGTCCTATCAGCTCACCCGTCACACTTAACACCGGCAACATCATCAGTACTGAATCCTACTAATTCACAGCTCAACACCTTCGGAGAACCTCACTTTACAAGGCTCCTACTCAATCCTATTTGGATTTCCCTTGCTATTACCAAGACTTAGAGAAAGCTTCACTTCGTCCAGTCAAAATCCTGGGGTTCCAGTTGTCTCGATCCGGATCTTTGCGTCAAACGCTCCTCTTAAATCTGACAACTCCAAGATCCCTTCAACTTACGTCGTCCAATAAATCTAGCTTCCATATAAAATTCACCACCCAACTAATCCTTGCTACTTGGGTTCACGACACTTACAGGTTTACGAGTCCTCGTGGCAGCCCTGCCGTAATTCTACTGTCTCACATTCAGTCGATGAGTTGATCAAGTTCAGCAACTAAATGAGATTTCAGTAAAATCAGGCTAGCAACGCACACTTGAGAGGAGGAAAAGGAATTGCTAGTGATGTCTCATGGCTCGGCCGAGAATCGACCTGCTCTGATACCAACTGTAACACCCCATACATAACTGACTAGTATATTATGCATGAAACGTTAAAATCGATATTGAGTCCATACAAAAGCTATAGATATAGAAAGATCCATATAAAATACAACATGAAATTCTAATAATAATTACAAAACATGTGTCTTCAATGGATCTACACAGCGGAAAATGAGATCTGACGAGGTCTTCGAGCCATCGCTACTTCCAAGTCTTCAAATCCAAACCTGCTACTAATCAGACACTTCTAAACTGCACCTGAAAAATATAAGTTAATTGGGGTGAGATTACTAAATCTCAGTGAGTCCTCCTATCCTATGGGTCCACTCGGTTCTACAGGGTACATGCATCAACAAACCGAATCCACCATTGATTCGGGGTTATCCTCACATCCGGTACAAGTACGGAGAAAACAAGGAATCGTCCACCATAGGACTCATCATATACAAACACACAAGTATATCACAAACAAGTATGCAAAACCCGTATCCATATACGGGGAATCAAGAAGTGTAATAAACCTCGGCTAGATTATGGAACGAACGCACCCTCGATGAGTCCACCCATGCCTAGTGTCAAGGGACTTGTACAAGCTCACTGCAAGATGGTTAAACGGGTTCGCACAAGCCTAAGTGGCCGCGAGATGACATTAGCCTAAATGGCGTCATTGTCCCATTAACCTTCTTCACGCAAGTGGGTTACACCGAGTACAAACCGCCACCTTGACGCATGGTCCCACCGGGCGAAAGCCTAGTATTAGTCTACATGACTTTACTAGAGGTGAGTTACAATCACTATGTAATAGCCTACATGGCCACACAGCCCCACCATACCGTGCACGCAAATGTGTCATCGTCAATGAGTATAGGCCCCTCACGGCACTCACGAGAACACTACAACGGTAGCTCAGGTGCGCGACCTCTGATCATAACATCGGACTATTCCACGGACCACATGATCCAGGATAATACCTTACATCATAGTAAGAAGTATATCCCAACCTAACCCCCGGCCACTTCGATTCAAGCATACGTACACGCATCAAGTGTAATATCATAACACAAGCCAATCCGAATGTTCAACCAAAAACATTGGACATCAATATAGATCCATACTTATCTCATCAAAGTAATCAAAATCAATCACAATTGAATAGACAAGGAATTGATGAAATAAACTTATCCAACATTATGTATAATATTCCACATAAACAAAATGAATGGAATTATCGGTAATGTGTGTCATAAAACACCACTCTTCCGACATTCATATGCATATTAATAGTTAAGGAGGGGTCCGATTACGATTAGAATCCGAAACTGCCCTCAGGGGAAGGAAAAATATAGTTCTGCCCAGCACTGGCCGCTTAGCGGCCTGTAAGCGGGCTTTCCAGGGGCGAACCTCAATTGTTTCCCCGCTTAGCGGCCTCACGTCCGCTTAGCGGGCTCGCGATTTCTATTTTTTCTTCACAACAGCATCCTCCGCTCAGCGGGCAAACTGGGTCCGCTCAGCGGAACCGCGAATTTCTGGAAAAATGCTCAGCACCGCTTAGCGGCCTTAGCCCGCTTAGCGGCCCATAGCAGAAACAGAAAAACGCAGAACTCATTAGTTCTGTCCTGGGGTACTTTAACCCCTTGATTTCACCTGCATGCACGAATTAAAGACATATCCAGCCAACATACAGTATGAACAAGCAATAAACAACATTGAAACATGTTATTAGCAAGGATTTAAGCATAATCTCTCAAAGCCCTTAAACCCCAAAAGTTCCCAAATCGAATCAAAACCCCATTTTCTATCTAGGGACTCACCATGGATTTAATGGGGGTTATGAGAATACTCTTGTTGCCATTGAACTTTCTCTTTGACCAACACTTCACCTCTAATATGATCAAACCCGTAACCACTCTTGTACTCACTTTCAGCATCAATCATCAATCTTCAAATGCGTTTATCTCCACCAATAAACAAGCTATGAACGCGAACCATAGGTGCAAATCGAAGAGAAATTCGTTAGCTTTCCAATGGGACCAGAATCGTTATGATCGGAGTTACGAGTTGGGAGATATACCTGATTTAGTGGAGGCTGCCATTGGAGTACGAAAATGGAACTTGGAGATGACATCCATGAGCTTCTCTTCTAAACTCCCTCCACTTTGGTTATAAAAATCTGTCTTAGAAACACTATAATGTCATGCTTATTTACTCTTATGCCATAATTTCATACAAGATGTGTTCAAAATCCCGTTTGTCCCCCAACTAAGACAAAATTACCACTTTGCCATTTGGTTTGCTTCTAACCAATCTCATTCCATGTCAACTGACCACTTCTTAAATTAGGGATTAAATCTACAACTCCCTCTTGGCACTTCATATACATATAATCTTGTTTGGATTATGTGGGGTATTACACATTTTGCCAAAAAAAAGTTAATTTTACTCAATAATCACCATTTTTATTGTTTTTACTTAACTTGGTAATAAATATAAACAAAGATTTTAGGTGTACGATTTCTTTAAAATATGGAGTGTATGATAATTACAAAATGAGAATGAAATAATTTAAGTCCTCACCTAAACAAGCTATTTATTTTCTATTTTATTTTCTTTTTTCACATTAAGATATCTATTTAATTCTTTAAAATTTATAACGTCTATTGAAGTCTTAAAAATATGGTTTATGATTCTTTGATTTAAACTAAAATACTTAGTTTTTAAAAAAAATTTAAAAAAAAATAGAAAAGTCAGCATAATTACAAAAAGCTTTCAAAATCTTTAAGAAAGTTGTCCTCAAAATAAACTATTTAAATCTTAATTCATTAAGCTCCTAATTTAAAAAAAAAAAACTCAAATATAGAATTATTATCATTATATTTATCATCAATATAGGCAATGTTAAACAAATATAAATATTTTAATGGAGTTATAATTTAAATAATAATATTGACATTAGATTTAAAAATTATTGAGTCAACATTTGATTAATGTAAAATAGTTTTAATCAATTCCTAAGAAATATATATATTTGACTAATTATTATAAACAAGGATTCAAGGTGTACGATTTCTTTTAAATACGGACCGTATGATAAGTACAAAATGAGAATGAAATAATTTGAGTTCTTACCTAAACCAGCTATTTATTTTCTATTTTATTGTCTTTTATACATCAAAATATCTATTAAATTCTTTAAAATCTATAAAATATATGGAAATCTTAAAAATATGGATTATAATTCTTTGATTCAAACTAAAAAACTAAAATTTAAACAGTATTTAAAAAAATTAGAAAAGTCAACATAATTACAAAATTATTTTTAAATCTTCAAGACATTTCTCATCAAAATAAACTATTGAAAGCTTATTTCATTAAGCTCCTAATCTTTTTAAAACTCATAGAGTTATTATCATTATATTTATCATCAATATAGGCAATGTTAAACATAATATAAATATTTTAATGGAATTATTAAAAATAATAATATTCACATTAGATTAATGTAAAATATTTTAATTAATTCCAAAATATATATATATATATATAGATATATATATATATATATATATATATATATATATATATATATATATATATATATATATATATACTAAATATTATAAACAAGGATTCAAGGTGTATGATTTCTTTTAAATATGGAGCGTATAATAGTACAAAATGAGAATGAAATAATTTGAGTTCTTACCTAAACCAACTATTTATTTTCTATTTTAATATGTTTTTATACATCAAGATATCTATTAATTTCTTTAAAATCTATAACGTGTATTGAAATCTTGAAAATATAAATTATAATTCTTTGATAAAAATTGACAAATTTTTATTTATACATAATAAAAAGCAAGATAAATTCTTAACCTACAAAATTAAATATGTTTAAAATGCCTTACCGTTTGATGAAAGACATTTCTTACAGTACTAATAGTTTCGTGAAATTCAATCATATTAATTAAACTTTTAAGTTACATTTCTTTAATTACTCAAAAATTTAATTGAAATACATTGAAAAGGTAACGATGTTTTAGACTGTCAGTATATCACAATCGTTCATAAGTTAAAAATACTTAATTTTTATTTTAAATTTTTTGTTACTAATAGAAGTGAATGGTTATGATATAATAATAATAATGTAAATTTTTTTACATTGAGAGTGCATAGCAATTAAACTCATTACTCAATGATATTATTGATTCCTTATTGTAATAACACAACCAAGTATCGCAAAAGTATTAGTCTAACTACTTATAACAACAACATTTTTTTCCAATAGCTATTTCAAGACACGTTCCACCTGATTTAAATCCAGCGTTCTTACAGTCTTGAATGCAATTTGGACTGCAATCCTCAAAACAACATGAACCTGGCGCCCCAATAAAGCAGGATGCTTTGTCGAGGTCAGTTGTTGGATTCTTCAAACCAGTAACCAATCCTGAATCAAAATAATATATATTCATAAAGATAAAAAAATTTAAAATTCAAATTATGCAATTACGTTCAACTTAATAATATTGATTTTCTCCATTCTGTCTATTACACTATGATTTGCAAACAACATAATCGCTATTCAATCGATAAAATATTCACTTTATTGTTGAATATGTACTATATCATTATTAATATAACAAAGCATAATAAGTTTTCGATTAATAATATAGTAAATTGTTTATGAAATATACAACTACGGGATATTAAAGAAAAATTGGTCTCCTTACCTGAAACTAATACCAAAACAATGCATGAAACTCTTAAAAGATAATATTGATAGTTGTTAAAAGCCATTGTTGTTGAATTTAATCTTATATTCTATATAGCGTAATATCCCTTCTATTATATAGACTTGAAAAGTATATTATTTGAATAAATTTATCTTGTAAATTTAATAAATATTGATGTCCGTCACTAAACGATAATTAAATATTTATTTTAGCCGTGGATATCTATTAAACCATCAAACACGTACCTGTGACAGTCTTTTTCGCGGATACGCATGGCTATGGATTTTTTTGTCATCCTTGCAATAATTGAACTCTACACAATACTAACAATTTTTTTATAGATATTATGTTGTGTTATTTTCATATTATTAATATTTTATAAGTGGTTGTAATTTTATATTATTAATATTTTATAAGTCGATGTTATTTTTTTTATTATGTTCTTTTTATTAAAATTTTCAACCGAATTATTATTCGCTACATTTTTATTAATATTTATGATAATTAAGAAAAACCAATAATCGATTCTTGACATTCATTTTTATTCAGTCTCATATATAAAAGTTAACTTAAAAGGAAATACAAGGGGATATGCAATACTTCGTGTTTTAAATTTTAGTTCACAATAATAAAGTCAAAATCTCCATTTTATTTATAAGGAAGCAATACTTGTTTGAAGTATGTGCAATATTTTAATTGTATTTTAGGAAATTTTAAGTTAATTTTATTCCTTTTGCCAAAAAAAAGTTAATTTTACTCAATAATCACCATTTTTATTGTTTTTACTTAACTTGGTAAAAAATATAAACAAAGATTTTAGGTGTACGATTTCTTTAAAATATGGAGTGTATGATAAGTACAAAATGAGAATGAAATAATTTAAGTCCTCACCTAAACCAGCTATTTATTTTCTATTTTATTTTCTTTTTTTACATCAAGATATCTATTTAATTCTTTAATATTTATAACGTCAATTGAAGTCTTAAAAAATATGGTTTATGATTCTTTGATTCAAACTAAAAAACTTAGTTTTTAAAATTTTTTTTAAAAAAATAGAAAAGTCAGCATAATTACAAAAAGCTTTCAAAATCTTCAAGAAATTTGTCCTCAAAATAAACTATTTAAATCTTAATTCATTAAGCTCCTAATTTTAAAAAAAAAACTCAAATATAGAATTATTATCATTATATTTATCATCAATATAGGCAATGTTAAACATATATAAATATTTTAATGGAGTTATAATTTAAATAATAATATTGACATTAGATTTAAAAATTATTGAGTCAACATTTGATTAATGTAAAATAGTTTTAATCAATTCCTAAGAAATATATATATTTGACTAATTATTATAAACAAGGATTCAAGGTGTACGATTTCTTTTAAATACGGACCGTATGATAAGTACAAAATGAGAATGAAATAATTTGAGTTCTTACCTAAACCAACTATTTATTTTCTATTTTATTGTCTTTTATACATCAAAATATCTATTAAATTCTTTAAAATCTATAAAATATATTGAAATCTTAAAAATATGGATTATAATTCTTTGATTCAAACTAAAAAACTAAAATTTAAACAGTATTTAAAAAAATTAGAAAAGTCAACATAATTACAAAATTATTTTTAAATCTTCAAGACATTTCTCATCAAAATAAACTATTGAAAGCTTATTTCATTAAGCTCCTAATTTTTTTAAAACTCATAGAGTTATTATCATTATATTTATCATCAATATAGGCAATGTTAAACATAATATAAATATTTTAATGGAATTATTAAAAATAATAATATTCACATTAGATTAATGTAAAATATTTTAATTAATTCCAAAGAAATATATATATATATATATATATATATATTACTAAATATTATAAACAAGGATTCAAGGTGTATGATTTCTTTTAAATATGGAGCGTATAATAGTACAAAATGAGAATGAAATAATTTGAGTTCTTACCTAAACCAACTATTTATTTTCTATTTTAATATGTTTTTATACATCAAGATATCTATTAATTTCTTTAAAATCTATAACGTGTATTGAAATCTTGAAAATATAAATTATAATTCTTTGATAAAAATTGACAAATTTTCATTCATACATAATAAAAAGCAAGATAAATTCTTAAACTACAAAATTAAATATGTTTAAAATGCCTTACCGTTTGATGAAAGACATTTCTTACAGTACTAATAGTTTCGTGAAATTCAATCATATTAATTAAACTTTTAAGTTACATTTCTTTAATTACTCAAAAATTTAATTGAAATACATTGAAAAGGTAACGATGATTTAGACTGTCAGTATATCACAATCGTTCATAAGTTAAAAATACTTAATTTTTATTTTAAATTTTTTGTTACTAATAGAAGTGAATGGTTATGATATAATAATAATAATGTAAATTTTTTTACATTGAGAGTGCATAGCAATTAAACTCATTACTCAATGATATTATTGATTCCTTATTGTAATAACACAACCAAGTATCGCAAAAGTATTAGTCTAACTACTTATAACAACAACATTTTTTTCCAATAGCTATATTTATGATACTTAAGAAAAACCAATAATCGATTCTTGACATTCAATTTTATTCAGTCTCATATATAAAAGTTAACTTAAAAGGAAATACGAGGGGATATGCAATACTTCGTGTTTTAAATTTTAGTTCACAACAATAAAGTCAAAATCTCCATTTTATTTATAAGGAAGCAATACTTGTTTGAAATATGTGCAATATTTTAATTGTATTTTAGGGAATTTTAAGTTAATTTTATTCATTTTGCCAAAAAAAAAGTTAATTTTACTCAATAATCACCATTTTTATTGTTTTTACTTAACATGGTAAAAAATATAAACAAAGATTTTAGGTGTACAATTTCTTTAAAATATGGAGTGTATGATAAGTACAAAATGAGAATGAAATAATTTAAGTCCTCACCTAAACAAGCTATTTATTTTCTATTTTATTTTCTTTTTTTACATTAAGATATCTATTTAATTCTTTAAAATTTATAACGTCTATTGAAGTCTTAAAAATATGGTTTATGATTCTTTGATTCAAACTAAAAAACTTAGTTTTTAAAAATTCAAAAAAAAAAATTGAAAAGTCAGTGTAATACCCAATATTATTCTAGGCATGATTATTCATATAATTATGAAGTATTAAGAGGGAAATAATGGATTAATATAATTAAGAGAAGGTTAGTTGGAATAGAAAGATGTTGGTTAGAAGCAAACCAAATGGCAAGGTGATAATTTTGGGTTAGTTGAGGGGAACATTGGACCTTAACCTTATATTGCATGACATTTGATTGGTTGGTAGAGGTACACCATTCCAAATTCAGAATTTTGTGAAAGAGAAGTGGAGAGAGAAGTGGAAGAAGTCTTGCACCTCATTTCAAGTTCCATTTACGTATTCCATGGACAACTCTCACTAATCTGATCATAACTCTCTGCTCACAACTCCGATTCAGGTGATTCTCAAAGATTTGGATTCTACACGGAATTCTCTTCGATTTGGTATATTATTTTGTTCTAATAGCTTGTTTATTTGTGGAGAAAAACGAGTTTGAAGTTGGAAGGTCCATGCTGAATGTGTGTCAAAGATTGGTTACGGGTTTGATCATGTTAGAGGTGAAGTTTTGACATCAATGGAAGTTCAATGGCTGCATGATCATCATCCTAATCTCTCTAAATCTAAGGTGAGTCCTTAGATAGAAACTATGGGGTTTGCATGTTGGGGTTTCTATTTGGGGTTTAGGGATTGTGAGCAATTATAAATGATTGATGCTAGCTATGTTTGATTGCTTTAGTCCTTGCATGTTAATGTTCCTAAATGTATTTATATGATGCAATTTCGTTGGGATTGTTTTGCAAGTGTAGGGAATCAATTATAGGGTGTTTTGGAACTGGTTTAGAGCTTTTAAAAAGCAGAAAATTGATTCTGCTACAGGGTATTCGGTTACGGGTCTTTGGGTAACCGATTACTCTGTTAAAAATGCAATTTTGGACTGTTTTTAGTGCCAGTAATCGGTTACTGAGATTGGGTAATCGGTTACCCTGGGCGCAGAGGGAAAAAAATCAGCAAACCTCAGAAATTCGTAACTTTTGCGTCGTAAGTCCGTTTCACGTAAACTTTATATCGTTGGAAAGCTAGAGACGTGTACTTTCTAATAAAATTGGTCCCCAAACCAGAATGCTAGAATTAATTATATTTGAACCCCACTTAGTGTGTTGCGTCGAGTGAAATTGAATGTTGCTATTTCCCCTGAGAACAGTTTCGTTCCGTAAAGGGAACCGAATGTCTCCTTAGTCATGTGAGACTTGTTTAATTGGTATTTAAACATGCTAATGTCATATATGATCATGGATGTGGTAATTTTAATATGTGAATTATGCATGATTAGAATGAATTTATCTCATTGCACTTAATTGCTACATTATGTTTACATGTGGATGTTATACTGTGATGAGACATGAATATATTGTTGATGCCCGCTGTTTCGGTTAAACAATTGGGATTGTGTGCCTGTGCGATTGGCGATTGATATATGTGTATGCTTGAATCGAAACGGGCCGGGGGCTAGGTTGCGTTATGTCCCGGGCTTTGTGACCAATGGGACGGCCCCAATCATGTGATCTTGGGCTCACACCTGAGATACCGTTGCAGTGTGCTTGTGAGGGTCTTGAGGCATTTCCCACTTGGCGTTAACACACTTGCGTGCTCGGCATGGTGGCGTTGTGCGGCAAAGTAGGCCTACGCATGACAGGTAAACCATCTGTAGTGGTGCCATGTAGGCTACATCACTAGGCTTTCGCCCGATGGACCCATGTGTCAAGATGGCGTATTTGTACTCGGCGTTAACACATGTGCGTGAAGATGGTTAATGGGACAATGACGGCAATTAGGCTAAGGTCATCTCGCGGCAATTTAGGCTTGTGCGAACCAGTCTAATCATCTTGCAGTGTGCTTGTACAAGTCTCTTGACAATAGGCATGGGCGTGATTCATCGAGGGTGTGTTTTATAACCTAGTCGAGGCATTAACACGTTTCTGGATTCCACGTATATGGATGCGGGTTTAGCATACTTGGTTGCTTATACAAGTATATATCTGCATTAATCGTCCAATGGTGGATGATTCCTTGTTTTCTCCGTACTTGTACCGGATGTGAGGATAAACCCCGGATCAATGGTGGATTCGGTTTTGATGCATGTACCCTGTAGACCCGAGTGGACCTATAGGATAGGAGGACTCACTAAGATTTAGTAATCTCATCCCAATCAACTTATATTTTTCCAGGTGCGGTTTAGTAGCATTTGGTCAGTAGCAGGTTTGGACTGAAGACTTGGAAGTGGTGATGGCTCGGAGACCTCGTCAGATCTCATTCTCCGCTAGGCAGATCCATTGAAGACACATGTTTTGTAATAAGGGGGGGTTTGAATAAGTGTAGTTTTAAAAACTTGACAGATAAAAATAAATTGCACAGTTATTTTTATCCTGGTTCGTTGTTAACTAAACTACTCCAGTCCACCCCCGCAGAGATGATTTACCTCAACTGAGGATTTAATCCACTAATCGCACGGATTACAATGGTTTTCCACTTAGTCAGCAACTAAGTCTTCCAGAGTCTTCTGATCACACACTGATCACTCCAGGAACACTGCTTAGATACCCTCTAAGACTTTTCTAGAGTCTACTGATCCACACGATCACTCTAGTTACAACCTGCTTAGTTCACTCCTAAGACTTCCCTAGAGTATTCTGATCCACACGATCACTCTAGTTACAACTGCTTAGTTCACTCCTAAGACTTCCCTAGAGTATTCTGATCCACACAATCACTCTAGTTCTTTACAACTTAATGTAATCAATTCTAAGAGTTTACAAATGCTTCTCAAAAGCGATAATCACAAACTGTGATATTTCTCTTAACGTTTAAGCTTAATCTCACTAATATATTACAACAGCAATGTAGTGAGCTTTGATGAAGATGAAGATTCTGAGTTTTGATTTGAACAGCGTTTGAGCAAGTTAATTTGAATTGTTGTGTTCAGAGTCGTTAACCTTGCTTCTCATCAGAACTTCATATTTATAGGCGTTGGAGGAGATGACCGTTGAATGCATTTAATGCTTTGCGTGTTCCGTACAGCATCGCATTTAATGTTATACGCTTTTGTCAACTACCTCGAGCCTTGTTCACGCTGTGTCTATTGACGTAGCCTAGAATAGCTTTTAACGTTCCTTTTGTCAGTCAGCGTAGCTTGCCACTTGTACTTTCTTCTGATCTGATGTTTGTGAATACAACGTTTGAATATCATCAGAGTCAAACAGCTTGGTGCATAGCATCTTCTGATCTTCTGACCTTGAAGTGCTTCTGAGCGTGATACCATCAGTACTTCAGTGCTTCTGTTCTCTTGTTCTTCTGATGCTTCCATAGACCCATGTTCTGATTCTGCTTCGACCATCTTCTGATGTCTTGCCAGACCATGTTCTGATGTTGCATGCTGAACCCTTGAGACAAAGCTTCTGAGCGCTGAATTATGCGTACTCTTTATATATTCCCTGAAAAGGAAATTGCATTGGATTAGAGTACCATATTATCTTAAGCAAAATTCATATTATTGTTATCATCAAAACTAAGATAATTGATCAGAACAAATCTTGTTCTAACAATCTCCCCCTTTTTGATGATGACAAAAACATATATAAATGATATGAATTTGCGATCAGAAAGAACATACGGCAAAAGACAAATTACACAGCTATAGCATAAGCATATGAATATGTCTCCCCCTGAGATTAACAATCTCCCCCTGAGATAAATAATCTCCCCCTGAAATAAATACTCGAAGAACTTTAATAAAAGACTTCCCTGATTATTTCGGTAGAGACGATCATATAAGCTTCTGTCTTCAGAGAATTCCTAGCTTCTGACTTCTGCTTCCATTGGACAGCTTCAGAACTAGAATTTCCTTAGATCCTTAGAACACTCACAGCTTCTGATTCCTGCTTCCATCTAGGACAGCTTCAGAACTTGAATTTCTTTGATCTTCTGAACATTCACAGCTTCTGACTTCTGCTTCCATCTAGGACAGCTTCAGAACTTGAATTTCTTTGATCTTCTGAACATTCACAGCTTCTGATTTCTGCTTCCATTTAGGACAGCTTCAGAACTTGAGTTTTCTGGATCTTTAGAACATTCGCAGCTTCTGATTTCTGCTTCCCTCGGATAGCTTCAGAGCTTTGAATTTCTACCAACATCACTTCATGCTAGATTTGTATCAGAACATTGTTGAATGTACCAGAGCATCATCTGAGCATCTCTACATCCTGAAATGTTACAGAACAAAAACTAAACGACAAAAGTCAGCATGAACGAGTCAGAACATAAAATGTATATTATAACACATTCTATGTATCAGAGCCATATAGGCTGAAATAATGTATCAGAGCAAATAGAATTTTGTCAGATCAAATAAACAAATATGGATCAAATTCTATTATCAGTGCTTCTGATTCCTGAAGCTTGATAGCACTCAGCTTGCTTCAGTTTCCATGGTTTAGCTTCTTGTGTTTGCTTTGAAGATTCTCTTCACTTCTTTATACCTGCAAAACACTTAAACCATATAGAACTTGCAGTTCTTGTTAGTGAATGCAACTGATTAAATCAAATCATTTATCATTTATCTTCTCCCCCTTTTTGTCATATCATCAAAAAGCAAAAAAGATTCAGAGACAAACAAAACGAAACACACGGAGGAAGAAGATGATTTCATTGAAGTTCAAACAGCAGGTATGGAAGTACATGAAGATAAGAAAGATCAGATGCACAAAGACAGATGCAACGAAAAGAACGAAACAACACAGACTCAATCTAAGATGGCCCTAGTCTTGACAAGATCTTGGTCAGCATCTCTTGAACCATATTGTTGTGTCCTTCTTGCCTCACCATGAAAGCGCTATACTCAGCATTGAGTGAGCTTTGCTCATCCTGTCTTTTCTGAATTTCTTCCAGAGTCCTTGCAAGACGAGAAGATTCATCAGAAGAAGCTTCACCGCTTTCAACCACAGGAATAGCATGTTGATCTGCAGCTTCCATTGATAGATCATTTGCAGGGATTTCCTCAACAGGAACAGTTTTAGCAACATGATCTTCAGCATCTGCTTCTTGCATAGAAGCCTCTCCATATTCTGCAGCAGGAATTTCCGAGTCTCCATTCTCAAGTGCCTGAAGAATGGCAGCTAGATTCCTTGGAGCAGAAGGACCTTCAACTTCTGGTGGGTCAACAACTTCTGGAATGACCAAGCTTGGGTCTTTCTTAGAAGGGTTTTCCCTCAGAAAGTCAAAGAGAGTCTTGAAGTCTCCTAGCAGAACAGGATAATCAGGAACAAAGATAACTATATCTCTGCATGGATTTGCTTCCATTTCAGCAGCCAATCTTAATTGTTCCATCTCATCCAAGAAGGGCTTCTCTTCCAACAGATGTCTTCCTTTGAGACTAGCAAACCAGAAGTCTTCATAATTCCTCAGAATTCCACGAGGCCGTGGGGCAGCAGCTACACAGGCTTCCTGAAGTTCTAAAAACAGAGCATCTGATTCTCTGCGAAAGATCCTCCAGAAGTTCCGCATAGCAACATCATTCAATCCAGAACTTTCAGCAATTCTGAGAGTATCAAAGGTACTTCTGAGATTCCTCTTTATGTTTTCAAAAACTACACCAATAGGATATACAGGGCGGAATTTTATTTGGGTTTTTGAAAAGGCAGGGTTGGAAGTGAAGTACGGATGAGGTTCTCTATCCAACCTATAAGAAGATTCTGCTTCAGAATCAGAATCTAACACTACCACTTCAGCTTCAGGACGAGGCTTGGGAGTGTAGTTGCAATCACGAAGCAGCTGCTCATGTGATGCAGAGGTTGGAAAAGGAGAATCACAAGGATTGTTTTGAGAGGTGGAGGGAGTATGTTCAAGAGTGGCATTGAGAGAAGGTTGAGATGGAAAGAGAGTTTGAAGGGGTGGTATATCCAGAACAGGATTTATGGTAGGTGGAGAGGAGGGAATGGTTATAGGAGAAGATGGAGGTGTAAGAACATGGACAAAGACGGGTGATTCTGATGTGGCTTTTTCTGGTTCAGGTGTAGGGACAACCTCTATTGGTGCAACTTCTGAACAAACAGCAGGAACAGAATCAGGTTCAGAAATGCATATACCTTTGGAACCTCTCAGAAAAGCTTTGGCCACATCCTCAGTCTTTTTCTGCTTCTTACTCTTCGGCTCTTCAATAACCTTTGCTTTGCCGCTAGCGATTTCTTTCCTTCTGACATAAGCCAGAACTTCTGGTTGATTCTCAGCCTCTTGAGCAGCATTTTCTTCATCTGAGCTTTGAATAATCATCTTCCTTTTTCTGATTTTCTTCTTCTCAACAACTTCAACAACTTCAGCATTGTTATTTGACTTCTTCTTCTTTTTCTCAGCTTCCTTCTTTTTCTTCTCAAAATCAGCAGAGACAGCCTTAACAGCCTTTGCAATCACTTCTTCTGGGACCACTTCTTTCTTGGTGGTAGCAGCAGGATGATCAAACTTTCTTTTGGTCCTTTCTTCCTTCTTACGATTCACTTTAATAGGAGCACCTTTGTCTTGATCTTTAAGACTCTTATCCTCTTTTTGTGATTTCAGATACTTAGTTCTGACTTGTGGTACCTCACTATTGAAGAAGGTTTTGAATTCAGCTAGAACTGGCTCTCTTCTGATTATTGTTCCAGCAAGAGGTTGAGGAGTCTTAATGATAGCCTTAATCACGTTCATCCTCTTTAAAGTGAATGCGTTCAGACAAGCTCCAGATGTGACAGCAAGGTCTTTCACAATACCTTCAGATTCCAGACTCTCAACAATCTTGGAATGCACCAGAAGGTTTGTAATAATTCTACCAAAAGGAATGATTGTTCCACCATTTTCTTTTCTGAAAGCGTTTCTGGAATCCTTTACTGCTTTCCACATATGGTTGAAGATAATGTAAACCACATCAACCTTCTTCTGAGTGGCAATGCAATAAAGAATATATTTTTGCTCATTGTTTATGAAGTCAGCGGCATGTGTCGCTTTCCTATGGTAGAAGCACCCAAGAATGATCTTTGTCCAGATTTTGTAGATATCTCTCAACTCCTTGACGTGTTTTGTTTTCTTGATATTTGGATAGAGAGTGGATAGAACATCTTCCCAATCTTCCCTTTTATCGATTTCAAAAGCTCCTTCCGCGTTCTTCAAATCAAACATCACTCTTAGGATGTTTTCAGTAATAACAACAAACTTTCCATGGACGAAAGAAAGTATTGATTTTGGAGCAACCACAGCATGTGCCCAGAACTCCTTGACAAGATCTGGATAAACTGGGCCAACGAACTCAGCAAACAACGAGGTCCATCCTTGAAAGATGATGTCTTCTTTAAGATTAAATCCATGTTCTTCAAGGTTGTCAAAGTCAACAATAAGTTCACATAGAACTTCTAATTTGTTCTTGGGAATAGAGCATGCAACAACAGGAGTAAGTTGCAAAGTTTCTTCTTGGAGATGATGAGGAACAGATGACTCAGCATTTTGGGATGAGAAGGCAGCCATGGATGCAGAATGACCAAAAACGAGCAAGAGAAGCGAACTGGGTTTTCGATTAGGGTTTTAGAAAACGGCTGAGAACTTTTCAAACGAGAGAAGGCAAGAAGAAAGAGGGACAAGGGAGCGAAAAAGATGTAAGATATGATTTGAAAAGAATATATAGAGACGGATTTGAAAAAGAAAATAATAAGAAATATAAACTGAACAGTTCCAGAATCAAAGGAAATCAATTTTATTAAATGATGAGTGACGTGAGGAGAGAGAACGTGGTAAATGAAATGATTTAAAACAGTTACCTAGGTCGGCGTCTTTTCAACTGCACGCTTTGTACAAACCGTACAGACACGTGTTCACCATCAGATAATAGATGACAGCTGTAAATATCAGAATAGATTTTACGCCTTCAGATTCAGATCACTGCTTCTGATCTGATCAACTTTCTCTTCTGGAAACACTCCTTCTGAAGTGTGCTGATATAAATCTGAATGATCTTCTGATCCATTACTTCTGATATACACAGCTTCTGGAGATTCACTTCTTTGTTCTGCAGCTTCTGATACGACAAAATTGTATCTGCAGAAATTCTTAAGCCGCTTTGTTTCATCAGAAACAAGTTTATCATCAAACCAGATATTTATTGATTCGTCCACAATCAAAGTTTCAAAGTTGTCTATTCTGTAGCATTTAACATCATTGCTATAGAAACAAACAAAATAGATGGTTCCAAGACTAACAAACTTTCTCTTCTGATCTCCTACAAGCATAGTTTCTTCAACAGATTTAAGAACCAGAACTTGGAAGACAATCTTTCTTCCCTTCAAGTGTTGAGACCAACTTGAGTCCAGGAGACATGTCATGTTGACTTTTATCTTCTTTGTCGTCAAGAGAATCTGCAAAAGAAATAGTCTTTTTCTTTGGTACCCACATTTTCTTGGGTCCTTTCTTGTTAGATTTTCTCAAGTTCTGATTGAACTTGGGTTTAACATTGTAAGCAATAGGAGGAACAGCATGATAATTTTTAATGTGAGTTTCATGATATTTCCTAGGTTGTGTCACATGCTTTTTGGTGTGTGTTATGTGAAAACTTTGAGCATGTGAAGTGTGCCTAATATCATGGGAGTGGCCATACTTGAACTGATCATACAATGGCTTGTATGTGAGTTTCATTTCATCAACAGGTTCAAGTTTGTATGGGGTTTCACCCTCAAAACCAATGCCAAATCTTTTGTTTCCAGACACAGCATATATCATAGAAGCTAGCTGACTTCTGCCAATACTTCTAGATAAGAACTTCCTGAAACTTAAATCATATTCTTTCAGAATATGGTTTAGACTAGGAGTGGATTTTTCTGAATCAGAAGGAGATCCAACATTATTGGATAATTTTAAAAGTTTTTCTTTTAATTCAGAATTTTCCAACTCAAGCTTCTTTGTTTCAAATTCAAATAGCTTTTTCAGCTTTTTGTATTTGAGACTGATCTGAGACTTGAGTTCCAGAAGTTCAGTTAGACCGGAAACTAACTCATCTCTAGTAAGTTCAGAAAATACCTCTTCAGAATCTGATTCTGATGTAGATTCTGATCCGTCATCTTCTGTCGTCATCAGCGCACAGTTGGCCTGCTCATCTTCAGAGTCTGAATCATCTTCTGACTCATCCCAGGTTGCCATAAGACCTTTCTTCTTATGAAACTTCTTCTTGGGATTTTCCTTCTGAAGATTTGGACATTCATTCTTGAAGTGTCCAGGCTCATTGCATTCATAGCACATGACCTTCTTCTTGTCAAATCTCCTGTCATCAGAAGATTCTCCACGTTCAAATTTCTTTGAACTTCTGAAGCCTCTGAACTTCCTTTGCTTGGTCTTCCAGAGTTGATTTAGCCTTCTGGAGATCAAAGACAGTTCATCTTCTTCTTCAGATTCTGATTCTTCAGGATCTTCTTCTCTAGCCTGAAAAGCGTTAGTGCATTTCTTGATATTTGATTTTAATGCAATAGACTTACCTTTCTTTTGAGGCTCATTTGCATCCAGCTCTATTTCATGACTCCTCAAGGCACTGATAAGCTCTTCCAGAGAAACTTCATTCAGATTCTTTGCAATCTTGAATGCAGTCACCATAGGACCCCATCTTCTGGGTAAGCTTTTGATGATCTTCTTTACATGATCAACCTTGGTGTATCCCTTGTCAAGAACTCTCAATCCAGCAGTAAGAGTTTGAAATCTTGAAAACATCTTTTCAATGTCTTCATCATCCTCCATCTTGAAGGCTTCATACTTCTGGATTAAAGCTAGAGCTTTAGTCTCCTTGACTTGAGCATTTCCTTCATGAGTCATTTTCAAGGACTCATATATGTCATAGGCCGTTTCCCTGTTAGATATCTTCTCATACTCAGCATGAGAGATAACATTCAGCAAAACAGTTCTGCATTTATGATGATTCTTGAATAGCTTTTTCTGATCATCATTCATCTCTTGCCTTGTCAGCTTTACGCCACTGGCATTTACTGGATGTTTGTAACCATCCATCAGAAGATCCCATAGATCACCATCTAGACCAAGAAAGTAACTTTCCAGTTTATCTTTCCAGTATTCAAAGTTTTCACCATCAAATACCGGCGGTCTAGTATACCCATTGTTACCGTTGTATTGCTCAGCAGAGCCAGATGTAGATGCAGGTGTAGGTGTAGACTTTTCACTTTCATCAACCATCTTTTACTGAAGCGTTTTTCTCTTCCTGAATCTTTTCTAAACACGGTTAAGTGCTTGCACCTTAGAACCGGCGCTCTGATGCCAATTGAAGGATAGAAAAACACTTAGAAAGGGGGGGTTTGAATAAGTGTAGTTTTAAAAACTTGACAGATAAAAATAAATTGCACAGTTATTTTTATCCTGGTTCGTTGTTAACTAAACTACTCCAGTCCACCCCCGCAGAGATGATTTACCTCAACTGAGGATTTAATCCACTAATCGCACGGATTACAATGGTTTTCCACTTAGTCAGCAACTAAGTCTTCCAGAGTCTTCTGATCACACACTGATCACTCCAGGAACACTGCTTAGATACCCTCTAAGACTTTTCTAGAGTCTACTGATCCACACGATCACTCTAGTTACAACCTGCTTAGTTCACTCCTAAGACTTCCCTAGAGTATTCTGATCCACACGATCACTCTAGTTACAACTGCTTAGTTCACTCCTAAGACTTCCCTAGAGTATTCTGATCCACACGATCACTCTAGTTCCTTACAACTTAATGTAATCAATTCTAAGAGTTTACAAATGCTTCTCAAAAGCGATAATCACAAACTGTGATATTTCTCTTAACGTTTAAGCTTAATCTCACTAATATATTACAACAGCAATGTAGTGAGCTTTGATGAAGATGAAGATTCTGAGTTTTGATTTGAACAGCGTTTGAGCAAGTTAATTTGAATTGTTGTGTTCAGAGTCGTTAACCTTGCTTCTCATCAGAACTTCATATTTATAGGCGTTGGAGAAGATGACCGTTGAATGCATTTAATGCTTTGCGTGTTCCGTACAGCATCGCATTTAATGTTATACGCTTTTGTCAACTACCTCGAGCCTTGTTCACGCTGTGTCTACTGACGTAGCCTAGAATAGCTTTTAACGTTCCTTTTGTCAGTCAGCGTAGCTTGCCACTTGTACTTTCTTCTGATCTGATGTTTGTGAATACAACGTTTGAATATCATCAGAGTCAAACAGCTTGGTGCATAGCATCTTCTGATCTTCTGACCTTGAAGTGCTTCTGAGCGTGATACCATCAGTACTTCAGTGCTTCTGTTCTCTTGTTCTTCTGATGCTTCCATAGACCCATGTTCTGATTCTGCTTCGACCATCTTCTGATGTCTTGCCAGACCATGTTCTGATGTTGCATGCTGAACCCTTGAGACAAAGCTTCTGAGCGCTGAATTATGCGTACTCTTTATATATTCCCTGAAAAGGAAATTGCATTGGATTAGAGTACCATATTATCTTAAGCAAAATTCATATTATTGTTATCATCAAAACTAAGATAATTGATCAGAACAAATCTTGTTCTAACAACATAACCCCACCATACCGAGCACGCAAGTGTGTTAACGCCAAGTGAGTAAAATGCCCTACGACCCTCACAAGCACACTGCAACGGTAGCTCAGGTGCAAGTCATTTCGAACAATACACATGATCGGACTATTCCATTGGACCACACAGCCCGGGAAGACTCATTGACCACACAGTCGGAGATACAACCCAACCTAGCCCCCGGCCACTTTGATTCAAGCATACAGAATATGACATAACGTCAAAATCACACAATACAATCAATCCCGAATGCTTAACCAAAACAACGGCCATTAACAAGATATTCATATTTCATCACAGCATAGTATTCAACCTCAAATTACAAGGATGGACAAAGAGTTGGTAAATAAGCATGCTTAGCATTATTCACCACACGCAACATATGTAAATTAACGGAAGGATGGTAATACATGTCATAAAACTTCACCCGGATAACATACAGAAGCGTATTATTAGTCGGGGAGGAACTCGGTTCCGAATATGGGGCCAAACTGCATTCAGGGGAAGAAAAGATAAAATTTTGTACAGCATCGTCCGCTTAGCGGACTGCTAGCGGGCTTTCCAGTGGCGAGGCTCAAATGTCCTTCCGCTTAGCGGCCTTACGTCCGTTTAGCGAACCATCATAGATGTAGAAAAACGCAGAACTCGCCAGTTCTGTTATTGGGTACCTTAACCCTTGAATCCACCTGCATACACAAAATAAGGATGTATACGACCAGACCACAGCATAGGCAAGCATAATCTAACACCACAACATGTTATTAGCAAAGATTCATGCATTCCTTCTCAAATCCCTAAACCCAAAAAATTCCCAAATGGATCAAAACCCCATTTTCTACCTAATGGATTCACCTTAGGTTGAAGAAGAAGCTGGAACAGAGTTGGAAGTGGAGAAAATCTGAGCTTAGGGTTGATCTTGGTACATGCAAGCTTGAAGATGACAACGGCTTCACTCTTCTCCTCTTTCTATTCACGTACTTTCTTCTCCTCCAACAATTCTGGTTTTGCAAGAGTAAAGAGAGTGAGGGACCACAAACCAAGTCCTACATCTAATTAAGTGGGAAATGTCTAAACTACCCTCCCATGTCACTAATTGGCTCAATTATCATAACAAGCCTATTAGTAAGAATGTGTATTATATTTATCCATCAATTTTACTAAATAAATTTAGTAATAGTAATAGGACAATTATAACACTGGGTATTACATTCCCCCCCTTAATTAGAATTCGCCCTCGAATTCGAACATACCAGAACAAGTGAGGGTAGGATTCCCGCATCTCTGACTCAAGTTCCCACGTAGCTTCCTCAGGACGCGTCTCATCCCACATCACTTTCACGATAGGTATCTCTTTACTCCGTAGAGACTTGCTAGCATGCTCCAAGATACGGCAAGGTTGAAGATCAAAAGAAAGATCTAGTTCTACTTCAACGGAATCTGGAAGAATGGGATGAAAAGTATCAGGCACGAACTTTCGAAGCTGAGATACATGAAACACATCATGTAGCCCGGATAGTGAAGGTGGTAATGCTAAATGATAAGCCACTTCACCCACCCGGCTCATAATCTCATATGGTCCCACATATCTTGGACTGAGTTTACGCATTTTGTACGGTCCTCCCAACCTCAATCTTGGAGTGACCTTCAAAAACACGTGATCTCCAACTTCAAATTCTAATGGCCTCCTTCGTTTGTCCGCATAATTCTTTTGTCCATCTTGGGCTTTCTTAAGATTATCTTGGATCATCTTGACTTTCTCGGTAGTTTCTTGTATAATCTCCGGTCCAAGAACACTCTTCTCTCCTACTTCGACCCAACATACCGGCGATCGACACTTCCTCTCGTATAGAGCCTCATAGGGAGCCATCCCCAGACTAGCATGGTAACTATTATTATATGCAAACTCTACCAATGGCAAATGATTCTCCCAACTTCCACCTTCTTCCAGAATGCAAGCTCTTAACATATCTTCAATCGTCTGGATTGTCCTCTCCGTCTGCCCATCGGATTGAGGATGGTTAGATGTACTCATATCCAGTCTAGTCCCTAATTCCTTATGAAACATCTTCCAAAATCTCGAAGTGAACTTTGGATCACGATCAGATACTATACTAGATGGTACACCATGGAACCGTACAATCTCCGCTATGAAAAGTCTTGCGAGATGAATCACCTTGTGAGTTGTCTTTACAGGTAAAAAGTGAGCAAACTTAGTCAACCTGTCCACTATCACCCATATAGAATCATATCCGCCTCGAGTACGAGGTAATCCCTTAATGAAGTCCATCGAGATACTATCCCACTTCAAAATTGGTATCTCCAATGGTTGTAACATTCCACCTGGCCTCTGGTGTTCAATTTTAACTTGTTGGCAAATGGAACACTGTGCTACATACTCTGCAATTTCCTTCTTCATTCCTGGCCACCAAAAGTATTTCTTCAAGTCTTGATACATTTTGGTCGATCCAGGATGAATATAAAATCTACTCTTGTGTGCTTCATCCAGAATCAAACGCTTCAATTCAGATCACCCGGTATACATATTCTCTGCTTAAACAGAATAATTCATCAAGTGCCCTAACGAAGTCAGACATGCCTTCGCTTTCTTGTAATTGCTCATCACACTCTTGTGTTATCCGAATTCTTTCTCGCAGTTCATTTTGGATGCTCAAGTTACTAATCAACACACCAGTGGGCGTCCATTCAAACTGAAGGTTAAGATTTTGAAATTTCTCCAATAATCCATATTCTAATATCATCAATTCAGCAACCTGGAACTCCTTCCTACTCAAGGCATCTGCGACTTTATTAGCCTTTCCTGGGTGGTACTTCAGCTCTAAGTCATAATCTTTAAGATATTCCATCCATCTCCTTTGACGCATATTCAACTCCCTCTGGTCAAAAAGGTATTTCAAACTTTTATGATCACTGAACATCTCGAAGTGAACTCCAAACAAGTAATGTCGCCACACTTTGAGTGCAAAAACTATTGCAGCAAGCTCAAGATCATGGGTCGGGTAATTCTCTTCATGAGATCTCAACTGCCGAGATGCATAAGCTACCACCTGACCATCTTGCATCAACACTCCGCCTAAACCTTTCTTAGAAGCATCACAGAACACCTCATATGATCGGTTTGGGTCCGGAATCACTAATACTGGTGCAGAAGTCAACTTCTTCTTAAGCTTCTGAAAACTCTGCTCGCACTCGGAGTTCCATTCAAAAGCAACTTCCTTCCGAGTAAGTTTTTTCAAAGGTAAGGCTAGTTTGGCAAATCCCATGATAAATCTTCGATAATAACTAGCCAACCCTAAGAAGCTTCTGACTTCGGTCACACTCTTTGGTCGACCCCAATTCACCACTGCTTCTACTTTGGAAGGATCTACTGCCACGCCTCCCCCAGAGATGACATGACCAAGGAAACTTACTTCGGATAGCCAAAATTCACACTTACTGAACTTGGCGTACAATTGTTTCTCTCGAAGGGTAGACAACACAATCCGAAAATGTTCTTCATGTTCTTCGGAGGTACGAGAATATACCAGGATGTCATCAATAAAGATCACTACAAACTGGTGCAGATATGGTTGAAAGATTCGATTCATGTAATCCATGAAAACTGCCGGAGCGTTAGTCACACCAAAAGGCATAACTAAAAACTCGTAATGACCATATCGATTCATGAATGCAGTCTTAGGCACATCTAAGCTCTTTACCCGAATCAGATGATATCCCGACCTGAGATCAATCTTCGAGAACACATTGGCCCCTTTTAACTGATCTAGGAGGTCATCAATCCGCGGTAAGGGATATTTGTTCTTTATGGTAACTTTGTTCAGTTGACGGTAATCGATGCACAAGCGCATACTTCTGTCTTTCTTCTTTACCAAAAGGACATGAGCTCCCCATGGAGAAACACTGGGCTGAATGAAGTGCTTAGCTAGAAGCTCTTATAACTGGTTCTTCAGTTCTCTGAGTTCAATAGGAGACATCCTATAAGGAGTGATGGAAATTGGGGCAGTACCAGGAACAAGATCAATTGAGAACTCCGCTTCCCTTTCCGGAGGAAGAGAAGTGATGTCCTCGGGAAACACATCAGGAAAATCACACACCACCGGAATCTCGGAAAATTCAACCCTTATAGAAGGTTCCTTGGAAGGAACTAAAAGAAAATATTTTTCTTGAGAAAAGAGATAATTGACCGCGCTGATCGTACCTTCTATCAACTTGGTAATTGCATTATCGGAAGAAGTCTCTTCTGCAGGAATAAATATGGCCTTCTCCTTGCAACCAATATACACCAAATTAAGAGACAACCAATCCATTCCAAGAATGACATCGAGCCTCTTGAGGGGTAAGCAAATTAGATCAATCAGGAAGTCACGACCATTAAAAGATACCGAACAATCCTTACAGATTAGTCGAGCTTCCACGGTATTATCCGTTGCCGAAGAAATGACCATAGGTTCGGGTAATGAATTAACTTCCAAACCAAGTCGATAAACACACTCGGTAGAGATAAAAGAATGAGTAGCTCCACAATCAACTAAAACACATAAAGGTTGGTTGTTAACATAACACGTACCCGCAATGAGATTGTTGTTCCCTTTGGCCCTTCTCACCATATCCAAAACAAGTCACTGAAGCGTACTTGCACTCTCCGGTATGCTTCTTATTACACTTGTGACAATAAGGCGGTTGAGTTGATTGGTCACCATAACCCTGCTTCTTCTTTGGTGGAGGATTACGGGGCTTTAGATGCTGGCCAGATCTTCCTTGCTCCCTAAAATTAGTCTTGTTCTGGTTCCTCTCTTCTTGAACCCTCTTCAAACTGTTTTCAGCAACATAGCATTGCCTCAAACATTCAGCATAACTGGTGAACTCTCTTTGGGACACGCTATGAGCAATGTCGGCCCTCAAACCCATCATGAACTGGTCAATCTTCCATAGTTCATCCGGAGCATAAACAACTAGTCGGGAATAATCAGCCAAGTCTTCAAACTTCTCAGCATATTCTGAAACAAACAAGCTGCCATGCTTGAAATTCTGAAATTCTCGCTCCTTCTGAGTTCTTACACTGTTGGGAAAATACATCTCCAAGAATGCTACCTTGAAATGTTTCCAATCCTTAGGAATCTCTTGTGCGGTGAAATAAGTAGATGCAGTGTTCCACCACCTAAGAGTCGGTCCCGTCATCTTCTGTGTAGCAAAGATCACCTTTTCTTCTTCAGTACAATGAATGGCCTGAAACACCCTTTCCATACCAGCTAACCAATCATGAGCCAATAAGGAATAAAGTCCACCAACAAAATCTGGAGGATCCATCCTGAAGAAGGCACAAAATTCTGGTCCAGCTGCAGCTTGAGGAACGGGAACTGGAGCAGGAGGTTGTTGTCCATGCATACCTTGCATCATTTGCATCATCATCTGGTTCTGCTACAGCATCTGTTGCATCATCTGTTGCCCAGGTACGCATGCATCTCCGGTTTCTTTCTTGGGCTCCACATTCCTAGTTCTGGGCCTTCCGGGACCTCTGCGTTGTTCAGCCATCTCCCTATTTATCCTACGCATGGAATCAAGTTGATCAGGCTCAATGCCACAAATAAGACATAAGGAATCATGTTGAGTATACACATATGAGGCAGAATTGTACTGCATTATGATGTGTCTTAGCAAAGCTGAAGATCGACCTGCTCTGATACCAACTGTAACCCCCACACATATATGTCTAAAATAATATGCATAAAGTATTAATTATGGTTCATAGACGACAAATACATAATATTCGCAGCGGAAAGATAATAGTACATCATAAGTACAAGGTACAAAAGCCGAATGTATCATGGCCAAAATAATACACCGTAAGCTAGAACACCATCCAAAACATAAAACTAAGATGAGCACAAAACGGAACAAAAGATAAGCATCCAACATGCATCGCCAAAAGAACTAATCCATCTTGCCCTTACCACTATCTTGTCTCGAACCACCTTGTCATACCCCAATTTTTGACCTAAGATACCACCTCATATCATTGCATATGCATCATTTGCATCTCTAACAAATTGCATAGCTTGTGTTTGCTACTTGTGCTCAGCAGGGATTTAATCAAGAAATCACTCATCAGTACAAGCAACAATCAACTAGGGTTTTGTTCTCCCTTCATCTCGAATGAATCATCTTCATCAACAATCAACATTTGGTACTCGGAGATTCATTTCAACAAGCTCAAAGGCTCTGAATCAACCAGATTAGGGTTTTGACTGAAGATAGCATACTCCTGACTTTTACTCAGAATTTGACATAATGACTTGGGACATGATATCAAGACCCCAAGTACATCATTTTGACCTAATTCATTGGCTCAAGACATCTCCAACACAGGGACTGATCAACAATGAAATTTCAAATCATCAGATTAGGGTTTTTTGAACTATCAGGGACTGAAATCAGGGATCACATTTGGGAAACCCTAAAAATCCCCAGGAAGTCAATCAAAGGTTTCAATCATCTTCAAATAATGTGTGCCATATCCATTTGTGTGATTCAAGAGTTTTGATTGGAATCTATTTCAAGATTTTGGCCTATGGATTCGTCATGGTAAAGAAAATTGTTTCTTATGGATTATTTGAAAGATGATACAAGTTTGAAACAATTCATGAAAATTGCAAGAAATATCTTTTAGTCGATTTGTTGAAAGAATTGCTTCAAGTATGGTTCTAAAACCATAAATTCAAGAATTAAAAGTCCATTGGTGCAAGAACATTCTTCAAAGAATCATTCAAAGGAATTCAAGAATTGATTCTAGACATAGAAATTGCATTCAAATTCATTCAAGAAATATTCATGTTTCATACATTTTCCATTCAAGGATTCTAAGAGAAATTCAAACATTACAAGTGAAGTTCCTTTACATGAACAAAGTTCTAAATTTCAAATGATTTACAAGTGGACTTTATCCAAAGATTCAAGATTACATTCAAAGTTTCATTCATACAAAGTCCAAGTTCATACAAATTCTAAAGATGGAATTACAAGAATAAAAGAAAATGCAATGCTTTCTTGAATTCTTCAATCTTCAAAGTCTCCATTCTTGGAATTCAAGTTTCTTCATTCTTTCTTCAAAGAATACTCATGTCACATGAAAAAAAAAAAGAAACAAAAAGAGGGGTGAGATTAGCAAAGGTTCAACAAAATAAATCAAAAAGAATAAGTCAAAAAAAAAAGAGAAAAGAATCAAAGAGATATTTTTCATGCCACTTGCATAGAGAATATATTCTTATTCTTATTCTTATTCTTTCAATGATTGAAAATTGCCAATCAAGTTCACCAAATTGCCAAACACATCCTAAGCTTTTCCTATAAATAGAAGTGTTCTCTTCATTGCAAATCACACTAAAGCTACTATACTACTAGCTTTCTCATTTCTCCCTCTTCTCTCATAGTTTTTTTCAAGTTTCTTGGTAAGAAGAAGCAATTCTTCAAACCAAAGAAAACCACTTGAGAAGTGAGAATTTCTAGTTACAAAGTTTCTTGAAAGAGAGTGGTGAAGAAGAAATTATACATACCTTGGTGTAGAGAGTTCCAACTTGAAGTCCATCTTCAAGTCTCCCTAATATCCAAAGAAGTGGTGGTCATCTTCATCAAAGGATCCTACAACAACAAGCAAAGTTGTTAGGAAAATTGTTAGTAACAATTCAAGGTTGTTAGTAACAATAAAGAATTCAAGGTGTACCTCAACAATAAACCGGCGAACACCTCCTCGCCGTAGGTAAGTTGTATTCATCCTCATGCTCAATATTATTGTTTAATCATTGCTGCAAATATGTTATTATTGTGCATAGCTGAAAATTGAAAACAGAGGTTGAGTTATTATTGATGTAAGTAAAAGCAAAAATTCAGCATATAATCAATAGCAGTCCAGAGTCATGATTCAGAACAAACATCAAAACAATTAAGAAGCGGTTCAGGTTCACACCAACTTTCAACACAAATTCAAAGCAGTAGCAGTGACATGTTCAAAGGTTCAAAACGCAGCAATCACAGTCAGTTCCAGAAGCTCGGAGAATCGATACATACCTCAGCACATAAACCACCGGCGAAAGCCTCCTCGCCGCAGGTAACTCAATTTCTCGCCCGCTATTAATTTTTCTGTTAATTGTTACTGCAAATTTGTTGTTCTTGTGCTTCACTGAAAATCGAAAACATAGAGTTTAAGTTACTGTTGCTGTAAGTAAAAAAAAACGCAGAAGCAACAACAAGATTTCGAAACTAATTCAAAGTTGCAGAACCAACATGTAACCATGTCACAGAGTCGCAGTTCAGCATCATACAACAACCAATTTCAGATACATGAGCAAAAACAAACCTGGGATTCAACTCCTCCCTAACCACCGTGAAATGTCCGCTGGGAAATTGTTGCTGTTGCTTGTTGCTCCGAAAAAGAGAATTGAGAAACACACAGGTTACCGCTATTGTTTAGCCGGGAGAGAAACCGAGTTGTTGTTGTTCATCGTGAGGAAGAAGTTTGTGCTCTTCCATTGTTGTTCACCGCGAGTGAAAATGAGAGAGAGAGAGAGACCGTGAAACCGAGAGAGAGAGAATCGTGTTATTGTTGTTGTTGTTTCTTTTTTTCAGAAGCGTGAAAATGAAAGAAAGGGAAAGAGGCGCTGCTGCCTCTATGTTTGGTTTTTAGGGTTTTCTCAAAACCCAGCTTGCATTAAGAGGAAGGCGGATCCGGGTCATCCTGACCCGACCCGGTCCGGCCCAACCTTTTTTTTATTTACTATGCAGCTTTCAGCAACTGGGCCATCTCACCTCCATTTCGTTTTCATACCCCTGGCCCAAGTATTTTTCTTTTTATCAATTCTCCTTTTAAATACTTTCATAGAAAAATGATTTAGTATTTTAATATAAAAATGACAAAAATATGTTGTGAGATTTAAGTTTCTTATGTTTAGAAATATGTTTTTTAATTAAAGATATTAAAAACAACAAAAATATATTAGATGCATATTTAAGTTTGTGTTTCTAATTATTTTCTTCTTTTCATGAAAAATCACAAAAAAATGTCTTTTCTTAGATTAATTTCATTTTTGAATTTGATATTTTCATATTATTTTGTGTAGTTAATCATTTAAGTTTCTATTTGATTACTGTTACACATCACTTGAATTTTCTAACTTCATCCGAGACTTCGAGATTATTTCTCTGTTGTTCTCTGTTTTGTCTGTTTGTTTGGTTTTCCATTTGCTGTAGAATTCCATAAACAATTACTGAATGATCATGGAATGTTGAAAGCTGTGAGCTTATTCGACATTCTTTTCTACTGGTGGGGATGCTTAATATCTGTTGAGATCCTAATTTATTCCAAGCACATCACTTGAGGATCACGGTAACACTTCAAACTCAGAAATCCAAATTTCTCATTCTTCGAGGTAAGCCTAAAACTCCATAACTGTAGAAACGAATTACTTGTCTGTTTTCATCAATTCAACTTCATTTTCAATCAACTGTTTTCACAACAGTAATCAATTCACTTTCAAATCATTTCAACTCATTTCCAAAACGAAGTGGGGCCTCTCGAATATTAGAGAGTGTAAGTCTCATTTCTTTTCTTTTTGTACAGTTTTCAAAACAATAAAACTTCTTCAAAATAAAATCTTTTCAAACAGTTTTTAAATCAGTTTTCAAAACAACAAAACTTCAAAGAAACAAAACTTTTCAATATACCATGGGCCTCCATGTAGGTATAAGTCCCAAGCCCCTTTGTACAGACCTTTGCCTTTGTACAGTTTTTCTTCAAACAGAAAACTTCTTTCAAAAAAACTTTCAAACAGTTTTTCAAACGACGAAACCTTGCGTCTTTTAATAAAACAATCAACCATGTTTTGTAAATAAAACATGGGCCTCCACATAGGTATAAGTCCCATTCCAGTACATGAAATTAGGTATTTCATTGTACGTCTTTTGTACATACTTCAATCAATTTATTTTTTAACCTCGAACAACAAATCAAAAAATGAAGGTTTTCTTTAAATCTTCCCAAAAACATACCATGGGCCTCCATGTAGGTATAAGTCCCAAGCCCTTTTGTAAATACCTGTTTACATAGCTTTGAATAAACTCAAGTGGACCTCTCCTCGAGTATAAGTCCCGAGCCCCCGTGTATACAAATGGATCATGCTTACAGGTATATTTCCTTCATAAACTCCATTATATACACACACTTTGTCATATATATAATTGTTCATACCTGTTCATGTTTGTTCATACTTGTTCATGTGTTTGTTCATGTTATATATGCTTGTTCAACTTAGTACAACACTAGGTTCCCCATAGCCTCCTATTGGGCTTCGTGCTAAGAATCTCCCTTAGTTTAGGTTAGGACATAGAGTATGGTTTCCCGGTGAAATCGCTCTAAGAGCTCAAACCAACTATACCATGCCTCCCCTTGGGCTTTGTACAAACGAGTGACCCTCCCATAGCCTCCTCTTGGGCTTACAATGCAAGGACCCTGGATTGTCCCTCCCATAGCCTCCTCTTGGGCTTACAATGCAAGGACCCTCGGATAGCCTCCTCTTGGGCTTCGTACAAGGACCCACGGGCTTCTTATAAGCATCCCCGATATCCAAATCAAATACCCTAGGAGATTAGACATTTATCATCTCTATGATAGGAGTATCTCTTCTATATCATCACAAACAATCAATCAATCAAACTTTTTTGCCACAAGGCTGGCTAATCAACTTAACTTTTTTGCCACAAGGCTGGCTAATCAATCAAACCGTTTTGCCACCGTACTGGCTGATTAATCAAAGTTTTTGTCACAAGGCTGACTTCATTGAAACTTTTGCCACAAGGCTGGCTGATTAATCAAAACTTTTTGTCACAAGGCTGACTTCATTGAAAGTTTTTGCCACAAGGCTGGTTAAACAACAAAAACATCTTTATCATTCTAAGCGCCATAAGTGGCATGGCCCAGGGCTTATAATGAAAAGATTTTCAAACAAAAAACAAACAGATGTATGTGATGATATAGATTAGATACATCGAACATTGAGATGACATTTGTCTCTTTTCCTTTGCTTCCACTAGCATAAGTGGGAACTACGATTGCTCTGACTTTCTCAACATCCCTTTGAGAATACGTAGGCACAAGGTCGTATCCTTGGCGAGCAAAACAAAACAAAAAAACCATTCAAACCTTAGCACCCGTAGACCCCGAGCTACAGATGCTCTGATTCCCTCTAAGGGATATGTATGCAGAGGATCGCGATGATCTTTGCGAGCATAATCAAACAAACACCTTAGGTCCCACCTATTTCACAAGAACCTCTCAATAACATGGAATGAAAGACATAGAAAAGAAACCTATAGAGTACTATATATACGTTGGGTGCTAATACCTTCCCTTCGTATAACCAACCCTCTTACCCAAAGATCTCTCCCCCCACTTTTAGGTTATTGCAGCTTTTTTCCTTTTCCTCCTTTGGAAATAATAAAAAGTTTGGTCGGTACAAAAGAAAAATCATTTTTTTGAGCACTCGAGCCCAAAGAAGGCATCAGGTGTCTCATCCCCCGAAAAAAAGGATAAAACGATTTTTCGCCCGCGACAGAAAAATGGCGACTTCACTGGGGACCATCTTTTTATTGTTTCCAAAGGAAGGGTTAATTCTATTTTTTATATTTTTCATTTCATTTTTTGTTACATGTGTGGTTCTGGTTCTGTTACTTGTGTGGTTCTGTTACAAGTGATACATTATGGACAAATCCTAACCCGGATTAAGTACACATAAGAATTAGGTGGAGGGTATAGTCATGTACAGGCGTACGTGAGAATCCTTCCGCTCAGTGGAGGTTCCTTGTTGGTAATATATGTTTAGCATGTTTCGTAGCGAAGACATTATTACTTTCATTGAACTGTAGAAGCTGAGTTGGCCGTAGAACCCCAACCCATCCTGGCCTTATTAGGTTGTGGTGCAGAAACTATTCAGGTGAAGACTTGGATTAGTTGTCATGCGAAGAACCACACTCAGACGAGTTTTTCTTGAGAATATTGCTGGCTCATGAGCTTAATTGTGGAAGGCCGGTAATATCCGAAAGAAAAATGTAGACTCTGACGTATCAGTAGAACATGTTGTGCAGGTGATTAACTAGAACTATCCCATTTTTGGTTCTCTGACCTCATGCTCGTGACGCTGGACCTTTGAACCTATGTGTACCATGTTTGTTACCATGTTTGTGTATCATGTTTGCGTTACCATGTTTGCGTTACCCTGTTCGTATTACCGTGTTTGTTTTACCATGTTTGAATATGTGGCATCCATGCATCCATGCATTCATACATTCATTAAAAAAAAAACCCATCTTTTTCCATAAAAAAAAAACAACATGATTTTTCAAAAAATTTTAGAGAATTTTCTTTGCAAACATTATAGGATTAAGTTATGGAAAAAAAGGTATACCAAAAAGTACGGTTTCAAAGCGCCTGATGTGGAAAAACTGAGAGAGTTAGCATCTTCTGTACAAGATCCTTCTAATTTTAGGAAAAGTTATGGAAAGATTTTGCCTATCCTGAACACTCATGTTGACGAAGGACTTCTCAAGACTCTGGTTCAGTTCTATGATCCTGTCTACCGATGTTTTACCTTTCCAGACTACCAGTTGGTACCGACCTTAGAAGAATATGCCAATCTTTTGGGTATTCCTGTGTCTGACAAAATACCCTTCAATGGTTTGGAAGCCATTCCTAAGTCACACGTCATTGCAGCAAGTATCCACTTGAAGAAGTCTGAAGTAGAGAGTAATTGGACTACCAAAGGAAACCTCCCGGGTTTAACTTCACACTTCCTGGTAAAGAAAGCCTTTGATTTCATCGAAACTGGTAGCATGATAGCTTTTGAAGCTATACTAGCCTTGCTCATCTATGGGTTGGTTCTGTTTCCCAATGTCAACGACTTTGACCGAAAAGGCCGAATTGAAAGCTTACTATGGGAAAGAAATCATGAAGCTCAAGTTGCACAATGCATTTGGTTCTTCGTCTGATGAAAATGCTTAGGATTGTTTAGTTTTTTATTTATCATTTGCTTTTGTAAGGAGCTACGCTCCAATGTTGTAACATTTCCCATTATTGCAATAAAAAAAATGAATAAAAGAATAGTTTGTGTTCAAATGTTTGCAAGAAAATAATCTTTAAAATATTTGGAAAAATCATAAATTTCTTTTTGCATACATCATTCTGCATATCGAGTCCGTTGTATAGAGTCTCATCTTTCGGATCTTTCTCCAATAGATCGTCAAGCTGTCGCGTCTCAAAGTTTCTCGACCGCGCTCGCAATCAGATCACAGATACAATACTCGTTCAAGCAGAAGAAGAGTAATGGAACACTCTGAACAAGAGAATATTGAGCTTCGTGGTACAGTGACCACCCTTCAGGAAAAGTTGGAAAGTCTCACTACTCTGGTTGACTCTTTAATGGCCGCACAGAATCAGCCGCCGCCACCTAACAGTCAAGCAACAGTGACATCTGAAGTCACTACTCCAGTTTCTACAGTTTCATTCAACATTCCATCTTTCTCCATGCCAGAAGGATGGGGCACGCCTTTCAGCTTTGGTACAGGTTTCCGCCATAATTTCTCTGGGGTTCAAACAGCTACAACTGAAGCGCCTGCTGCACAAGGTTCGGCGTTTATTCCACATTCAGGGGTAACTTTTTCCCAAATCACTATGGCACTTTCTCAACCCACTATGACAGTTCCGACCCCTATGGTTCACACTGTTCCTTACGGAGACAATGAGATTTATCATGATCAGGGTGATAACACAAATCAGCGAAGCCTTGTAGGAGATCTCCAAGAGCAGTTTAACAAGATGCAGCTGGAAGTTAAAGCTATCCGTGGAAAAGATTTGTTTGGAAAGAATGCCCAGGAGCTATGTTTGGTTCCCAGTGTACAAATACCTGCTAAATTCAAGGTCCCTGACTTTGAGAAGTACAAAGGTAGTTCTTGCCCACAAAGCCATCTTGTGATGTATGCTAGAAAGATGTCTACTTATGCAGATAATCATCAGTTGCTTATCCATTACTTTCAAGACAGTTTAACTGGTGCCGCACTGAAGTGGTACACAGGCTTGGATAGCACTAATATTCGAACATTCAATGACCTAGGTGAGGCCTTTGTCCGACAATACAAGTATAACTCGGATATGGCTCCAGACAGAGATCAGCTCTGATCCATGGCTCAGAAAGACCATGAAGCTTTCAAAGAGTATGCCCAACGATGGAGAGAAACTGCTGCTCAGATTAATCCACCGTTAAAAGAGAAAGAGATGACAAAGATCTTCTTAAATACTCTCAGTCCGTTTTATTATGAACGCATGATTGCTAGTGCTCCAAGTGATTTCACCGAAATGGTAAACATGGGGATGCGTCTAGAAGAAGGAGTCCGAACCGGACGTCTGACTAAAGAAGGTGGATCTTCAAGTGGAACCGAAAAGTTCGGAAGTGGTTTCCCAAAGAAGAAGGAACAAAGTGTTGACATGGTATCCCAAGGGAAGCCAATAGGAAACGTCAATCGTCGACAACAGGTAGCTGCTATTGCACCAGCCGTTAATACAGCACCGAATCCGGGATTTACCCCGCAGTTTCAACAACAACAGGCTCAACAGTTTAACAATAATCAGAATCGTGTACAAAGAGCTCCACAGTTTGATCCGATTCCAATGACCTACACAGAATTGTACCCTGCTTTGATTGAAAGAGGTCTTGTTCAAACTAAAGCACCACCACCCGTACCTGAAAAACTTCCATGGTGGTACAAAGCTGAGGTCTCGTGCCCTTATCATCAAGTAGCACCTGGCCATGATCTCGAGCATTGCATAGCTTTGAAATATGAAGTCCAGAGGTTGGTTAGATCTAATCTCCTCTCTTTCAGAAATTTGAATCCTAATGTGCAAGCAAATCCGCTGCCCAATCATGGAGGGCATGTTGTAAACATGGTGTATGGATGTCCTGGTCCGTACCGAGTCTATAATATCAATTACTCGAGAGCAGATTTGGTACAAATGCACGCCACTCTCTATCGAGGACAGAATTTTCGCCAGCATCAATATGGTCCCTGTAGCATATGTTGTGTAGATCCTCACGGATGTTCGATTGTGAGAAGAGATCTCCAAGTTCTGTTGGATAATGGTACTATTCAGATCTACAGAAATAGGGATGAAAATGAAGTTAACATGATAGGATGTTATCCGCATGAGCTTTTAGTCTCAGATATCAACTCGGAAATGCCTACAGTTAACGTCATCGTTCCTCATTTCAACATGCCTGAGCGCATGGAAGTTACTTACAACAAGCCAAAGGTTCCTATTGCTCCTTTGATCATTTGTCTACCTGGACCCGTTCCTTATGACTCTGACAAGGCAGTTTCATACAACTACAATGCTACAATGATAAAGAATGGACAAGAGGTTCCTTTACCTACTCTTTCATTTGTCGTGAATATCGCCGATGTGAGTCGAGTAACAAGAAGTGGACGTGTGTATACTCCACTACCTCTAAAGCAGCCTGTTGCTCCTGCTATCGGACAAAATCCTGTCAATGTTCCAGTGGGAAATCCTGCGGAAACTCTTGTCAGTAATACAAACACTGATGTTGGTCAACCCAGTGGAACCAATGTCAATCCTGACTTTGACGAAATTTTGAAACTTATCAAAAGAAGTGAATACAAGATTGTGGATCAGCTTATGCAGACTCCTTCAAAAATCTCAATACTTTCATTGGTGTTGAATTCAGAAGCTCATAGGGAAGCCCTGATGAGAGTTTTGGATCAAGCTTTTGTAGATCATGATGTGACTGTTGACCATTTTGATGGGATAATAGCCAACATAACAGCTTGCAACAATTTAAGCTTCTGTGATGAAGAACTCCCCGAGGAGGGTAAAAATCACAATCTTGCTTTGCACATTTCTATGAACTGTCAGTCAGACTCTTTGTCCAATGTGTTGGTAGACACCGGATCTTCCTTGAATGTGATGCCCAAGACGACTCTTGCTCGCTTGTCTTACCAAGGAATGCCTATGAAGTTCAGTGGTGTAGTTGTCAAAGCATTTGATGGATCGCGAAAATCTGTTATCGGCGAAGTCAACCTTCCCATGACAATTGGTCCACATACATTTCAAATCATCTTCCAGGTCATGGACATTAAAGCTGCTTATAGCTGTCTGTTAGGACGACCATGGATCCATGAAGCAGGGGCAGTAACTTCTACGCTCCATCAAAAGTTAAAATTTGTAACAAATGGAAAATTGGTAACAATAAGTGGGGAGCAAGCCTTGATGGTGAGCCATTTATCCAATTTCTCTTTCATAAGTGCTGATAATGAGGAAGGAACGCAGTTCCAAGGTCTCTCTTTAGAAGAAGAATCTTCCAAAAAGAAAGCATCAATCTCTTCTTACAAAGAGGCGGTAAAAGTAGTGAAAGATGGAACTACCACTGGCTGGGGGCAAGTTGTGATCCCGACCAAAAATGAAACCAGAGCAGGTCTCGGATGTTCACCAACATTCTCAAACTGCACCAAGAAGGATGAAACCCTTCGTCCGATCAAAGATACATTCATTAGTGGATGATTCCTTAACCCAATTCCTCAAGAGGTTAATGTCCTTATTGAAGAATGCATCGAAGAAGGTCTCTCCGATACTGAAAAAGAATGGAAATGTTATCTCAATGACTCGGGATACATATCTCAGGAAGAACCATATCCTCCTTCAGAGAAATCCAAAGGCAAAGAAACTGAGCCTGTTCCTGCAGAAATTTGGGACACCTTGGGACAACCAAGTGGAAAATTTGATTATATGGTGAAGTATACTGCACCTGAAAGTTACAAGATTGCGATTGAAGATATCCAACCAACTGGATGGGGAGATTCCTTTGAATATAATAGTCAACCAGAAGAGGCTTATCAGCCCTCTCAATTTTCACAGCAGCCTGAAATTACTGAAGATTTCAGCTTCAACGCATCTGCCAAGATTCATAATCCTGATGATGGTTATTATCACATAAATGCCATTTTTGAAGATGAAGGGGAAGATGGCCCCGCAGTTGACTCAGAAAGTGTCTCTGACAATGAGTCTCTTCATCCTGAAGACTGGGAAATACATCCTGAAAATTCTGAGGATTGTGACTCATCTTATGCTCTTCAAGAAGTAGAAGAAGACCATTTCAACTCTACAAAGAACAAGGTTGACAAACCAGGACCTTCAAATCCTGCTCGACCAGCGGTCAATGTCAATACTGAAGATAATTCTGGGGAGAACTTTCCTGAATACATAATACACAGAGGAGTTCGTTGCTACTGGAAGGCTGTCGACGTTCCGAATGTTGTTCGCCGCTCAAAGTAATCACCTCGCTGTTATTTTGACCTCCTGCCTTGCCCAAAGCAGAGAGATGTTTTATAGGGCTTTGCTTTTAAATGTTCCGCCCAAATAACTTTGTGTATAGGGCTTTGTTTTAAAAGTTTCCCTCTTTGTCCTGCCCAAGACAAATGAGTTTGTGTTTAGGGCTTTGTTTCAAAAATGAATCATAAATAAAGCGTCATTTTGAATTCCCTACACTATGTGTTTTATTTTTTGCTTTTTTCTGGAAATGGTAATCCTAAAAAAAACCAAAATAAAAGAAAAAAAACTTTTCCAAAAAAAATCTGCATACACTCTTGCATTCATAAATTTTCTGAAATAAATATAAATCACATGTGCAGATTTACTATTGATAAACCCATTAAATGCAATAACCATATGCCCTCTCCCAACTTTGAGTTTCCTGTGTTCGAAGCCGAAGAAGAGGAAGAAGAGGAGATCCCGGACGAGATCTCTCGATTACTTAAGCACGAGGAAAGAGCCATTCTGCCTCACAAAGAGCCTTTAGAAAAGATCAATTTGGGTTCTGAAGAAGACAAAAAAGAAGTGACCATTGGATCGCTGCTTGATGCTGATGTCAAGAGTAAGTTGACAGACCTTCTCAAAGAATATGTTGACGTGTTTGCCTGGTCCTACCAAGACATGCCTGGGTTGGATACCAATATTGTTCAGCATTACTTACCATTGAAGCCAGAATGTCCGCCGGTTAAGCAGAAATTGCGAAGGACTCACCCTGATATGGCTAACAAGATCAAAGTGGAAGTTCAAACGGTCATCGTTTCATCTTAGTGGCAATTGATTACTTCACCAAATGGGTCGAAGCAGCATCTTACGCCAATGTTACAAGACAAGTGGTTGTGAGGTTTATCAAGAACAACATCATTTGCCGATATGGTGTTCCCAGCAAGATCATTACTGATAATGGTTCGAACTTGAACAACAAGATGATGAAAGAACTGTGTGAGGAATTCAAGATTGAGCATCATAACTCTTCTCCTTACAGACCAAAAATGAACGGCGCCGTTGAAGCTGCCAACAAGAACATTAAGAAGATTGTCCAGAAAATGGTCGTCACTTACAAAGACTGGCACGAAATGCTGCCATTTGCTTTACATGGGTACCGTACTTCAGTGCGTACTTCAACAGGGGCAACCCCTTTCTCTCTAGTATACGGCATGGAAGCTGTGCTCCCCGTAGAAGTTGAAATCCCATCAATGAGAGTCCTCATGGAGACTAAGTTATCAGAGGCTGAATGGTGCCAAAGCAGATACGATCAGTTGAACTTAATCGAAGAAAAACGTATGACTTCTCTATGCCATGGACAGTTATACCAAGCAAGGATGAAACAAGCCTTCAACAAAAAGGTTCGACCTCGTGAATTTCAAGAAGGCGACCTCGTGCTTAAAAAGATCTTGTCTTTTCAACCAGATTCTAGGGGCAAATGGTCTCCTAATTACGAAGGCCCGTATGTTGTCAAAAGAACATTTTCTGGCGGCGCCATGACTCTTGCAACCATGGATGGTGATGAACTCCCACATCCTGTGAATGCTGATGCAGTCAAGAAATACTTTGTCTAAAAAATACAAAAGAACAGCTCGGTAAGTCGAAAACCCGCAAAGGGCGACTTAGGCAAAAATGAGCGTCTCGGTGGACTGAAAACCCGAAAGGGCGGTCCAGGCAAAAATTAGAGACAATAAACAGAAAAAATTCATCCTGGTAGATTGAAAACCTGAAAGGGCAATCTAGGCAAAAATTAGGGATTTATGACAAAGTAACTGCATCAGTCCGTACTTCGTCATCTGAGGAGTCTTTTTCATCAAAGGATCTTCAATCAAATCATCGCCAATCTGAAGCGACAAGCACAGTTGGAACTCAAAGTTGTTAGGGGGAATAGTGGTTATTGCTTTCAATGTAGCCTTTTCCGCATAATTTACCATTTCCAACTTTTGTAAATACTCCATGGAATCACGCCTTTAGCTGATTTCCATCCTATTAAATAAATTTGAGCCTTGTGCCCATTTGTTTGCAATTCTAATTTCTTCTAGCTTGTAAAATGACGCTTTAATTGTGTTATTCACTTTTGAAAAAAAGAGAAAAAAAAAGTTTTAAATGAATTTACTTTTCTTTTTCAAAATAAAAGCGAAACTTTCCTTTGAGTTGTGAACAACAGAAGGAACATCAACAGCTATCTCCATAGGATGAATCAAAGATTATGATAGGAAAAGCTCTTCTATCCCCAGTGAAGAAGCTCTTCTATCCCCAGTGAAGAAGGTCTTTTATCCCCAGTGACGAAGATTTTTCATCTCCAGTGAAGAAGTTCTTCCATCTCAGTAAGAAAAGATGCTCATCTTCCCTAGAGAAGTCGAAAGCATGCAGCACCATTCATCAACTGTATTATCTGCACCGTGTTGAAGAACATTTGCCAAGTATCTGGTTGTATTGCGACGTCGGTCCTTCTCCAGTATACATTTCTTTGTCTGTCAGTATCGTCAGCATGCATGCGACATTCATGACATTCATCATTCATACATATTTGCATCATTTATGCATTCTTGCATTTTTCAATGTTTGCCTTAAAATCACTTGTTTAGGATATATCTATCCTCAAAAAAAAAAAAAAAAAAAGAGAGAAAAAGAAGAAACAAAAATGGGCGTGTCATCTCTCCAAGTAGGTTGTCACCCATAAGCAGAAAGAACATCTTCTTTCTCCAGTTCCCCACTGAGATCATCCCTCGTGGAAGAAGGTTGCTTTAGTTTCTCCTCTCAAAACGAAGGAGAAAATCCCCAGTTGAGTTCATTCCTCATGGGTACAAAGTCTTGTTTGACTGTTTCTTTCCAATTCATTCTTGGTTAGAACCTTGTCTTTACCAGAGATTCAAATTCCGATTCCATCAAACAAAGTCGTGAAAAACAAACCATAAGCAATAGCCTCATCATTCGAGCAGCTTATGTCTCTTCCAAAAGATTTTTCTTCTTCAGGAAATCAATCATGAAGACCATTTGACAATCAGGGCCTTATTACTGTTCACAAGGCTGAATAACCAGTAATTACCCTAGCAAAGTCTCCAGAATCATTTTATCACTCGGCTGATAATTGATCATGTCTTCAAAACCACTATCATGAGGACGATAGTCGGTAACCTTTTGTTCTGGTTATATTATTTAACATGTCTATCACCATGCTGGTAGTCGGTAATATTAACCGAACCTTTGAAATGTATTTACCTTGACAAGTCTATCACAATGCTGATCGTCGGAAATACAGTTTCATATCTTTCACCTTCGCATTATTAAACAAGTCTATCCCCATGCTGATAGTCGATAATGTCGATAGGTAAGCTTTTCTTACAAAGCTATCATTCTCCGGTGAAGCATACACTTGCTTTCCCGAAAAGAGAAAAACGGATTCTCTTCCTAAAACGGATTGAGACATCCTTCTCGATCTCTTGTCCCCAGTGGAGTCAGTTTTTGATATCCCTCGGTAAAGATATCCTTGCATCATTCGCAATTTTGGTATCTTAGGTCCAAAATTCGCGTCTTCTGATATTTAAGTCTCTTCCACCCTATCAAAACGAAGATTTTCAATCTTCATGTCTCAGGTTGAAGAAACTTAAATAGGGGCATCTGTCATACCCCAATTTTTGACCTAAGATACCACCTCATATCATTGCATATGCATCATTTGCATCTCTAACAAATTGCATAGCTTGTGTTTGCTACTTGTGCTCAGCAGGGATTTAATCAAGAAATCACTCATCAGTACAAGCAACAATCAACTAGGGTTTTGTTCTCCCTTCATCTCGAATGAATCATCTTCATCAACAATCAACATTTGGTACTCAGAGATTCATTTCAACAAGCGCAAAGGCTCTGAATCAACCAGATTAGGGTTTTGACTGAAGATAGCATACTCATGACTTTTACTCAGAATTTGACATAATGACTTGGGACATGATATCAAGACCCCAAGTACATCATTTTGACCTAATCCATTGGCTCAAGACATCTCCAACACAGGGACTGATCAACAATGAAATTTCAAATCATCAGATTAGGGTTTTTTGAACTATCAGGGACTGAAATCAGGGATCACATTTGGGAAACCCTAAAAATCCCCAGGAAGTCAATCAAAGGTTTCAATCATCTTCAAAAAAAGTGTGCCATATCCATTTGTGTGATTCAAGAGTTTTGATTGGAATCTATTTCAAGATTTTGGCCTATGGATTCGTCATGGTAAAGAAAATTGTTTCTTATGGATTATTTGAAAGATGATACAAGTTTGAAACAATTCATGAAAATTGCAAGAAATATCTTTTAGTCGATTTGTTGAAAGAATTGCTTCAAGTATGGTTCTAAAACCATAAATTCAAGAATTAAAAGTCCATTGGTGCAAGAACATTCTTCAAAGAATCATTCAAAGGAATTCAAGAATTGATTCTAAACATAGAAATTGCATTCAAATTCATTCAAGAAATATTCATGTTTCATACATTTTCCATTCAAGGATTCTAAGAGAAATTCAAACATTACAAGTGAAGTTCCTTTACATGAACAAAGTTCTAAATTTCAAATGATTTACAAGTGGACTTTATCCAAAGATTGAAGATTACATTCAAAGTTTCATTCATACAAAGTCCAAGTTCATACAAATTCTAAAGATGGAATTACAAGAATAAAAGAAAATGCAATGCTTTCTTGAATTCTTCAATCTTCAAAGTCTCCATTCTTGGAATTCAAGTTTCTTCATTCTTTCTTCAAAGAATACTCATGTCACATGAAAAAAAAAAGAAACAAAAAGAGGGGTGAGATTAGCAAAGGTTCAACAAAATAAATCAAAAAGAATAAGTCAAAAAAAAAGAGAAAAGAATCAAAGAGATATTTTTCATGCCACTTGCATAGAGAATATATTCTTATTCTTATTCTTATTCTTTCAATGATTGAAAATTGCCAATCAAGTTCACCAAATTGCCAAACACATCCTAAGCTTTTCCTATAAATAGAAGTGTTCTCTTCATTGCAAATCACACCAAAGCTACTATACTACTAGCTTTCTCATTTCTCCCTCTTCTCTCATAGTTTTTTTCAAGTTTCTTGGTAAGAAGAAGCAATTCTTCAAACCAAAGAAAACCACTTGAGAAGTGAGAATTTCTAGTTACAAAGTTTCTTGAAAGAGAGTGGTGAAGAAGAAATTCTACATACCTTGGTGTAGAGAGTTCCAACTTGAAGTCCATCTTCAAGTCTCCCTAATATCCAAAGAAGTGGTGGTCATCTTCATCAAAGGATCCTACAACAACAAGCAAAGTTGTTAGGAAAATTGTTAGTAACAATTCAAGGTTGTTAGTAACAATAAAGAATTCAAGGTGTACCTCAACAATAAACCGGCGAACACCTCCTCGCCGTAGGTAAGTTGTATTCATCCTCATGCTCAATATTATTGTTTAATCATTGCTGCAAATATGTTATTATTGTGCATAGCTGAAAATTGAAAATAGAGGTTGAGTTATTATTGATGTAAGTAAAAGCAAAAATTCAGCATATAATCAATAGCAGTCCAGAGTCATGATTCAGAACAAACATCAAAACAATTAAGAAGCGGTTCAGGTTCACACCAACTTTCAACACAAATTCAAAGCAGTAGCAGTGACATGTTCAAAGGTTCAAAACGCAGCAATCACAGTCAGTTCCAGAAGCTCGGAGAATCGATACATACCTCAGCACATAAACCACCGGCGAAAGCCTCCTCGCCGCAGGTAACTCAATTTCTCGCCCGCTATTAATTTTTCTGTTAATTGTTACTGCAAATTTGTTGTTCTTGTGCTTCACTGAAAATCGAAAACATAGAGTTTAAGTTACTGTTGCTGTAAGTAAAAAAAAACGCAGAAGCAACAACAAGATTTCGAAACTAATTCAAAGTTGCAGAACCAACATGTAACCATGTCACAGAGTCGCAGTTCAGCATCATACAACAACCAATTTCAGATACATGAGCAAAAAAAACCTGGGATTCAACTCCTCCCTAACAACCGTGAAATGTCCGCTGGGAAATTGTTGTTGTTGCTTGTTGCTCCGAAAAAGAGAATTGAGAAACACACAGGTTACCGCTATTGTTTAGCCGGGAGAGAAACCGAGTTGTTGTTGTTCATCGTGAGGAAGAAGTTTGTGCTCTTCCATTGTTGTTCACCGCGAGTGAAAATGAGAGAGAGAGAGACCGTGAAACCGAGAGAGAGAGAATCGTGTTATTGTTGTTGTTGTTTCTTTTTTTCAGAAGCGTGAAAATGAAAGAAAGGGAAAGAGGCGCTGCTGCCTCTATGTTTGTTTTTAGGGTTTTCTCAAAACCCAGCTTGCATTAAGAGGAAGGCGGATCCGGGTCATCCTGACCCGACCCGGTCCGGCCCAACCTTTTTTTTATTTACTATGCAGCTTTCAGCAATTGGGCCATCTCACCTCCATTTCGTTTTCATACCCCTGGCCCAAGTATTTTTCTTTTTATCAATTCTCCTTTTAAATACTTTCATAGAAAAATGATTTAGTATTTTAATATAAAAATGACAAAAATATGTTGTGAGATTTAAGTTTCTTATGTTTAGAAATATGTTTTTTAATTAAAGATATTAAAAACAACAAAAATATATTAGTTGCATATTTAAGTTTGTGTTTCTAATTATTTTCTTCTTTTCATGAAAAATCACAAAAAAATGTCTTTTCTTAGATTAATTTCATTTTTGAATTTGATATTTTCATATTATTTTGTGTAGTTAATCATTTAAGTTTCTATTTGATTACTGTTACACATCACTTGAATTTTCTAACTTCATCCGAGACTTCGAGATTATTTCTCTGTTGTTCTCTGTTTTGTCTGTTTGTTTGGTTTTCCATTTGCTGTAGAATTCCATAAACAATTACTGAATGATCATGGAATGCTGAAAGCTGTGAGCTTATTCGACATTCTTTTCTGCTGGTGAGGATGCTTAATATCTGTTGAGATCCTAATTTATTCCAAGCACATCACTTGAGGATCACGGTAACACTTCAAACTCAGAAATCCAAATTTCTCATTCTTCGAGGTAAGCCTAAAACTCCATAACTGTAGAAATGAATTACTTGTCTGTTTTCATCAATTCAACTTCATTTTCAATCAACTGTTTTCACAACAGTAATCAATTCACTTTCAAATCATTTCAACTCATTTCCAAAACGAAGTGGGGCCTCTCGAATATTAGAGAGTGTAAGTCCCATTTCTTTTCTTTTTGTACAGTTTTCAAAACAATAAAACTTCTTCAAAATAAAATCTTTTCAAACAGTTTTCAAATCAGTTTTCAAAACAACAAAACTTCAAAGAAACAAAACTTTTCAATATACCATGGGCCTCCATGTAGGTATAAGTCCCAAGCCCCTTTGTACAGACCTTTGCCTTTGTACAGTTTTTCTTCAAACAGAAAACTTCTTTCAAAAAAACTTTCAAACAGTTTTTCAAACGACGAAACCTTGCGTCTTTTAATAAAACAATCAACCATGTTTTGTAAATAAAACATGGGCCTCCACATAGGTATAAGTCCCATTCCAGTACATGAAATTAGGTATTTCATTGTACGCCTTTTGTACATACTTCAATCAATTTATTTTTTAACCTCGAACAACAAATCAAAAAATGAAGGTTTTCTTTAAATCTTCCCAAAAACATACCATGGGCCTCCATGTAGGTATAAGTCCCAAGCCCTTTTGTAAATACCTGTTTACATAGCTTTGAATAAACTCAAGTGGACCTCTCCTCGAGTATAAGTCCCGAGCCCCCGTGTATACAAATGGATCATGCTTACAGGTATATTTCCTTCATAAACTCCATTATATACACACATTTTGTCATATATATAATTGTTCATACCTGTTCATGTTTGTTCATACTTGTTCATGTGTTTGTTCATGTTATATACGCTTGTTCAACTTAGTACAACACTAGGTTCCCCATAGCCTCCTATTGGGCTTCGTGCAAAGAATCTCCCTTAGTTTAGGTTAGGACATAGAGTATGGTTTCCCGGTGAAATCGCTCTAAGAGCTCAAACCAACTATACCATGCCTCCCCTTGGGCTTTGTACAAACGAGTGACCCTCCCATAGCCTCCTCTTGGGCTTACAATGCAAGGACCCTGGATTGTCCCTCTCATAGCCTCCTCTTGGGCTTACAATGCAAGGACCCTCGGATAGCCTCCTCTTGGGCTTCGTACAAGGACCCACGGGCTTCTTATAAGCATCCCCGATATCCAAATCAAATACCCTAGGAGATTAGACATTTATCATCTCTATGATAGGAGTATCTCTTCTATATCATCACAAACAATCAATCAATCAAACTTTTTTGCCACAAGGCTGGCTAATCAACTTAACTTTTTTGCCACAAGGCTGGCTAATCAATCAAACCGTTTTGCCACCGTACTGGCTGATTAATCAAAGTTTTTGTCACAAGGCTGACTTCATTGAAACTTTTGCCACAAGGCTGGCTGATTAATCAAAACTTTTTGTCACAAGGCTGACTTCATTGAAAGTTTTTGCCACAAGGCTGGTTAAACAACAAAAACATCTTTATCATTCTAAGCGCCATAAGTGGCATGGCCCAGGGCTTATAATGAAAAGATTTTCAAACAAAAAACAAACAGATGTATGTGATGATATAGATTAGATACATCGAACATTGAGATGACATTTGTCTCTTTTCCTTTGCTTCCACTAGCATAAGTGGGAACTACGATTGCTCTGACTTTCTCAACATCCCTTTGAGAATACGTAGGCACAAGGTCGTATCCTTGGCGAGCAAAACAAAACAAAAAAACCATTCAAACCTTAGCACCCGTAGACCCCGAGCTACAGATGCTCTGATTCCCTCTAAGGGATATGTATGCAGAGGATCGCGATGATCTTTGCGAGCATAATCAAACAAACACCTTAGGTCCCACCTATTTCACAAGAACCTCTCAATAACATGGAATGAAAGACATAGAAAAGAAACCTATAGAGTACTATAGATACGTTGGGTGCTAATACCTTCCCTTCGTATAACCAACCCTCTTACCCAAAGATCTCTCCCCCCACTTTTAGGTTATTGCAGCTTTTTTCCTTTTCCTCCTTTGGAAATAATAAAAAGTTTGGTCGGTACAAAAGAAAAATCATTTTTTTGAGCACTCGAGCCCAAAGAAGGCATCAGGTGTCTCATCCCCCGAAAAAAAGGATAAAACGATTTTTCGCCCGCGACACACCTGAAAAGATAGAATTGGAATGGGATGAGATTACTAAATCTCAGTGAGTCCGCCTATCCTAATAGTCCGCTCGGATCTAAAGGGAACATACACAATAAACGAATCCACCATTGATTCGGGGTTAATCTCACTTCCGGTACAAATACAGAGTAAACAAGGTGACTTGCCCACCATTGGACTTGTCTTAATGAAACACAGATTTGTATAAACAAACAAGTATGCAAACCCGCATCCATATACGGGGAATCCAGAAGTGTAATAATATCTCAGCTAGATTATGGAATAAATGCACTTTCGATGAGTTCACCCATGCCTAATGTCAAGGGACTTGTTGTAGCAACCTGCCCTAAAAATTAAGCTTTAGAGTCGCCACCTATTCTACCAAGGCGAATAGGAAACCTTACGTAGTTAAGAGATTCGGGGTAAGATTATTATAATCAGGTCGAGGGAAGGTGTTAGGCACCCTCAACCCTTTCCTATGGCTTTGAATCTAAGGTAACAGTTTTATGGCTAAAAGTTAAGGTTAAAAGCTAAAGAAGTGAAAAGGGTAAAAATTGAGATTTTAAGTGAATTGAGATTTTGGGGAGGGGGACTCGCCTTGTTACCAAGTGCCTACGTATCTCCTTATGGAGAATCAGAGTCAACGTAGTTCGGGCACAGGGTTGTATGCCTTAGAATTGATTATGGAGGTGTTTGAAGGCTTTTTGAATGGCCTATCGTAGTTTTGAAATGCAAATGTTCGCAAGGTATTTTGAATTACCTTATCGTAGTTTGAACATCGCAGTGTTAAAGAGATGAAAATCTGTAGTGTCGTGGTTTAGTGTGTTTTATATTTGGGCGTACAACCCTGGTTTAATATGTTACCGTTAGTTGCGATGATCAATAGGTTTGATCATTATAGTTAACGGATTGAATTATGTATCGCTGGTTACTCTGACCGATAGATTCGATCGTCGCGGGCAGCAAATAGAATGTATTTTAATTTTGTAATTAAATTTTATGTTTTATTCTTTTATCTCTCGTCATTGCGACTAATAGATTTAGTCGGATCGAGGAGAGAATTAGTAAAGAATTGATTAAATTAATATTAGATTGAATGAATTGATTAGATGAATTTTATTCCTCGTCAATGCGACCAATAGATATAGTCGGATTGAGGAGAAAATTAATTGAAGGTTATTGTTTCGCCTAATGGGCAATGGGATTGGGCAAACCCTAATGCATATAACCTTTCTAGGGTCTTTTGTGATTTTATAATTAAAACTAATTAAATCAATTAAATCGAATAGTCGAAATAATCGAGTAAATCAGGAGAAATCCTAAACCCTAATTATTGGCCTAATCTTAATTTATTTAATCCTATTTTAATTGAGTAAGAAAATTAAATTATATATATACAAAAAAACATATTAAAATATAAATAATATAGAAAATAATAAAAGAAACCTGGGCAGAAATCATGTGTGGCACCCTTATGAATGTCCATGATACATCTCCAACCTTGTATGCGTCAGATCCAAGACGTTGATGATCCAGTGGCCAGATGATGAGGGCACATGGTGGGGGCGTGTTGACCGTATGTACTGGATCTGTGAATAAGAGGAACTAAAGAAATTCAACAAAATAAGGCAGGGAGTGAGGATCGACCCCCCTCCCTCTCACATCAAGATCATAAGCACTCCCTTACACCACCGAGCCAACTGTAATTTGCTGTTAGTAGACTCGCCATCAAACTAAATAAATGAATAAAAGTTTTAAAAAAAATTAAACCAAATTTGCGCCAGCCAGGGCTCCTTCAACCTTGCGTTTTCTGAAAAAGGGAAACAATTATGCCCACGGTTTTCATGTGTGGTTATAGGTCTTCTTCTCCAAACTCTACGAATTAACACCAAAAAACCCAAAACGAAAGCCCATATCACATAATCGTCATCCCCTAAGCATGATAGCGCCTCTGATTTGTGTTGATTTTACCTTAAACCGAAACCCCTAAATTAGAGCTCAAGAACCCTAGCAATGGCACCTATCCAACCCTGCACTTATTATACAATTAAACTGCCCAGAAAGTATCAACACATCATTGTGAACATGAATATACAATCAAAGTCAATTTATAATGCACGAAAGGACATAATCGAAACTGAAAAAAATCAAGAAAACCAAGGCCTGTTGGACGTGATTCTGGATGTTGTATGGCCTGAGAGTGATTGGAAAAGTTTCAGGAATATCCAAGGAGCATATATCAATGTTTAAAACCCTTTGAAACCTCCTACAATGGCAAGAACGATTTTGCTTTTTTGAGAAAAAACTTTAAAGCTCCTGCCCGAGTTTTTGTCTGCCAATCCCCCCCTCCTGTCTAGGATGTGTTATGGTTATATATTGGAATCAAATAGGTCAACAAAATTTGATTCAATCTTTCTTAATTGGCAAGGTGAATATGTGATTGATCTTGATTGAATAATCTTCCCATTTTGGATTTTTGAATACAATATTGCACCAATTATGCCTTAAACGAATTCTTGAGTTAAATGCATGAGATTTGGATATTTGACATGATTCAAATTAAATCTTATGAATAAAAATCTAATTATTTCATTTATACTTAATTTATTTAGTGTTTAAATGAATAAAATTCAAGTAAATAAAACTAAATATCATAAAAAATAAAACAATTGATTTAGAAATCCTTACTGAACCCATGGATATGTTTAAATTCCACAAGTTTGGCCCAATAGTCCAAAACATCCAGATTCATCACCTTGCATTATGTTCATTTCTTGAATTTTGACCAATTTGTGTACACCATAACTCCTTCATTATTTATCACTTCGAGATGTTCTTGGACTTTTTAGAGAGCTCAAGGAGTCCTCTAAACACTCTTTTTGGTTTCATCTTCATTGAAGCTTCCATGCTCAAGTTATGAGCTTTGACCCAAAAGGTGTTTTTGTTGACTTTTTCAGAGGACCTATAATCTTTTGTATCATATCTCTCAAATGAAGCATTTCTGGCTTTGGCTTGTGAGAGACAAAGTTGTAGAGAATCCAATTTCCTTCAGAGTAGGCTTTGGATGGGAAATTTTTGATAAACCATGTGAGAGTTATGACCGGTCAAAGTTGAGTTGACTTTTTTTTAGTTAAGAAACCCTGATTTGAACCTTTGATTAGGAGAGAGTGACTTGAGTTTAACCATTGAGCCTTGAACGCTTGAAGATGAAATAAGACGGACATATTTTGGGGTATGACAGATGCCCCTGTTCAATCTTCTTAAACCTGAAGAGTCAGATAGGCACGTCTGCCTATCGTGATCTAAAGGTAGAAGATGATTGAACACTGAGAATGCCCTGAAATTTGCATTTGTCAGAAAAAATTTCCATGGGAGATGGGCTTAAATATGCCACCCAAGATAAATACCCCTCTCTTTCGGATGTGGAGCAGATGCTTTCGAAAGGAACCAGGTGCTTTGATTGTAACATGGCCTGAAAAGGCAACCTTGATCTTATGCAATGTTATGATGCATGTAATGTATGATGCAGTGAGCTTCTCAAAATAAATGAGAGCCATGTATGTATATGCATTATGAATGAATGAGGTATGCTAGTTGAATGATGCATGATTGTTAGTTATGTTAGTCGAAGTATGTTAGTAACTTTGAAAAAGAAAAATAGAACCTTTGTTTGTTATTGATGATGTCTTGGAGAAGATCAATGCCGAGGAACTAACGTGATAAATCCAATTGTGGAACCCTTTTGAAAATCCTGTTGTAAAACCCTTTGTGAAACCCCTTTGTTTTTTCGAAGTAGATCACTGCCGAGGGACTAACGTGATAAACCCCATTGAAGAAACCCTTTGTAAAACCCCTTTGTAGTCTTGGAGAAGATCACTGCTGAGGGACTAACGTGATAAACCCAAAAGGATCACTTGCTATAGAGCTAGCAAGCTTTCGTAGTTTGTGAACCCCACTTACTATAGTTCTAGTAAGTTTCCGTAGTTTGTGAACCCCAAAAGGATCACTTGCTATAGCTCTTGCAAACTCACCTGCACCATTTGGATCACCTGCTCTGGTTCGGACAAATTTCACCTGCACCATTTGGATCACCTGCCCTGGTTCGGACAAGTTTCACCTGCACCATTTGGATCATTTGCCCTGGTTCGGACAAATTTCACCTACACCATTTGGATCATTTGCCCTGGTTCGGACAAATTTCACCTGCACCATTTGGATCATTTGCCCTGGTTCGGACAAATTTCACCTACACCATTTGGATCATTTGCCCTGGTTCGGACAAATTTCACCTGCACCAATTGGATCATTTGCCCTGGTTCGGACAAATTTCACCTACACCATTTGGATCATTTGCCCTGGTTCGGACAAATTTCACCTACACCATTTGGATCATTTGCCCTGGTTCGGACAAATTTCACCTGCACCATTTGGATCATTTGCCCTGGTTCGGACAAATTTCACCTACACCATTAGGAGTCACCTGCCATTGTTCGGACAAGTTTACCTGCACCATAGGAATTACCTGCCATGGTTCTGACAAGCGTACCTGCATAAGAAGAGATCATTTGCTATAGTTTTAGCAAACTTACCTGTATCAAAGTGTGGTGTCGTTTTTTTTACCTCCCCGTTTCACTTGGGAGGACGACACGCTAGACCCTTCACGCGAAATTTGGAAGGAGAATGCGCCCGGGATGGGATGAATTTGTTTCAGTTCTTCCTACGATATCACACGAACTTTCTTATTGTCCTACGAGTAGGAAAGGGGAAAAAAGATCTCAACTAAACCCTAGGAGTTTGCTAAGTGTGGGGATTTCACGTAGACTAGAAATTCTGGAGTTCGGGGGGTCGGTTATACATAGGGAAAAGTTTAAGCACCCTACATATCTGTAGTACTCTACGGGAACCTTCTCTGTGTCATTGTGATTGTGTTTATTGCTAATGATTGGGAAAGTTTCTCCTTTGGGTTAGGAGAGAGAATTGAATTGATTTAAAAAGACAGACAGACAGACAAACTGACTATTTTTGGTATTTTATTAGCTCGCTGAGATTCCTTGTGAACCTCATACCTACATATCCCTAGTGGAAGTCAGAGCTTAATGTAGTTCGGGGAACTAACTAAGGAAATTAATTATTTTTGGTGCCTTGCTTGAAGCTCAAGGTTGAAGCTTTGAATAAAATCTCTGTATACAGTAAAGAGACATGAAGTCATCTTTATAAAGAGGTATTTCTACTATTCCACCACAAACATTAAAAGAGTGACAGAATAACTGAATTCATTTCATTCAAGAGAGGGAGCCTACTTGGTTGATCAAGTATGACAGCCAACATGCCTCTTGAGTGAAAGAAGGATGCTCATCCAAATTAGGGAAAGTTAATCACATGTCTGGTTACACTGCCAGCTCATGCCTTTCAAAATCCTAAATGGGAGACTTGGTTAAAAATTAAAATGAAATGTAATGTTTGTTTGTTTGAATGTGGTGAGATAGGAGAAAGATCTCTTTATAGAGATAAGCTATGTCTATCTACTATTTGAAAGATTTGATTTTTTAGCTGGCTTGAATGAGGCCCAAGCTTGAGGCTTTTTGATTGATTTATTGATTCTGGGAGATGACTTTACTAGGGAGAATTTAAACTGAGTTTTTGTGTTCTGTACAAAGCCCAGAATTGAGGCTGACTCTAGTTGGAGAGTGTTTATTTGATGGATTTTTATTTGGTGTTATGTACAAAGCCCATAATTGTGGCTGACTCTACTTAGGGATACTCTATTTGTGTGCCTTGTATGAAGCCCAAGGTTGTCGCTAACTACTGAGGATAACTGAGTTTTTTAAGACTATGGATGACTCTATTTTGTGTGCCTTGTACAAAGCCCAAGGTTGTGGCTGACTCTTACTGAGGATGGTTATTAATTTGTGCCTTGTATGAAGCCCAAGGTTGTGGCTACTCTAGCTAGGGGGAATATTATTTTCTGCCTTGTACAAAGCCCAAGGTTGTGGCGGACTTTTAAAGAAACTGAGTATGGAAGACTCTATAGGGAAAAGATCCTAGAGATTAGGAATCTTTGACACAGGGAAATATGGTTTATCTGCCTTGTACAAAGCCCAAGGTTGTGGCTACCAAAATGAAAGACTTACTGGGGGAGTTTTATTCTGCTAGAGGTTTTAACAAACTAATTTATTTTTATGTTTTTTGAAGCTAACCCTTTCCAGGGATTTTGACTCAGCTGGAGAAATTGACTATTAAAAGACTGAATTTTTATCATGTTTTTTGGAGGCTGACCCTTTCCAGGGGTTTTGACTCTTTTGGGGAAAATATCTCTTAAGAGAATGAATCTTTGGTTTTGAAGGAGTGATTTTGGAGGCTGACCCTTTCCAGGGGTTTTTGTTAAAATGAAAGAATGTGTGGAGGCTAACCCTTTCCAGGGGTTTTTGTTAAAAGTGAATGGCAGAAAGATTATCTAGTGGAGACTTCTTGTTTAAAGCCCAAGATTAAGGCTGACTCTTGCTGGTGATAAGCAAACATGGATCCTAGACTCTGCTAAGGAAGATTGATGAAGATAAGGGTGACAGAGACTGTCCATGTCTCTCATTCCAAAAAAGTGTACTCAATATGAGATTGAGGCAATCTTAGCTTGTTTAAAGTCTGGTTTAAAGAATGGAAGAAACTCACCAGGATAGGCTAAAAGGTAACTAAAGACCTGTTCCTATGTTTATAAGAAACCTGATGGGTCCTTGTATACAAGCTCAAGAGGAAGCTGGAAATCCTTTTAAGAAGCCTGTGGGTCCTTGTACAAAGCCCAAGAGGAGGCTAATCGAGGGTCATCGAGGGTCCTTGTTATAGCACAAGAGAAAGCTATGTGGTTTTGAACTTATTTTGGCTTTAAGCAAATGGGTAAGAGGTTTCACCAGGAATAATTCCTCTTTGGGTGGATGTGTCCTATTTTTTTGTTCTAAGGTTTTTGTCAAGATGTTTCACCGGGAATAATTCATCTTGGGGGTTTGAACTACAGATCTCTAATTAGGAAAGAGCCTTCACCGAGAAGACATTCTCAATCCTAGGTCATATTCCTATAATATATATATATATAGTTTAACTGTCCTAGGGTTTACACTCAAACGTAGTTCTAAACAATATATAAACAGTTCTATAATTGACAGTAATTTAAATAAAGACTGTAAATTGAAAGCTTGTAAAGCCTAACCTGGATGGAGTGGAGGCCTTTGAAGAAGTATGTACAAAGCCTCAACAACAATTTTTGTTGTTTTATTGATAACAGTTGAATATTTATTATAAACAGTTAAAGGTTTTTGAAAATAGAAGAAGTGAAGATGGACAAAGGTCACATAGGTATCTGAAGAGTTTCACCGGGAATAATGCCCTTCAAATACCAGAAGAATGTTTTGAAAACAGAAAGAAGATTTTGTAAATACAGTTTTTGAAAACAAACTATGAAAAGAAAGAAGGTGTTGGGTCTTACACTCTAATAGAGGCCCATGATTATTTACTGTTTATGAGAAACAGTTGGAAAATGATTGAAATGATATAAGGTTTTGTTGTTTGAAAACATTAATCATCCGTTTAATCGGAGACTGAAAATAGTTTTGAATATTGACAAAAGTCAACTTAATTAAGGTAAAGATGAAATCTATACCTAATTAAGACCTAAATAACTAGGGTTTTATCATAAGATTATTCACAAAAATAATTAGGTTAAAACAAAATGAAGATATATATTTTCAAAAGTATTTAAGAAAACACTTAAAACATACTATTTTAAACCTAAAAAATATATGAAATAAATAATATTTTTATGATTTTTTTGATTATTCACAAAATAGATATATTAAATAACAAGTGTGTGAAAAATGAGGTGGAAATGGATTTATTTGATAGGTTAAATAATTGTGTGAAGTTTGTGAATAAAACAAAGAAAAATAGTGGTAAAAAATTGGGTTTGTCTCCTCCAAGGTTTGAACACACGCCCTCTAAGTCACCAGCTCAAAATAACACCACTGAGCCAACGCGCGCTTGGTGATTATAACACACACCCATTTGGTTATGTTTCAAAACAAGTGGTAAATCATTGAAAAATAAAAGAATCAAAAAGTCTGGGGCGAGGGGGATTCGAACCTCAGACTTGAGGCATGAGGAGACTAAGGGCGTATGTGAGGCCACTAGGGCAAACGATGAATTCGTTTATAAAACACATACCATTCAAAATAAAATAAACCTAGCCCATGGATTTGAATTTCGCGCGCCACCATAGTCATCTTCTTCCTCGAGCACAAAGATTTTCAAATTTTCTAACTCTCTGGTTTCTCAACTAAATGGCATGATGTAAACATCAATCTTGCTCTAAATTTCCTCACAAATCCAGATATGTAACTAACATTTATTTATATTAACTATAGCTACCTAATTTCTCAGAAAATATGAAGAATATATGAACCCTAACTTTAAAATTAAATGACAAACAAGATGAATAAATGAATGATGATAGAGGGTTTTCAATCCTCTGATGATGCTGAACAAGATAGTATCGAGCTTTATCACAAAGAGTACTTAAATTAAAAAGGTGGAGTTGAGAAACTTACCTCTGAAAATGGAGGTCGTGAGGATGATAGAGAACACCTGGGTTTGTATGAGTGATCCCAAAAGCTTCCTTGGAACTCAATGATGCTAACTGAATGCTTATTGTGACTTCAATCCTTCTGAATTGCTCTACCTGACACCTTCGATTTGAGCTTCAAGTGGACATGGAGGGTGATGAATCTTGAGTTACAGATGAGCTGCAGCCATCTGAACAGCTTCACTATGACCTAAGGAATGTGTCTGGATGCTTGGTTTTGTTGGAAACCTTCTGAATTGCTCTATGGATCTCCAACTGCAACAGCTCCAAAGTGAGAGCAACAATGGTGTTCCTCCACCTACAGAAGTGATCCAGGTGCTTGGATCACCTCAAATGAGCCCCCTTGAAATGTTAGAATGCTTTCTTTCCAAAGAGAAGCTCTGGTTTGAAGAAAACGATTCTTCTTGCCAAAGAACTTTGAAAAACCATAAGCATGAGAAGAGAAACAGAAAGCAGGGAATATGGTTGCTTTGGTGTGTTTTCTGATGAGAAAGACCCCTCTATTTATAGGCAAATGGTTCAGAGCAATTGAACATAGCAAGCTTGCTTAGTGAAGTGAGTTTGGTTTCTTAGCCATGAAGAAAATTTGAAAATATCCCAATTGCAACGATGCATTTTCGAGCTAGCTTCCCCAACCATTGATCTTGTATGATCTTAGGGAACATTTCTGATGCAGAGGAGAGTTCTAATTGGCTTAGAGAAAGATTCCTTGATGATTCACCATTTGCCATAAATTCAAAAATGCAATCATTACATAATCACATGCCTTTGTTTTTGGGAATATTCTCTAATCCTTATGCAATGATGAAATTGGATGTATGGCATGTCTTCAGATGTATTAGAGGTCGGGTAGCATCATTTAGAGAAGCCACTTGCACAAAATTGCAAAGTTTCAAATTGCACATGACCTATAATTTTCACTTCAAGTGCCTAACTTTGACCAATCATATCTCTTAGCTCAAAATGAATTTGGAGAAGGTTGAGCACAATTTGGAAAGCCCTTAATATGTACTTTGATTCATTAGTTTGGTGTTTGCCCAAATGCTTTAGGGAAATTAGTGAAAAAGTCCCATAAAGTTTGAAGAAAACTAGGGTTTTCTTGCATGTTTTGTGAAGGCAGCCACTTTGAAGCTCCATAACTCTTCAATGGTTGATTTTTAGCCAAAACATTATATGTGTCAAAGTTGTTTATTGGATCAAAATCTACAACTTTCATGTTGGAAGTTTTTTCAGTTTGTAGGTGAAATTTTGAGAAAATCCCTTCCAAAGTTTGGCAAAAATCACTTGAAAACACTTAGAAAAATTTCTAAGTATGAAAAGTCAAACTTTTGACTTTTGATTCTTGATTGATTTTCTTGATTTTCCTTGATCAAATGACTTCAAATATCATATATTGATGATTTAAAACTTCAAAAGTCATGGTTGACCAAAATTTCCAAAAAGTCAAAGGTGATCCTGTGCAGTTGACTTTTTCAGATGAAGTGAATTCTTGGACTTTTGTGATGAATCAAAATCTCCTCTTCAAATGAGTGATGTGAATGGATTATATTAAGGGAATAGAAGCTCTTGAGTCATGTTTTGAGTTTTGGATCCATGTCCTGATTAAAAGTCAACTGTCTTGGTGAATTAGGTCAAAAACCTTAATTGTCGACCAGATGAAATTGATGACTGTAGGCCTTGGATTGGGTTGTAATGCCCAATGGATATTGTCATATGAGCTATTTGAAGATGATTGATGCCTTTGAGTGATCCCCTGGAGTTTTCTAGGGTTTCCCAAATGTGATCCCTGATTTTAGTCCTTGATGGGGGCTAAAAATCCTAGACTAGGTATCAGATGAACAAGTGACTGCTCTGAGTATCTGTTTTGTCTTTGATGAAAAGTCTAAAAGATATGACATCTCAGGGGGTCAAAAATTAGGGTATGACACAAAGGAATTTCCAACCATGGTTCTGACAAGCGTACCTGCATGAAAAAGATTCACCTGTTTGGAGACTCACGACTCGAGGGTCGGAGAAAATAGAATGTTAAATATTCACGACTCAAGGGTCGGAAAGGAAACGATATGTTTAGAAACTCACGACTCGAGGGTCGGACCTTCACGACTCGAGGGTCGGAAAACACCTCAATCACAACATGAGGGTTAGAAACTCACGACTCGAGGGTCGGAAAATACACCTATCGCAACACGGGGGTTGGAAACTCACGACGCGTGCGTCGGAAAACAAACCAATCACAACACGAGGGTTGGAAACTCACGACTCGAGGGTCGGAAAACACACCTATCACAACACGAGGGTTGGAAACTGGGCTTTTGTAATATGTGAGTGCAATAGACGATATGCATATGCTAATTCGTATGTATGTATGCAGATGCTGATGTTGATCCCAAGATTTTATCTCCTTATTGAATTTGTTTAAACCATATTCTCACCTACACCAAGACTATGCTTATAAATGCTTATGCTTATGTATATGTTGATTGATGTAACGAGTGGAACGAAGTAATGTCTTCTATAAGACTACCTGAAAAGGTTTCTGGAATGGATATGAAAATTTGTCTTAAAGAAGACTACTTGAAGAGGTTCTTAGAAAGGATAAAATTTGTCTTAAGAAGACTACCTGAAAAGGTTTTTTTTTAGCAAAGGATAAGGGATGTCTTAAAGAAGACTGCCTGGAAAGGCTGAAAGATTTCTGAAAGAACTACCTAAAAAGGTTCTTAGAAAGAGAATGTCTTAAAGAAGACTACCTAAAAAAGGTTCTTAGAAATGGTGATGATTGTCTTAGAGCAGACTACCTAGAAAGGTTCTTAGAAAAAGAATGTCTTACAGAAGACTACCTAAAAAGGTTCTTGGAAATGATGATGATTGTCTTAAAGAAGACTACCTAGAAAGGTTGTTAGGAAAATAATGTCTTAAAGAAGACTACCTAAAGAGGTTCCTGGAAAGGATCGTAAGATTTGTCTTAAAGAAGACTACCTAAAAAGATATGGTGTAATGTATCAACCAATGTATGTAATGCATAACGTATGTTTATTTGCATGATGCTCCAGTGATAGGTTGTTGATGACTGAAGCGTATATAGCTTGCTAGTGTTGTAAGGTGGTTGGATGCTAGCGCGATTTCCCAATACCTGCTTTTGATCTTTGAAGATCGTAGTTAGGAGAAAGATTTGTTCGAGGTTGTAAAGTGTGAGAGCGCCTTTTCCTTATATTGTGCGCCTTGCCCCGGTTTGAGCCTTTTTTTTAAAATACTCCACGCCTAAACCTTTTGAGGTTCTCCACACCTTTAACCTTTCGAGGTTCTCCACACCTTTAAGCCTTTGAATTGTTCACCTTATGGATTTGATATCCAATGCCCCAACCGTTTAGTGGAAAAAAGTGCCTATGCTTTCTAAGCCATGAAGGAAGTGCCCCGAGAAATAACCTTGTCATATGCTTCGACGTTTAGATTAAAGGGTGTGCCCCTGATTTCCAGGATATGGAGGGCTATCCATAGTGTTCTATCCTTTGAATTTGAATTCTACCCATGTTTGACATGCCCCTGTTTGTTATTTCTTCGAGGTGTGCCCCAAGTCGATTAAACCTTAGGAAGAATGCCCCTAGTTAATAGGACGTTTGATTGCATGCCCCTGTGATCCTTGAAATTTTGCCCCTGTTTAGTAGAACCCCCTAGATGTGGTTCCCTCATTCCAGAGTCTTTGATTAACCAATTTCGAGATCTCCTTGATGCTAAGCGTGTATTCGTAGATGGTGTTGTACCTTTTGAGAAATAACTCCAATTTGATGCGTATGCAAGTTTTGAAATCGAAGTCCGTTATGAATTAGGACTGGATGATTAGAAATGAGTGCTTGAAGAAGCACGGTGGTTAGAAATAGTTTTAACAAACCTAGGAGTCAGTATAACAAAATCCTGCTTAGTATGCTTTCGTGGTTAACCTTGCCTCAATTAGGACTTTTGAATGTTGTAACTTGGCCTTGGTTCAGGGTTTAAGAAACAACAGATATAAGGCTCAAAGTTTATTCACCCCACCCCTTTCTCCTTGATGTTCTCCAAATCCTAAATTTCGCCTAATCCAATGAATGGGCTTTGTTTGTAAGAGAAATAGTTTTAGTTCTGATGTTGAGCAGAAGCCTTAGTAGAGATCCAAGCACTGATGAAAAATGTTGTAAAGATCCAAGCATTGATGTGAAGCTTTGATGGTTTAGCAGTCACAAGATCATCCTTCGTATTTCGCCTTTGTTTTTATCCCTTATTTTTGCATGAACCAACTCCTTTGAGTTTGATCCATCGGGATGCCCTAATATTTGCCTAAGTCATTTTTGTTTTCTTTTATGAAATTTTCCATTTTGACTTAGCGGGCGTTTTTTCTCCTTTTCTTTGAATGCTCCTTTGGAAATATTGATCCTTGGATTTTGAATATTGTGACTGCCATGTCGATTTCGATTTGTAAGCTTCGACTTTGATACTTCCTCGATCCTGAATGACTTATTGAGGAAGAAGATTATTGTGAATGTCACCTCCATTGCTTCCTCAATCTTGGGTGAACACGAGGAAGAAGATATGCTTAAACCTTTGCTTGATCCTTAAGCATGAACCTTTGCTTCAACCTTTGCTTGACCCTTTGCTTGAATTGAATGATTCTCTTGACAACCAAAATACACCATTGAATTAACCGAAATCTACCCTGCCCCTGGTTAAAATCAAGGTTTATTTGAAAAGTAGAAACAAGCTCCAACTCCTGGCTCGCGGGGGTAACGAGGGATTAACATCCTTATATCTCCAGTGTTTAGGAATTGAAACAATGCCTGTACATCGTCGGTTCGGTCTTACCTTGAAAGCATACGTTTAGCTGGACTTAGTTATTTGTGTTCTTCATTCTCCCTCAAGTTTGTTAATAACCATAACTTTGAAATAGAATAGAATAGAAGTGTGTGAGTGTAAACTCGTAGTAGTGAGTGAATGAATTGACTCCAAAGCCTGCATGGTCATCCCATTAGAATTGCTAATCTGAAGGTACAACTTTTATCCTGAGTGACACTTAGCGATCGCAAGGGTTGAAATTTTGACATGATAAACACCTATTAATCCTAGGGATAATCTCCTTTGTAAATCCGTTGGCCTTGTTTCACTCCTTAGTTCATGGACTTGTGGAAGTAAAAGGTAACCTCGAATTCTCCTTGGGCACGTCAAACCTGTCGGGAATAAATTGTTAGGGGTGGGTTTTCGTCGTATCAGAACTTCATGAGTTTCCTTTGACTGAACCTCTTTTGCTTTTTCTGAGGTTAGTATCACACCATTCGCGACCTTCAGAATTTGTAGATTGATAGAAAAACCTATGACCCTTTTGCCTCCTTGGTGTGGAGTTAACACATGTCGCATTCCCTCCATCATAGTCATGCATCTTTGTTCAGGATAATGCCCCAGCTGGACTAATCCTTGCCCCCAGGTTATCGTAGAGCGTCCCCCTAAGTTTGATATGTTCTAAGATGAACCCCTTTATGACTAGATACATCTTGAGTGTATCTATGAGGGAACTTCTTTGTTGAACTAATCCTTGCTCGATGACAACCTTTATTGTATTTATAATCCTATTATGACAATGCATGGACATGCAGCTCGCGTGGTGAAAGACATCTTTTTTCTTTAGTAAGACCAAGATCATTCTCGATATTTTATCCTCCTTTCTCCATAGCTTATGATCCTTTGATTTTTCTCCATGAGTCTCGGGAAATTGGCTAGCACTGAAAGTATGGATGCGGGCGAGGATAGAAATGCAAATGTATGAAAATGAAAATGCATGCATATGCGAGAGACTCCTTGTATTGTAACTCCTTGAACGCAATGCAGACGTGTGACGTGTAATCCTAGGGATAGCCTCAGAGGCGACATTAGACCCTTGTGAAGTCCTTATAAGATAGACGTTCTGACACGCCAATGGAAATCCCTTAGATTAGGGAGTATGCAGAAGGTAGCGGATGGTGACCGGTCAAGAAAGACACCGAATCTCATGGCCATTGAGAGGCCACTCGACGTGTGTCATACCCCAATTTTTGACCTAAGATACCACCTCATATCATCTGCATATGCATCATTTGCATCTCTAACAAAATTGCATAGCTTGTGTTTGCTACTTGTGACTCAGCAGGATTTAATCAGGAAATCACTCATCAGTACAAGTAACAATCAATTAGGGTTTTGTTCTCCCTTCATCTCAAATGAATCATCTTCATCAATAATCAACATTTGGTCCTCAGAGATTCATTTCAACAAACTCAACAGCTTTGAATCGACTGAATTAGGGTTTTGACTGAAGATAGCATACTCTTGACTTTTGCTCAGAATTTGACCTAATGGCTTGGGACATGATATCAAGACCTCAAGTGCATCATTTTGACCTAATCCATTGGCTCATAACATCTCCTACACAAAGATTGATCAGACAAATCCTCAGATCAGGGTTTTGAACTATCAGGGACTAAAATCAGGGATCACATTTGGGAAACCCTAAAAATCCCCAGGAAGTCAATCAAAGGTTTCAATCATCCTCAAATAATCCCTATGACAAAATCCAATGGAAATTACATCTCAATTCATGATCCACAGTCATCAATTTCATCAGGTCGACAATTAGGGTTTTGACCTAATTCACTGAACAACTGACTTTTTAATCAGGACATGGTGCCACAACTCAAACCATGGCTCAATATCCTCTAATGCTTCAATGTGATCCATTCATACCATTCATTTGATGAGGATAGCCTGTTTCATTGAAAACTCCAGAAACGCGATTCGTCTGAAAAAGTCAATTGTACAAGATCACCATTGACTTTTGGGGAAATTGGGTCAACCATGACTTTTGAAGTTTTAAATCATCAATATATGATATATGAAGTCATTTGATCAAGAGAAATCAAGAAAATCAATCAAGAATCAAAAAGTCAAAGTTTGACTTTCCATACTTAGAAAAATTTCTAAGTGTTTTTCATGGTTTTTTTCCAAACTTTGAAAGGGAATTTCTCAAAATTTCACCTACAAACTGAAAAAAACTTCCAACATGAAAGTTGTAGATTTTGATCCAATAAACAACTTTGACACATATAATTTTTTTCCATAAGATCAACCATTTAAGAGATATGGAGCTTCAAAGTTGGCATCTTATGAAAATTTCACTTAAAACTTCATTTTCTTCAAATTTCATGGATCTTTTTCACCCATTTCCTTAAAGGTCTTGAAGAAACTTTCAACTAGGCTTTTGAAGTGTGTAACATGAGCTTTCCAAAATGTCCAAGAGCATGAAAAAATATGGAGTGTAGCTATGGTTTTGAATTTTGACATTAGTGAACTTTTCACTTGAAATTTCAAGCCATTTTCACTAAGTTATGAACCATTTTGCCAAATGATCCAAGTAATGATGCATAGATGCAATAATTGGTAGATATTTTCTGATTTGAGATCAGAATGGAAGAGGATAAGAAGCTTGAGAAATAACCATGGTTAAGTCACTTTTAACCATTTGCATTTAATGTGAAAGATTCCATTTTATCTCTTAAGCCAAATCATCATTCTTGATCAACTTGCAAGAGCTTTGTATTCAGAAACTTTGGCCTATAAATAGAGGTTCAAATCACTCTTCAATTCACACCAAAATCTCACAATTATAGGTTTTCTCTCTTCTTTCTTGAATGGCAAGTTTCTTAAGTTTCAAAGAGGTAAAATGCTCAACCTCTAAACCTTTGAAGTTCTGAGCAAAATGATGCTTCCCACAACTCATAAACATCATTTGAAACTTGTTTGAACCACTCATACACCCAAAAAACACCTCAAGCTCAAAATCACTACCTCACTTCTCAAATATGCATAACCATGGCCTTATTATGCCAAAATCCATTCAAGATCATTTCTGTCCAAACTAACACTTCCAACACCTCATATATATCACATATGAACTATCCAAACACTCACATATGATCTGAAACATCTCCATCTTCAAATTCGATTCATACTTGAAGCAACTGCAGATCGGGTGCCATGGCCATGCTCAGATGAATTCAACTTGTTCCAGACATCCAGACACCTTCCATAATCATCATAGAAGCTATTCAGATTGATACAAAGCATCTGTAACACCTCCAGATCAAAATCCAATTCTCAGTTTGGCCGTTTTTGAGGTAAGTGCACTTGAACTTCAAACTCTACTCTCCACGCATCATAAATGAAATATGAACATACCATCTCATTTCTGCACACATGAGGATCATTAACCCTCAATCAATTGCATCATAACTTGCACATACACGATTTCAGATTGAATCATAGAATTAGGGTTCTTCGTGTTCATCAGAAAATTGATAGCCTTAGAGTGAAAATAAATGCAATTAAAGACCACCATCATGATCCTTATGAAAAAACGAGTGAGTTAGACCCTTCACTTGATCAATTTGGTTCAGTTTTCAGAAAATTCACATTCAAATTGGGATTGTGTTCTTGGCGCGTTTTTTGGTTCATAAGTTTTGAAATTCAGTTGAGTAATATATTCTACCAAGCGCGTACTACTAACAAGCCACAAGCGTGGCTCAGCTGGTTATTGTTTTGGTTGGTGACCTTAGGGTCACGAGTTCAAGTCCTCTAGGGACCAAACCATTTTTTTTAACACTTGTTTTTCTTCATTTTTTTTACAACTTTAATTAATTAATTAACACATCAAATTAATTCATTTTTCATTCATTTTTTGTACACTCTTTATTTAACACATATATTTTATGAATATAAAAAAAAATCACAAAAAAAAGATTTATTTAATACGTTTTTAAATAGGTTTAAAATGACATGTTTTAAGTGTTTTTTAATACTTTAAAATATTGTTTTTCATTTGATTCTTAACCTAATCACTTGTAAATATTTTTTGTGATCAAACCCTAATCACTTAGGTCTTAATTAAGCATTAAAATTTGATTTTTTTTACTTAATTAAGTTGACTTTTGTCAAATTCAAATTGTTTTAAAACAAACGATCGTTCTTTTCAAAGCAATAAACCATTTCTTTTTGAAACTATTGATTAAATCTTTTTTTAATTGATCAATTGATTTTCAAAACGATGTGGGGCCTCTCGAATATTAGAGAGTATAAGTCCCTTTTTCTTTTTCTTTGTACAGTTTTTTAAACAGAAAACTTTTTCCAAAATTACTTCCAAACAGTTTTTAAAACAATAAATCTCACATCTTTTTTCAAAACCATCCACCCTGTTTTATGAAAATAAAACAGGGGCCTCTCGAATATTAGAGAGTATAAGACCCACTCCTTTTTCTTTTTACACAGTCTTTTTATTCAAAATAAATAAACTTTCTTTCAAAAAAAACTTTCAAACAGTTTTTCAAACAACGCGTCTGTAAATAAACAATCAACCATGTTTTATAAAATAAAACATGGGCCTCCATGTAGGTATAAGTCCCAAGCCCCTTTTGTACATACCCATTCCTGTACATGAAATTAGGTATTTCATTTTACACCTTTTTTGTACATACCTCGATCAGTTTGTTTTTAAACTTTGAATAACAAACCAAAAATGAAGGTTTCTTTAAATCTTCCCAAAAATATACCATGGGCCTCCATGTAGGTATAAGTCCCAAGCCCCTTTGTAAATACCTGTTTACATAGCTTTGAATAAACTCAAGTGGACCTCTCCCCGAGTGTGAGTCCCGAGCCCTGTGTATACAAATGGATCATGCTTACAGGTATATTTCCTTCATAAACTCCATTATATACACACACTTTGTCATATATGTATAACTGTTCATATTTGTTCATGTACTTGTTCATGTTTGTTCGTACTTGTTCATACTTGTGATTGTGTTATATGCTTATTCAACTTAGTACAACACTAGGTTCCCCATAGCCTCCTATTGGGCTTCGTGCAAAGAATCTCCCTAGTTTAGGTTAGGACATAGAGTATGGTTTCCCGGTGAAATCGCTCTAAGAGCTCAAACCAACTATACCATGCCTCCCCTTGGGCTTTGTACAAACGAGTGACCCTCCCATAGCCTCCTCTTGGGCTTACAATGCAAGGACCCTGGATTGTCCCTCCCATAGCCTCCTCTTGGGCTTACAATGCAAGGACCCTCGGATAGCCTCCTCTTGGGCTTCGTACAAGGACCCACGGGCTTCTTATAAGCATCCCCAATATCCAAAACAAATACCCTAGGAGATTAGACATTTTTCATCTCTATGCTAGGAGTATCTCTTCTATATCATCACAAACAATCAATCAATCAAACTTCTTTTTGCCACAAGGCTGGCTAATCAATCAAACTTCTTTTTGCCACAAGGCTGGCTAATCAATCAAACCGTTTTTCCACCGTACTGGATGATTAATCAAAGTTTTTGTCACAAGGCTGACTTCATTGAAACTTTTGCCACAAGGCTGGCTGATTAATCAAAGTTTTTGTCACAAGGCTGACTTCATTGAAACTTTTGCCACAAGGCTGGTTAAACAACAAAAAACATCTTTATCATTCTAAGCACCCTAAGTGGCATGGCCCCGGGCTTATAATGAAAAGATTTTCAAACAAAAACAAACAGATGTATGTGATGATATAGATTAGATACATCTAGCATTTAGACGACATTTGTCTATTTTCCTTTGCTTCCACTAGCATAAGTGGGAACTACGATTGCTCTGACTTTCTCAACATCCCTTTGAGAATACGTAGGCACAAGGTCGATCCTTGGCGAGCAAAACAAAACAAAAAAAAACCATTCAAACCTTAGCACCCGTAGACCCCGAGCTACAGATGCTCTGATTCCCTCTAAGGGATATGTATGCAGAGGATCGCGATGATCTTTGCGAGCATAATCAAACAAACACCTTAGGTCCCACCTCTTTTCTCACAACAGAACCTCTCAACAAGAATAGAATAAACAAAACAAAGAAACCTATAGAGTACTATAGATACGTTGGGTGCTAATACCTTCCCTTCGTATAACCAACCCTCTTACCCAAGATCTCTCCCCACTTTTAGGTTATTGCAGCTTTTTTCCTTTTCCTCTTTTGGAAACAATAAAAAGTTTGGTCCGTACAAAAGAAAAATCATTTTTTGAGCACTCGAGCCCAAAGAAGGCATCAGGTGTCTCATTTAAAAAAAACAACGATTTTTCGCCCGCGACAACGTGTACCAATGAAGTTGTCCCTCGTGGGAAGGTTCTCTATGCGGAACACAACCTATATAAGGACGATATCGGATGAAGTGAAATCCCTACAGGCTAGGGATGAAAGATGTATAGATGGAAATCCAAAACCCTACATAAATTAGGAGGTGTGCGGGAGCAAGCACGGGTTGATCATTCAAGACAGTTACCAGCTCTCATGGCCATCGTGAAGCCAATCAACGTGCATTAACGAGGATGTCCTTCAGGGGAAGGACACGTTGTTGTAGAAACACATGGACGTAAAAGAAAATCCCTACGGGCTAGGGAATGTGTAGGAGTAAGCACAGGGTGACCGTTCAAGACAGTCACTGGATCTCATTGCCATCGAGAGGCCAATCGACGTATGCTAACGAAGATGTCCTTCGTACGAAGGATGCGATTTTAGAAATAAAATCCGTACATGCTAGGGAATGTGTAGACGTAAGCACGTGGTGACCGTTCCAGACAGTCACCAGATCTCATAGCCATCGAGAGGCCAATCGACGTATGCTAACTAAGTTGTCCTTCGTACGAAGGATGCAATTTTAGAAGTAGAATCACTACAGGCTAGGGAACATGTGGATTTAAGCACGGGGTGACCGTTCAAGACAGTCACTGGATCTCATGGCCATCGAAAGGCCAATCGACGTGCGTAGACGAAGATGTCCTTCGTGGGAAGGACACGTAGTTGTAAAAAAAATACAAAGATATAAAAAGAAAATCCCTAAGGCTAGGGAATGCATAGATGCAGGCGCGGGGTGACTGTTCATGACAGTCACTAAGTCTCATGGCAATCGAGAAGCCAATCGACGTGCGTGAATGGAGGTGTCCTTCGTGGGAAGGACATGGTCTTAGAAATGGGGTCCCTGCAGGCCAGGGAACGCGTAGGAATACCTGCAAAATTAAAATGCAAGGCATTCGCAGTATATAAATTGCAAACACACAATAAGCACATAAGCACATAAGCCCTAGGTTCATAGGTTCGACGTAACGGCTTAGGGTGCCTACTGTCATACCCCAATTTTTGACCTAAGATACCACCTCATATCATAGCATGTGCATCATTTGCATCTCTAACAAATTGCATAGTTTGTGTTTGCTACTTGTGACTCAGCAGGGATTTAATCAAGAAATCACTCATCAGTACAAGCAACAATCAATTAGGGTTTTGTTCTCCCTTCATCTCAAATGAATCATCTTCATCAACAATCAACATTTGGTCCTCAGAGATTCATTTCAACAAGCTCAACAGCTTTGAATCGACTGAATTAGGGTTTTGACTGAAGACAGCACACTCCTGACTTTTGCTCAGAATTTGACCTAATGGCTTGGGACATGATATCAAGACCTCAAGTGCATTATTTTGACCTAATCCATTGACTCAGAACATCTCCTACACAAGGATTGATCAACAGTGAAATCTCAAATCCTCAGATCAGGGTTTTGAACTATCAGGGACTGAAATCAGGGATCACATTTGGGAAACCCTAAAAATCCCCAGGAAGTCAATCAAAAGCTTAAATCATCTTCAAATAATCCCTATGACAATATACAATGGAAATTACATCTCAATTCAAGACCTAGAGTCATCAATTTCATCAGGTCGACAATTAGGGTTTTTGACCTAATTCACTAAACCACTGACTTTTTTAATCAGGACATGGTGCCACAACTCAAACCATGGCTCAATATCCTCTAATGCTTCAATATGATCCATTCATACCATTCATATGGTGAGGATAGCCTGTTTCATTTGAAATCTCCAGAAACGCGATTCGTCTGAAAAAGTCAACTGTACAAGATCACCATTGACTTTTGGGGAATTTTGGTCAACCATGACTTTTGAAGTTTTAAATCATCAATATATGATATGAGAAGTCATTTGATCAAGAAAAATCAAGAAAATCAACCAAGAATCAAAAAGTCAAAAGTTTGACTTTCATACTTAGAAAATTTTTCTAAGTGTTTTTCATGGTTTTTTCCAAACTTTGGAAGGGAATAACTCAAAATTTCACCTACAAACTGAAAAAAACTTCCAACATGAAAGTTGTAGATTTTGATCCAATAAACAACTTTGACACATATAAATTTTTTCCATAAGATCAACCATTTAAGAGATATGGAGCTTCAAAGTTGGCATCTTTGGAAAATTTCACTTGAAACTTCATTTTTCTCAAAGTTCATGGATCTTTTTCACCCATTTCCTTAAAGGTCTTGAAGAAACTTCCAACTAGGGTTTTGAAGTACATAACATGAGCTTTCCAAAATGTCTAAGAGCATGGAAAAATATGGAGTGTAGCTATGGTTTTGATTTTTGCAATTAGAAGCCATTATGCATGAAATTATAAGCCATTTTCACTAAGTTCAAATACTATATGGCCTATAATTCAAGTGATGACACACCAAAGCAATGATTGAATGATATTTTTCTGATTTGAGATCAGAATGGAAAGAGATAAGAAGCTTAGAGAAATAACCATGGTTAAGTCACTTTAACCATTTTGCATTAAATGGTAAGATTCCTTTCTATCTCCAAATGCCAAATCATCACTTCTTGAAGCAAGTTGCAAAGCTCTGAGTTCAGACACTTTGGCCTATAAATAGAGGTCATTTCCACTCTTTAATTCACACCAAAACCTCACAAAGCATAGGTTTTCTCTTTCTTTCTTGAATTACAAGTTTTATAGTTTTCAAAGAGGTAGAAAACTCAACCTCTAAACCTTGCAAGTTCTGAGCAAAGTGATGCTTCTCACAAGCCACAAACATCATATGGGATGTGTTTGATCCATCCATACACCCCAAAAACACCTAAAACTCAAAATCACTACCTCACTTCTCAAATATGCATAACCTAAGCTTTATCATGCCAAAATGAAATCCAGGCCAATTCTGTCCAAGTTAATCATCCAAACACATCCTATATACCATATATGAGCTGTCCCAATCATCATCCATGACCTGTAACTCCAAAATCACATAGCTCGATTCACACTTGGTCCTACTGCAGATCGGGTTCCATGGAATGATCCAAATGAATTCAATCCATCCCAAGCATCCAGACACCTTCCCTAAGGTCCATTGAAGCTATCCAGATCATCAAACAACTTTTGTAACACCTCTATTGCAAAATTCAATTCTCAGTTGGCCGTTTTTGAAGGTAAGCTCACTTGAACTTCAAACTCTATCATACATGCATCATAAATGAAAAACTGGTTTACCATCATGTTTCTGTATATGTATGGATCATTAACCCTCAATCAATTGCAACTTATCTTGCACATACACGATTTCAGATTGAAACTCAGTTTTAGGGTTCTTCATGTTCATACGAAAATTGACCCCCTTAGAGTGAAAATAAATGCAATTAAATGATACCATTGTGTTCCTCGTCCAAAACCGAGCAAGATAGACTATCTACTTGATCAAAACAATCCAGTTTCAAAGATTTTCAAAAATCAGTTGAAGGTGTGTTCTTGGCGCCATTTTTGTTTCAGAAATTTCAAATCCAAGTTTTAAAATATAATCAGTTTGATGCGTGTTATTAACAAGCCACAAGCGTGGCTCAGTTGGTTGTGTGTTTTGGCTGGTGAGAGAGAGGGCGTGGGTTCAAACCCTGGCAGGACCAAAAGCTTATTTTTTGCCACTTTTCTCATTCATTTTCTTAACAACTTCACTTAATTAATTAACATAGCAAATTAACTCATTTTAACTTCATTTTTTGCATACTCTTTGTTTAATATACATATTTTATGAATATCAAAAAAAATCACAAAAAAGATTTATTTAATATGCTTTTAATTAGGTTTAAAATGATACATTTTTAAGTGTTTTTAAATACTTTAAATATTGTTTTTCATTTAATTTTTAACCTAATCACTTGTAAATATTTTTTGTGATCAAACCCTAATCATTTAGGTCTTAATTGAGTATTAAAACTTGTTTTAACTTAATTAAGTTGTTTTCTTTCAAATTCAAATCGTTTTAAGACGAGCGATCGCGATTCCTTTCAAAACGATAAACCACTTCTTTTTTAAATCCTTTTTGATTAATCAATTGATTTTCAAAACGAAGTGGGGCCTCTCGAATATTAGAGAGTGTAAGTCCCATTTCTTTTCTTTTTGTACAGTTTTCAAAACAATAAAACATTCTTCAAAACAAAAATCTTTTCAAAACAATTTTCAAATCATTTTCAAAACAACAAAACTCCAAAGAAACTTCAAACTTTTCAAATATACCATGGGCCTCCATGTAGGTATAAGTCCCAAGCCCCTTTTGTACATACCCATTCCAGTACATGAAATTAGGTATTTCATTGTACGCCTTTTGTACATATCTCAATCAATGCGTTTTTAAACTTTGAATAACAAACCAAAAATGAAGGTTTTCTTTAAATCTTCCCAAAAATATACCATGGGCCTCCACGTAGGTATAAGTCCCAAGCCCTTTTGTAAATACCTGTTTACATAGCTTTGAATAAACTCAAGTGGACCTCTCCCCGAGTATAAGTCCCGAGCCCCCGTGTATACAAATGGATCATGCTTACAGGTATATTTCCTTCATAAACTCCATTATACACACACTTTGTCATATATATAATTGTTCATACCTGTTCATGTTTGTTCATACTTGTTCATGTTTGTTCATATGTGTGATATGTGTGCTTGTTCAACTTAGTATAACACTAGGTTCCCCATAGCCTCCTATTGGGCTTCGTGCAAAGAATCTCCACTAGTTTAGGTTAGGACATAGAGTATGGTTTCCCGGTGAAATCGCTCTAAGAGCTCAAACCAACTATACCATGCCTCCCCTTGGGCTTTGTACAAACGAGTGACCCTCCCATAGCCTCCTCTTGGGCTTACAATGCAAGGACCCTCGGATAGCCTCCTCTTGGGCTTCGTACAAGGACCCACGGGCTTCTTATAAGCATCCCCAATATCCAAATCAAATATCCTAGGAGATTAGACATTTATCATCTCTATGATAGGAGTATCTCTTCTATATCATCACAAACAATCAATCAATCAAACTTTTTTGCCACAAGGCTGGCTAATCAATCAAACTTTTTTGCCACAAGGCTGGCTAATCAATCAAACTGTTTTACCACCGTACTGGATGATTAATCAAAGTTTTTGTCACAAGGCTGACTTCATTGAAACTTTTGCCACAAGGCTGGCTGATTAATCAAAGTTTTTGTCACAAGGCTGACTTCATTGAAACTTTTGCCACAAGGCTGGTTAAACAACAAAAACATCTTTATCATTCTAAGCACCCTAAGTGGCATGACCCCGGGATTATAATGAAAAGATTTTCAAACAAAAAACAAACAGATGTATGTGATGATATAGATTAGATACATCGAACATTTAGATGACATTTGTCTCTTATCCTTTGCTTCCACTAGCATAAGTGGGAACTACGATTGCTCTGACTTTCTCAACATCCCTTTGAGAATACGTAGGCACAAGGTCGTATCCTTGGCGAGCAAAACTTCTCTCTTAAACCACTCAAACCTTAGCACCCGTAGACCCCGAGCTACAGATGCTCTGATTCCCTCTAGGGGATATGTATGCAGAGGATCGCGATGATCTTTGCGAGCATAATCAAACAAACACCTTAGGTCCCACCTCTTTCTCACAAGAACCTCCACCGTAACATGGAATGAAAAACAAAGCAAAGAAACCTATAGAGTACTATAGATACGTTGGGTGCTAATACCTTCCCTTCGTATAACCAACCCTCTTACCCAAGATCTCTCCCCCACTTTTAGATTATTGCAGCTTTTTTCCTTTTCCTCCTTTGGAAATAATAAAAAGTTTGGTCGAAACAAAGAAAAATCATTTTTTTGAGCACTCGAGCCCAAAGAAGGCATCAGTTGTCTCATCCACAAAAAAAGAGGAACCAAAACGATTTTTCGCCCGCGACACCTACCCTTCCCATTGGTGTGTTCTAGAAGGTCTCATGGGGTCGTTCGTAGCCGCCGATACTTTCTGTCTCTTTGGATTTTAGAACAACTCATTTATCCATGAGGTTTGAGTTTTAGGGGTAGGTTCCCAGAGAGATCAGCTAAATACCAAGTCCTGCTGTCAACAAAGTCAAGCTTTGTATCAGACATTTCCGGATATTCAACCCACTCTGAGTGGAATTATAATAAGACTCGTAGGCGATGTATTTCCCCTCTGGTCTTAAATATAATTCCCACGCTTAGGTTTTAACAACAATTTATATACAACCCAAAAGATGCAGTAAAATAACAAATATTCAGATAAACAAATATTTAATTAAATTACTGTAAATAAATGAAATGGCTGTAAATAAATGAAATTGCAAATAAATAAATAAATAAATAAAATTTAAATATTTATAAAAAACCCTAAACCCTAAAATGGCGAATTAGCCGAACCCTAAAAATTTCGCCAAAAACCTAAACCGTTTACCAAAAAAAACCTAAACCCTCTCAAGCCTTAGGAGCATAATAATTAACCATTATAGTTTTATCCCCAGTAGAGTCGCCAGCTGTAGCAACCTGCCCTAAAAATTAAGCTTTAGAGTCGCCACCTATTCTACCAAGGCGAATAGGAAACCTTACGCAGTTAAGAGATTCGGGGTAAGATTATTATAATCAGGTCGAGGGAAGGTGTTAGGCACCCCTAACCCTTTCCTATGGCTTTGAATCTAAGGTAACAGTTTTATGGCTAAAAGTTAAGGTTAATAGCTAAAGAAGTGAAAAGGGTAAAAATTGAGATTTTAAGTGAATTGAGATTTTGGGGAGGGGGACTCGCCTTGTTACCAAGTGCCTACGTATCTCCTTATGGAGAATTAGAGTCAACGTAGTTCGGGCACAGGGTTGTACGCCTTAGAATTGATTATGGAGGTGTTTGAAGGCTTTTTGAATGGCCTATCGTAGTTTTGAAATGCAACTGTTCGCAAGGTATTTTGAATTACCTTATCGTAGTTTGAACATCGCAGTGTTAAAGAGATGAAAATCTGTAGTGTCGTGGTTTAGTATGTTTTAGATTTGGGCGTACAACCCTGGTTTAATATGTTACCGTTAGTTACGATGATCAATAGGTTTGATCATTATAGTTAACGGATTGAATTGTGTATCGCTGGTTACTCTGACCGATAGATTCGATCGTCGCGGGCAGCAAATAGAATGTATTTTAATTTTGTAATTAAATTTTATGTTTTATTCTTTTATCTCCCGTCATTGCGACTAATAGATTTAGTCGGATCGAGGAGAGAATTAGTAAAGAATTGATTAAATTAATATTAGATTGAATGAATTGATTAGATGAATTTTATTCCTCGTCAATGCGACCAATAGATATAGTGGAATCGAGGAGAAAATTAATTGAAGGTTAATGTTTCGCCTAATGGGCAATGGGATTGGGCAAACCCTAATGCATATAACCTTTCTAGGGTCTTTTGTGATTTTATAATTAAAACTAATTAAATCAATTAAATCGAATAGTCGAAATAATCGAGTAAATCAGGAGAAATCCTAAACCCTAATTATTGGCCTAATCCTAATTTATTTAATCCTATTTTAATTGAATAAGAAAATTAAATTATATATATATAAAAAAACATATTAAAATATAAATAATATAGAAAATAATAAAAGAAACCTGGGCAGAAATCATGTGTGGCACCCTTATGAATGTCCATGATACATCTCCAACCTTGTATGCGTCAGATCCAAGACGTTGATGATCCAGTGGCCAGATGATGAGGGCACATGGTGGGGGCGTGTTGACCGTATGTACTGGATCTGTGAATAAGAGGAACTAAAGAAATTCAACAAAATAAGGCAGGGAGTGAGGATCGAACCCCCTCCCTCTCACATCAAGACCTTAAGCGCTCCCTTACACCACCGAGCCAACTGTAATTTGCTGTTAGTAGACTCGCCATCAAAATAAATAAATGAATAAAATTTTTTAAAAAAAAAATTAAACCAAATTCGCGCCAGCCAGGTCTCCTTCAACCTTGCGTTTTCTGAAAAAGGGAAACAACTATGCCCACGGTTTTCATGTGTGGTTATAGGTCTTCTTCTCCAAACTCTATGAATTAACACCAAAAAACCCAAAATGAAAGCCCATATCACATAATCGTCATCCCCTAAGCATGATAGCGCCTCTGATTTGTGTTGATTTCGCCTTAAACCGAAACCCCTAAATTAGAGCTCAAGAACCCTAGCAATGGCACCTATCCAACCCTGCACTTATTATACAATTAAACTGCCCAGAAAGTATCAACACATCATTGTGAACATGAATATACAATCAAAGTCAATTTATAATGCACGAAAGGACATAATCGAAACTGAAAAAAATCAAGAAAACCAAGGCCTGTTGGACGTGATTCTGGATGTTGTGTGGCCTGAGAGTGATTGGAAAAGTTTCAGGAATATCCAAGGAGCATATATCAATGTTTAAAACCCTTTGAAACCTCCTACAATGGCAAGAACGATTTTGCTTTTTTGAGAAAAAACTTTAAAGCTCCTGCCCGAGTTTTTGTCTGCCAATCCCCCCCCCTGTCTAGGATGTGTTATGGTTATATATTGGAATCAAATAGGTCAACAAAATTTGATTCAATCTTTCTTAATTGGCAAGGTGAATATGTGATTGATCTTGATTGACTAATCTTCCCATTTTGGATTTTTGAATCCAATATTGCACCAATTATGCCTTAAACGAATTCTTGAGTTAAATGCATGAGATTTGGATATTTGACATGATTCAAATTAAATCTTATGAATAAAAATCTAATTATTTCATTTATACTTAATTTATTTAGTGTTTAAATGAATAAAATTCAAGTAAATAAAACTAAATATCATAAAAAATAAAACAATTGATTTAGAAATCCTTACTCAACCCATGTGTCATACCCCAATTTTTGACCCGCTTTTTACGTGTCCATTCACATTTCATCTGATAAAATAAAAAATATGTATGCGTTCATTTTGCGCGTTTTATTAGAGTTTCTGATTTAATAGCATTTCCATTGATTTTTATTAACATTTTTAGATTTATAATTTTAATTCTTAATTCATTTTAGATTTAATTTGAATTTTGAATTAAAATTAATAAATCATTTTTTATATTATTTTTGTTATTGGTTTGTATTTTTCTTTTTGTTTTAATAGGTGCAATATTAAAAGGAAGGTGCAATTCAAATCAAGGCCCATGTGATTCAAGAGTGGTTCAAAGCCCATTATCAATTTTATGTTTGGTCCAAAGTTTGCATTTCTATGAAGCCACATAAGTCCAAGTTGCAAGCCATGAAGCTTCTAAACCATTTTGAAGATAGTTTAAGCCCATTTTGAAAACCATTTGAAGTTTGTGGGACCATCCATTTTGGCAAGTTGCGGTTCACACTTTTCACCGGCAGAAAGGAATTTCAGCCAAATGCAAGTCAAAATGATATTTTATTACATCATCTTCTAGAAACTCATATCAAACAAAAATAAACAGATTTTTACAAGCTTCAGGTCACGATTTCTTCACCACATTGCCAGCTCACCACCCCTTCACGGATTCTTCACCTCTTCACACGCTTGAGCAATCGTTGGCACGATTTGGTATTCATCAAATTCACCTATAAATACAACCTCGATCAACACTGAAAAGGGGAGGAGAAAAATGCAGAGTTACTCTGCCAAATTCAAATTCAAACTCTCCTCCAATTTTCTTCAATAACCAAAACCTCACCACTTTCATCGATTCCTCTATCTTTATACATCACCACCTTCGTCCATATCAAACTCACCCTTCAATACACCATCAGTGTTCATTCTCCAATACCTGCAAATTCCAGAAAACAAACAAAGAAATCAAAGCTCAAAACCGAGCTCACTTACAAATCCACATCTAATTCACCGTCAACATCACCAACCTTCCATAACCTTCTCATCCTTCGTAAACATCACTGCCGATTCACTTCACCATCACAAATCTATCGCCGAACCGCATATCTTCAACACATCGACTCCTCCGAGCTTCAATCAAACTCGCAATCTCACAATCCTTCCGCTGCAACCTTAATCTCCGATTTGGAACCAACACACCTTCAATCACTCCATCAGATTCATCAACGAACACCAGTCGATCGACAAGGAATCTCATCACGACGTTCAACATCAACAACAACACGCGTTCATAAATCTCTGTGGCCAAACGCAAACAACAACAACTCAACTCGATTCAACGGATCAACATCATCAAATCTTCTATTCGCATCAATGTTCGACGTCACCATCAGCAGCAACATGGACGAAAATCAGAAACGAAGAAGAGGATCTGAAAATTAAAACTAATTACTCTCTGTGTTTTGTTTGTTTGTTTATGTGTTTGCAGAACTGAAGAAGAGGAGAAATTGATTGAAGTTTGGTTGAGAGAATAGTTTGAGCAGAGAGGAGAACGAGAGTTTTAGCGTGAAACAGGGAAAGAGACGGAAAGGTGGACCGAAGCAATAACAAGAAGCAGGGCCTTTCAATTTAGGGTTGTAAATGGTGGAGCGTTTTTGTTTCTTTAATGTGGGTCGGGCCTATGGTTAAATAACCCAGTCCGAATTACAAGCCGTGCACCTCCATTCAGCGCCACACCCCTCTTGACATCATTAGGATTTGGATTTGGGCCTCCTCTTGACAATTCAATCAAAGCCCAACAGATTTCCTCAAGTTACCACCTCCTTTTTATTTCTTTTTGATTTCATTTTTTTAATACTTGTTTATTTTTATTATATTCAAAAAATACAAAAATATTAGTAGTAGTTTTTATTACTATTCTATATAAAAATACTAAAAAATTGTTTTAATTTTCTTTTTGATTTAATACTTGATGATCCATTTGGTGAGAGTTTTGTGATGACTTTTCAATATATCTCTCTTCTCCTACTCCATTCTTATTTTTCTTTGAATCACAAATTTAGAGGTCTAATTCCTCTTTAAATTCAATGGACTTAGGGCGTTGATGGGATGAAGATCCTAATCCGCAATATTAAGTGATTAAACTTAAAGATGGAAGGAACTTTTAATGTGTTTCCATCTTTATTTCTTTTTCTTTTGATCAATGAAAGTCTTTGATACCTTGAGAATTCTTATGGATTCTTGGTAAAGACGAGATCGCTACCTATTTTCTTTTCGTGCGGCATTGCTTTCGGAGAGTGATCTACATATCGCTTCTCTCGCATGCATTAGCACATAAAGTTTTGACCGGCCTCGTTGTAGGGTGATTTCTACATAAATCACTTGGCGATCTGCTTAACATAGCGCAATATTTCGTGTCCCGAATAAAAAGGTCAAATATGGAAGAGAATTGTATGCGGTTGATTTAAGACTTATGGAGGTTTATCGTGTAGTCGCTATTATTTTATCAAGCTTCTGATAAATGTCCATTGAATTTAAATCCGAGAACATCCTTCACTCACCATCGATCTTAATTACTAACTTTGATAACATACTTGACAAGTTTCCAGATGGTTATCTTTAACATCTAACAACTAACTTTAATTTCTGCAATTTATTATATCGCTCTTTTATTTTTCGCTTTATTGCTTTATTTTATCATTTCATCATATTTACATTCCGCTATTTTTTCTTTGTCCATTTGGACGTTTATATTCCGCTATTTTCTCTTTATCCATTTGGACATATGTTTATGCTTCCGCTATTTTTCTTTTGTCCACTTGGGCCATACTTTACTTTTATGCTAAAACACTTATAAATAACAAAAATCTAAAAAACACTTAAGGTTCTCTTTTGGACTATTGGTTACTATCCTGAGCATTTTGGAGATTCGGACTTATGGACTTAGGACCTCTGGACCCTCATTCTGTTATTACTCTGTGATTGTTCTGTCTGTCTGGCATAGGATTGTTGTTTGTTTATGTATGCAGGTATTTCCTTGAAAGCCCTTGATGGTTAATTCCAAGGCATTGAGATAAGGATTTTACCCGAAAAACAGCCGTTACTCTGCCCGATTTTCGTCAGAAATTTTAATGTGCTTAATGCGAAGTGGTGCTAAGATAATAAATTCATCTGGATCCCCAAGTGGTAATGTTTGGTATTGATAGTCCAAAGGATGGGAAATCTACCTTGACTCATAATGTCAAGTGTTGGCTTCTTCTTCGGTTAGACCGTTTCTTTCCTTAGCTTTTATTTTACGCAATAGGATAGCCTCTTCATCTCCTCCCATTCTTAAATTTTCAAAATCTTCTCCCTTTTTCAAAAACCTTCTTATGTTTGCAAACCTTTTCAAAACCTTTCTTTTAAAATATCTTTTGCCCTTAGTGGCCTTTTTCAAAAGCTTAGACACTGTTAATTGTCGAAACGAGTGGTTATACCCCACGATTTTGAAATTGATTGATATAATGAGATCTTTTCCGCGTGAGAGAGCTAGTGGCATACTCGTCGATTTTATCCGAGTTGGAGCCCTTCTTTCATTAGCGATGCAAAGAACTCGTTTGTTCTCATGCTCAAGATCAATGGCTGAGTATTTCTCTCCGACGACGATAAGGTGTTTATTCGTTTTTTTTAAAACGTTTTCCCTTTAAGCGGAACTACATTAGCTCTGACTTCTCCATTGCACCGAGGAGGTATGTAGGCACAAAGCTCAACGCTTTGCCGAGCTTATTTTAAAAATAAAACAAACCGTTTTTTAGCACACACAACACAGATTTTCAAAAAGGTTCCTGTGGAGTACCACAGATATGAGGGGTGCTTTAAACCTTCCCCTCATATAATCAACACCCGTACCTGAGATCTCTTTCTTGTTTTAAAAACAAAACTTTGGGTTTTTCGTTCTTTTCCCTTTTCCTTTGAAAAAAATAAAGCGCGGTGGCGATTTCAAACGAAATATTGATTCGAGTCAATCCCATGGCTTCGATATCAGATTTTCCCTGCTACAGAAAAATGGCGACTTCACTGGGGACCCAGTTTTATAAGTGTGTTAAGCCTATTTTTGTTTATCTGTGTGTTTTTATCTGTATATATTGTTGTGTGCTTTGTTTGTTTTTTTTTTCTTTGGTGCTCGATGGTTCCTCTGTGATGAGATAAAGTCCTAACCCGGACTTTGGTGAGTAACTTGAGATAGGAGGTGGTAAGACCAATAGTTGCATGTCAGGAGCGATCCTTAACATGAGCATCATATGGTGGAACCCCAATCCGTGGAGGCCTCATGGAAGGTAGTAGATGTTGTTACGAACCATCGTAAGAACGCTATTACTTTCAATAGTGAGTGTTCGTAGAAGCTGAATGGCCTAGAACCTTTTAACCCATCTAAGCCTTTTTAGGATGTAGTGCAGAAACAAGATCAAGTACCAATTTGAGCTTGTTGTCATGCGATACTACGCTCAGACGAGGTCTTTTTAGGCATATTATTGGCGCCCATGAGCAATTGTGCGTGCCGGTAATATCCGATAGAAGATTGAAAACTCTAGGAACCTTTGTAGAACCCGATCGGAAGGTACAAAATTCCTTAGATCATACCTTTTGGGATGGTTAGACCCATGGCTCCATGCTCGTGACGTCGAACCTTTGAACTATGATCTTATGTGACCTTGCGTACTCTTGGTTGTGGTTTATGCATAAACCATGCATTCATGCATCCATGAAAACTCTTTTTCTTTTGATTTTCAAGGAACTTAAAGGTCTTTCCTTGTAAACATCATAAGTTTCATCAAACTCAATGGATCTTGGGTGTTGATGGGGTTGTAGCAACCTGCCTAAAAATTTCAGCTTTCGAGTCGCCACCTATTCTGAAGGGCGAATAGGAAACCCTACACAGATAAGAGATTGAGGGTAAGTTATTATAATCAGGCTGAGGGAAGGTGTTAGGCACCCTCAGCCCTTTCCTAAAGGCTAACATTCAAAGATTAGGGTTGCATGGCAGGATTTGTAAAGAAATGTGGCAAACAGAATTTTAATGACATGATTGAGATTTTGAAGAGGGGGACTCGCCTTGTTGCCAAGTGCCTACGTACCTCCTTAGGGAGGATCAGAGTCTACGTAGTTCGGGAAGGGTCGTACGCCATTTAGAGTTTGAATTTGATTTGATATTGTTTTTTAGAGGCTTTTTGGTTAGCCTATCGCAGTTTGTTTTGTCTTTGTAATTTGAATGGATTTTAGAATTATTAGGGTTTGGGGCGTACAACCCTGATTTGGCACAATTAACCGCGATGATCAATAGGTTTGATCACCATGGTTAAAAGATTTGAAATTTGCATCACTACCAATTTTAATCGATTGATTCGATTATCACTAATAATGAATTAAGGTATATTTTAATAATTTTTATAGAATTTTATATGCATTGTTACCCCTCGTAATCGATTGGTTCGATTAAAAAGAATAACAAATTAAGTCGAAGGGAAGAGACGGTTAATCATCACAATTAATAAAATAATTGCAACCATTTAACCAAATAATAGAAATTGATTATATTTTAATTAAATAATATTTTAATTAAAAATATTGTTAACCATAGCGATTAATCGATTTAATCGGCACGAATAACAAATTATAATTTTTAATAATAATATCAAATATATTTTTTTATTTACCAAAAATAAATATTAATCACTTAATTAAACATTTAATTATATGAAAGAAATAATTAAAACTAAATATATTAATTAAATTAAATTAGTTATTAGGATTTTTATTCAATGTGGCTGCTGTTATGGTGTATGGTATGGGTGATGAACCAGGAGCGTTGGATCTGATTTGGGGGCAGGATCAGGGGATGAGATCTGAGGGCGCATGGTGGTGGTTAGGCCTTAGGGTGCGCTGGATTATAAGAGAATGTTCAGAAAAATAAACTGGCAAAGGGGAGGCTCGAACCCATGACCTCCCCCTCACCAACACACCACACAACCACTACACCACGTATGCCTCTGCGTTTAAAACACGCTTTGGTTGCAACATATACGAAACGCGCGCCGGTTACAAGAAAACGCGCGCGAGATTTTGAATAAACCAATTACCTGGGGACACGTCTTCATCTCCCCCATCGAACCTGTAAACTTTCAGACAAATAGCTACGAAATAGCTACGTTTTCCTGCGTAGCTGTTGCACCCCAAAATTTGCCCATCTAATTATTCTTAATTGGCTTACATATCTCATTCATTCGCATCTATTAAGTCATTAACACATCATGCATTCATTAAGAATAATGTTGGTTCATTAAATTAGTAGTGGTGGATCAAAGGCATCGACTGGATCAGGGTTTATTTCCCTATGAATGCGTCAATCAAAGTCTATATTGAGACCAACTGGATTTGATATTTCACTATTCATTTATTAACCAAAGGGGTCTTTTCTATGGAACTTTGACATAATTATTTGGTACACTGCTTGAATTATAAGTTATGGTACAATATCGAACGAATTCATTTGGATAAAGATGTTAACTTGTTAACTTATGACAAGCCTTTTGAGATTGAGTTTCTTATGGTGATTGCGTGAGGAACGATTTATCTTGAGCCATGACCTGGAGAAGAAGTTATTCAAATCTCATATCCATCCATTATTCCAAATTCATTACAAAATCCAAAACCATGTTCTTTACCAAAAAGCCCAAGTCCATTACAACAAAATAAATTCCATACATATTCATTACAAAAATCACTTCATTATTACAAATTCTATCCATATTTCCATTCGAAAATTCACTACAAAGTACAATACGAGTTAACTCTCATCAGCCTGCTAAACTCTCCCTGCAACGACCTGGTTCAATCCTTCATCCATAAACCAAAAAGAAATCAAAAGCAGCCCAGCAACCTTATCATGTTCAAACCACGCCATGGTACCATACGTGCATAAATTCTGCCACTTGCCGTAAAAGGGGGACCGATTACTTCCAAATTGCCTGCACAAGTTCATGCTGGTTCTGCATAAGTCAAAAGAATAATTCAATTCAACTACAGAAAAATCCAGAAAATAAATTCAGTAGCACACCAAAGCAAGAGGTGACCTTACCACACTATGCACATACACTAAAGCATTTGATTCAATTATGCCGGTGCGAACCATGAGCTTGTTGTAACTTGACTGGCTGCCCGACCTTCAGCCATGATACCGCGGTACTAGTCAGTCCCAATTTTGAACATAAGGAAAACCCTGCATTAGTTCAGAAAAGAAAACCACACTCAGATTCAGGCTTTTTCAGATCAGTCCCTACCACTCTAAACCTTCCTAACCAATTATGCTGACTGATTCTTAACAGAATTATAACAACCTATAACTGATTCAGTTACAAACTCTAACAGAATTACTAACCACCCTAACCAACTTTATAACTGATTCTAACCACCTGCTAACAGAAACTTCCAGAGGATAACACATAACTAACAGTTTAACAGAAAAACAGAATTAACCAACCTCTATATAACAGGTTCTCCACCATTCTCATGAGCTCTCGACCATTTGTTCACCCTCCACCATTTCTCAATCTCATTTCATCATCATCCTCATCACAGCTCTTCTTCTCTTACCTTCACTCTCTTCCATCTTCATCATCTTCACTTCTTCATCACCAATAACCCTTCAACAATGATAAATTTGCAAAACAGAAAAAAGAAGAAGTGAGAATACATCTTCAAATTGCGTCACAAGAATCATCATAATCAATCTTCATCAAATCCACAACTGATTCATCACCTTCAATCTACCATCTTCTTCAACCAACAACCATTCATCACTGACTCCGCAATCCACAACATCATCACCAGCCTGCAAATTCTGCAAACAACAACAATACAATATTGCCAGAAATTCAAAACAGAATCAGAAGAGAAGAATAAGGGATTCCTCATAACAGAAAACAAAAGGGAAATTTGAAATAATCGGAGCTCACCAAGAGTCGGTAACGAACTTCATCCATCGCCTCCGAAACTTCAATCATCATTATCGCAGTGCTCCACTATAATCTTCTCCAATCATTCAATCTCCAAAAGAATTCACTTTCTTTCAATCGATCTTCAATCCATCATCAAAGGAGGTCTTCTTCAATAGCGTTCAATCACCATCGTAATCAACAACTTCGACATCACATCGACTTCAACACGACCGGCAACCATTCCACAATGAGTTCATGAGCGCCGAAGAGAGCGAATTCGAAAAAGAGATGAAACGGGGACGAAGAGAGTGAGGCAGCACGAAAGACGTTTGGAGACGAGAGTGATTACGGTGATCATTTGCAGAACCAGTCGGAGAAGACGAAACGCTCCGCCGTCGTGCGCCGCGAGCTCATGAGAAGGAGAAGCAAGTTCTGAGGTATGTCAATAGTCACACGAACCCTAATCCTCTTTCTCTTTAATTTGAATTTGAATTTTAATTAATTGAATTAATTTTGAATATGACATTAAACCCGATTAATGGCACCCTAAAGTCTGATTAATGGTTATTAGTTGAGTTTAAAAGTGAATCTGACTGAATCAAACACAAATTCTTGGGCCAGTTTCATTGCTAATCATACACCGGGCCATGATTCTTTTTTGGTAATCCAAATTCTGAAAACAATAACAAAAAAATGTTTGGGCTATAGTGCTAACCTCACCCCCATGAGGCCCATACACACCATTTTTGGTGTGCTGAATAAACATGAACAAAAAACAAACTCTGTTGGGCTATCCTGGTTGGGCCCTACGCCCAGTCACTCTTCACAATCTCATTTTCACTGTTCACCCCCCTGTTTATATCTTTTATTTAGGTTTAATTAGTTTTTTTCACCAATTTCTTTTAGGTGATAAAATACTATTTTCTCCTACTAATTTTAGACTTTAGTACTAATTTTTGACATATAAAAATGACCACTAAAAAAATATTAGTTTAGGCTTGTATTTTAATTCTTTTGCTTGATTAGAATTCTTGTTCTTTGTCATATAAAAATCAATAATAATAATAGTCCTTTAATTCACTTTTGGTACTATATTTTGCATTATTGCTTCCATGTTTTGTACCATATTTCAAGTCATTCTTTTTAATTCAATTGTTGCACTAATTTTGTATCATTGTTTACTTGTAATTTTGATCTTTGCTTGTGCTTGTAATTTCGTTCATTTACTCCTAACTTTAGGTAGAGACCATGATAACATTAGGATCTAGAAATCCCCTTTTAAACACTTAGGCTAGTTACTTCATTTTAGGCTAGTTTTCTTTCCCTTTTCCTTTTTCGACTTTAAAGTACTTAATAAAGGAAGAGGCGAATCACATTAAAAGTGGGAGAGAAACGAGTGGGATTTATTCCCTAATCTGTTTCTCAAACACTTAGTGAGAGAGAAATGAGTGGGATCCATTCCCTAATCTGTTTCTCGATCACTACAAAGAGAAATGAGTGGGATTCATTCCCTAATCTGTTTCTCGATTATTAGAGAAATGAGTGGGATTCATTCCCTAATCTGTTTCTCTATCCATGTAGAGAAATGAGTGGGATTCATTCCCTAATCTGTTTCTTTGACATCATACAATCTAATGTGATTCAACTCGCAGATTAAAACCCCTTAAAAATCACCAATCAAAACGTCTAAAACATCTAATAAAGGCTCAGACCTAAATCAAAGTAATGAAGTGGTGCGGAACCTTGTATTGGGTTTTGTTCATCATGGAATTACCCTAAAAATACAAACCAAGTTTCTCTCTCTCGCCTCCGAGGCATTCTTTCTCTTGCCTTCAGGGCATTCTTTCTCCTAATCGGACACGTTACTTCCGCTCCATTCCCAGCTTAAGACTCCAGAGGTCGAGCAGCGGAGTGCGAACATAACTGTTCAACTAAAAAACACAAAAACAAACAAAAACTAAAGAGCCGAACTACGGCGCTCTGATTCCTGAAAAGGATACGTAGGCATTAGGTCGCGGGGCCTAAGCGAGCACAACTATTTAAAAACCTTATTTTCCCCGTGTTTCTTTTCTTTCATTTGCATGCATTCCCTTAGTGATTAAGCTATAGATTTACACACCCTTAGAATAGAACAAACATAAGTGGATCCTGTGGAGTACCACAGACGTGAGGGATGCTGATACCTTCCCCTCGCATAACCGACTTCTTACCCGATCTTTGGTCGCAAGACCTTTTCTTATCCTTTCTTTACTCCAGGTTTTCTGATATTCCTTTCCCTCTTTGGGATAAATATATTGGTGGTGACTCTGTTCATCATTTCGCGAGCGTGCGACAGCTGGCGACTCTGCTGGGGATTCTAGCTTAGTCGATCCTAGCTTTTGTTTGTTTTCCTTTCTTTGGGTGTTATTTATTGCTTTATTGCTTTATTGCTTTAATGTTTTATTGCTTTATTGCTTTATTTCTTTATGCCTTGCATTTTATTTTCATATACTATGATTATTATTATGTTGTTCTGTTGGGGTGGGATGTTACTGATTTGAGGTAAAAGGCCCAATACCCAGGCCAGAGTGTTACTTAGGCTACCTAGGACAGAGTGGATAGTCATGACGCCAACAGAATGTCAGGTTCTGTTGATTGCGATCATGAGACCCACGACCAGTTGAGGTTCAAATGGGATACCATTGTTGGCATGTATTTGCAACAATGATGGTGTCTCAGGAGAACTGTTAACGCTGGAGACCTTTTGACCTACCTTGTACTAGATCACACCTATGAGATGGGTTGGGAAATTCTGTTTTGCAGGAAAACATGCCTCCATCCCACCCTATGCCCATTCATACTATCTATCATAATCAACGTCGAACCTCTGAATCTGGAAGAAGTTCTACATCAGTTATTTATTAGAATCAACGTCGAACCTCTGAATCTGGAGGGTTCGACCATCTTTGACTTATGCACAAGCTATTTATCCAGAAAACAACGTCGAACCTCTGAATCTGGAGGGTTCGACCATATCTTATTGACCGTGAGAAGCTGTTATCCAAGAAGCCTTGATCCTTGATCCTGATTTATGATACATTTGCATCATCATTAACATTTTTGCATTCATGCATATACATCCATGGTTACCAAGACTCTTACCTTCTTCCTCTCCATCAGATCAGTCAAGACAATTCCTCCACACCGATATCTGACAAGACAACAGACAAAGAATCATGGGGGATTATAGACAAGATCAAGCTACTATCAAAGAGCCCCATGCCTCCTCATGAGGGTACCTTCCACAAAAAGAGCCTGAATACTTTGTGTTTGTCAGAGAACATTTCATTTGCATCAGAATAAGGCCGATCTTGCCATTGTTTAGACTTCTCAAGCATTTTCAATTGTACTATTTTCGTTGTTATCAAGTACTCCTCATTGTAAGAAACTCATTCTGTTTGAATAAATAAAAATAATGCAATATACATGTTTTTCTCAAATCATTTCATCTTTGTCATTATGTTCATTGATATTCAACTCATTTGTCTTTAGCAACTAAAAAAGGAGAATGATGAAAAATCAAAAACACATGAACTACTAACTGTATGCTTTTGGAACAAGATCCTGCTGACGATGTACAGGCATTGTTTCAATTCCTAAACACCGGAGTTATAAGGGAGTGAAACCTTTGTCAACCCCTTTGAGCCTAAGAAGTAGTAGTTTCTTTTCAAGAAATACAAAACCCTCAATCTTAACCAGGGGCAGGGTAGTCTTCAGCTAGTGCGACCGAGCGCTCAACTTTCAGGTATTCCATCAGAGGATCAATCATATTCAACCATATCTCACAACAAAATAAGAAGAGTACAATCCACAAGGGATGTCTCCCATTCACTAAGAAGAAGGCAGTCACAACCTTTTCATCAAGTCAATCACCAAAGTCATACAACTTGTTCCCGAACGAGACAAAAAGAATGAAAAGAAAGTTATGAACCATGATCAAAAAAAAAAAGAAAGAAACAATAGCCCACTAAGTCAAAAAAAAAGAGAAGAAAGGAAAAGCTTTGAAGCAAATGACTTAGGCAAAAATTAGGGCGTATCCCGCTGGACAACAAAAACCAAATTCAAAATAAACCTTTTGTCCAGGCAAAAGTTAGGGAAAGCAAAAGGCAAAAGTAAAAGAAAAATCCTCCAAGGGACAAGTTTTTGTGACCATCAACAAAAGCACCAAAGGGTGACTGCCACTTCCATCAAAACCATCAAGGATCCTCATCCGTCATAATCCTTCCTGAAAGGTGAACACTCGTGTCAAACTAGCTGAACGTAGGACTGGAGAACATCACGAAGAAGGGGTGGGTTAAGTAGAACTTGAGCCTTTATCCTTTGTTTCTTAAACCGTGAACCCAACCACATTACAACCCTCAAAAGTCCTAATTGAAGCAGGGTTCGTTCTGAAAGCATACAAACTGTAAAATCATGTTAAAACTGACTCCTAATGTTGCTTGTCACTTGTGTTAGTATCAGTACAACATTTTGACAAATAAAACTTTTCTTTTGAGATTAATATGTGCATTGCATTCTCATTATCCTTTTCAAACAGAATTGTCTCTAAACTTGAAAATAAGTACTTGATACCAAGGAAAGTTCAACATCGAAATTCCATCGAGTAATCTTACAAAGGCAAAGTTTGGTCATCCACAAAGCAAATCTCTGAAGAATCCATCTGGTGGAACGACTCCTTTCAAATCTGAGGCATTCATTCCACGATCTACACTGGGGCAGACCATTGCAATCTCCATGATTCAAGCATATCAAAGTCATATCTCAAGAAGATCCTACAAGCTGGGGCAAGCTAGTAATAATTCATCTCTTCATCTTCAAGCAAGTGTCAGATACCAAGACAAGTGTCGAGGAGTCAAGCTAAACACCTCACCTTCACAAGGGTTATTCTTCAAGCTATGACCTTTCCACAAAGGCATTCTCCATCCAGTCCTAGTATCATGGAAACAATCGTTCCATTCATAATCATATATACATCACGCATATCATTGCATTCTCATTATCATTTTCCCCACATGATCCAGTCATCAATAAAACAGGGGCATCCACCCTATCTTAAATCAAGAAGAGTTTCTGAACTCCCTCCAATCTATTCCATACAAAGCAGAAACTCTAATCAATCAGTACACTGCATATAGAGTCCATAGCATTGCATCTCCAGAAGTGCATAAAATAAATCAAACATTGCATATGAAGCATAAGCCAGGTTACTCATCAGACGAGGTTCCTACAAAGCATTCAATTGATATTCCACTAGATCACTCAGAGTTACCATTGTGGTGTCATCTCCCAAAGTCAATCATGTTCATCTTTCCTCAACCCAGAGTTGACGGTTACTTCCCTCTCAACCCAGAGTTGACGGTTATACTTTGTTTTTATCCCACTCAACCCAGAGTTGACGGTTATTCCTCGTTAATTTCTTTTCCCACTCAACCCAGAGTTGACGGTTATCTTTCCCTTTTTCCCACTCAACCCAGAGTTGACGGTTATTTATTTCTCAACCCAGAGTTGACGATCATCCTTTATTCAATCCAGAATTGACTTTATCCTTTTTCCCACTCAACCCAGAGTTGACGTATATCTTTTATTCAATCCGGAATTGACTCCTCTTTCCCTCTCACCCAGAGTTGACGGATATTTCTTATTGTTTCTCTTTCCCTCTCACCCAGAGTTGACGGATATTTCTTTATCTTCTTTCTTTTCCCACTCAACCCAGAGTTGACGGTCACCCTTTGTCTTTTCCCACTCAACCCAGAGTTGACGGTTATCTTTTGCCTTTCCCTCTCACCCAGAGTTGACGGATATTTCTTTATCTTCTTTCTTTTCCCACTCAGCCCAGAGTTGACGGTTACCCTTTGTCTTTTCCCAATCAACCCAGAGTTGACGATTATTTCTAATTTTTCATCCTTCTTTCTCTCAACCCAGAGTTGATGTCTATCTCTTGTTTTCAACCCAGAGTTGATGTTCTTACTTTCTTTCTCAACCCAGAGTTGATGCCTATATCTTGTCCCATTAATACTGATTTCTCCTTCCGTTCTCAACCCAGAGTTGATGTTTACCTCTTATTCAACCCCGAGTTGACTTCCCTTTATTCCTCAACCCAGAGTTGACCCACTTTCCTTTTTCAACCCAGAGTTGATGTCATTTCTAACCCAGAGTTAATTTGTTCAATCTAGAGTTGATCTTCCTTAGTGGAGTTGACACCATATTTTCCCCCAGGGGATCCTATCTCTCATCAGGCAAATTTTCAGGTTCACTTGGTATTTAATCTTCTTCTACCTTGATTGCTCGAAAGGCTAACGCCAATCTCACACTCAGGCTTAAGATGATTAAATAGGGGCAGCTGTTGCACCCCAAAATTTGCCCATCTAATTATTCTTAATTGGCTTACATATCTCATTCATTCGCATCTATTAAGTCATTAACACATCATGCATTCATTAAGAATAATGTTGGTTCATTAAATTAGTAGTGGTGGATCAAAGGCATCGACTGGATCAGGGTTTATTTCCCTATGAATGCGTCAATCAAAGTCTATATTGAGACCAACTGGATTTGATATTTCACTATTCATTTATTAACCAAAGGGGTCTTTTCTATGGAACTTTGACATAATTATTTGGTACACTGCTTGAATTATAAGTTATGGTACAATATCGAACGAATTCATTTGGATAAAGATGTTAACTTGTTAACTTATGACAAGCCTTTTGAGATTGAGTTTCTTATGGTGATTGCGTGAGGAACGATTTATCTTGAGCCATGACCTGGAGAAGAAGTTATTCAAATCTCATATCCATCCATTATTCCAAATTCATTACAAAATCCAAAACCATGTTCTTTACCAAAAAGCCCAAGTCCATTACAACAAAATAAATTCCATACATATTCATTACAAAAATCACTTCATTATTACAAATTCTATCCATATTTCCATTCGAAAATTCACTACAAAGTACAATACGAGTTAACTCTCATCAGCCTGCTAAACTCTCCCTGCAACGACCTGGTTCAATCCTTCATCCATAAACCAAAAAGAAATCAAAAGCAGCCCAGCAACCTTATCATGTTCAAACCACGCCATGGTACCATACGTGCATAAATTCTGCCACTTGCCGTAAAAGGGGGACCGATTACTTCCAAATTGCCTGCACAAGTTCATGCCGGTTCTGCATAAGTCAAAAGAATAATTCAATTCAACTACAGAAAAATCCAAAAAATAAATTCAGTAGCACACCAAAGCAAGAGGTGACCTTACCACACTATGCACATACACTAAAGCATTTGATTCAATTATGCCGGTGCGAACCATGAGCTTGTTGTAACTTGACTGGCTGCCCGACCTTCAGCCATGATACCGCGGTACTAGTCAGTCCCAATTTTGAACATAAGGAAAACCCTGCATTAGTTCAGAAAAGAAAACCACACTCAGATTCAGGCTTTTTCAGATCAGTCCCTACCACTCTAAACCTTCCTAACCAATTATGCTGACTGATTCTTAACAGAATTATAACAACCTATAACTGATTCAGTTACAAACTCTAACAGAATTACTAACCACCCTAACCAACTTTATAACTGATTCTAACCACCTGCTAACAGAAACTTCCAGAGGATAACACATAACTAACAGTTTAACAGAAAAACAGAATTAACCAACCTCTATATAACAGGTTCTCCACCATTCTCATGAGCTCTCGACCATTTGTTCACCCTCCACCATTTCTCAATCTCATTTCATCATCATCCTCATCACAGCTCTTCTTCTCTTACCTTCACTCTCTTCCATCTTCATCATCTTCACTTCTTCATCACCAATAACCCTTCAACAATGATAAATTTGCAAAACAGAAAAAAGAAGAAGTGAGAATACATCTTCAAATTGCGTCACAAGAATCATCATAATCAATCTTCATCAAATCCACAACTGATTCATCACCTTCAATCTACCATCTTCTTCAACCAACAACCATTCATCACTGACTCCGCAATCCACAACATCATCACCAGCCTGCAAATTCTGCAAACAACAACAATACAATATTGCCAGAAATTCAAAACAGAATCAGAAGAGAAGAATAAGGGATTCCTCATAACAGAAAACAAAAGGGAAATTTGAAATAATCGGAGCTCACCAAGAGTCGGTAACGAACTTCATCCATCGCCTCCGAAACTTCAATCATCATTATCGCAGTGCTCCACTATAATCTTCTCCAATCATTCAATCTCCAAAAGAATTCACTTTCTTTCAATCGATCTTCAATCCATCATCAAAGGAGGTCTTCTTCAATAGCGTTCAATCACCATCGTAATCAACAACTTCGACATCACATCGACTTCAACACGACCGGCAACCATTCCACAATGAGTTCATGAGCGCCGAAGAGAGCGAATTCGAAAAAGAGATGAAACGGGGACGAAGAGAGTGAGGCAGCACGAAAGACGTTTGGAGACGAGAGTGATTACGGTGATCATTTGCAGAACCAGTCGGAGAAGACGAAACGCTCCGCCGTCGTGCGCCGCGAGCTCATGAGAAGGAGAAGCAAGTTCTGAGGTATGTCAATAGTCACACGAACCCTAATCCTCTTTCTCTTTAATTTGAATTTGAATTTTAATTAATTGAATTAATTTTGAATATGACATTAAACCCGATTAATGGCACCCTAAAGTCTGATTAATGGTTATTAGTTGAGTTTAAAAGTGAATCTGACTGAATCAAACACAAATTCTTGGGCCAGTTTCATTGCTAATCATACACCGGGCCATGATTCTTTTTTGGTAATCCAAATTCTGAAAACAATAACAAAAAAATGTTTGGGCTATAGTGCTAACCTCACCCCCATGAGGCCCATACACACCATTTTTGGTGTGCTGAATAAACATGAACAAAAAACAAACTCTGTTGGGCTATCCTGGTTGGGCCCTACGCCCAGTCACTCTTCACAATCTCATTTTCACTGTTCACCCCCCTGTTTATATCTTTTATTTAGGTTTAATTAGTTTTTTTCACCAATTTCTTTTAGGTGATAAAATACTATTTTCTCCTACTAATTTTAGACTTTAGTACTAATTTTTGACATATAAAAATGACCACTAAAAAAATATTAGTTTAGGCTTGTATTTTAATTCTTTTGCTTGATTAGAATTCTTGTTCTTTGTCATATAAAAATCAATAATAATAATAGTCCTTTAATTCACTTTTGGTACTATATTTTGCATTATTGCTTCCATGTTTTGTACCATATTTCAAGTCATTCTTTTTAATTCAATTGTTGCACTAATTTTGTATCATTGTTTACTTGTAATTTTGATCTTTGCTTGTGCTTGTAATTTCGTTCATTTACTCCTAACTTTAGGTAGAGACCATGATAACATTAGGATCTAGAAATCCCCTTTTAAACACTTAGGCTAGTTACTTCATTTTAGGCTAGTTTTCTTTCCCTTTTCCTTTTTCGACTTTAAAGTACTTAATAAAGGAAGAGGCGAATCACATTAAAAGTGGGAGAGAAACGAGTGGGATTTATTCCCTAATCTGTTTCTCAAACACTTAGTGAGAGAGAAATGAGTGGGATCCATTCCCTAATCTGTTTCTCGATCACTACAAAGAGAAATGAGTGGGATTCATTCCCTAATCTGTTTCTTGATTATTAGAGAAATGAGTGGGATTCATTCCCTAATCTGTTTCTCTATCCATGTAGAGAAATGAGTGGGATTCATTCCCTAATCTGTTTCTTTGACATCATACAATCTAATGTGATTCAACTCGCAGATTAAAACCCCTTAAAAATCACCAATCAAAACGTCTAAAACATCTAATAAAGGCTCAGACCTAAATCAAAGTAATGAAGTGGTGCGGAACCTTGTATTGGGTTTTGTTCATCATGGAATTACCCTAAAAATACAAACCAAGTTTCTCTCTCTCGCCTCCGAGGCATTCTTTCTCTTGCCTTCAGGGCATTCTTTCTCCTAATCGGACACGTTACTTCCGCTCCATTCCCAGCTTAAGACTCCAGAGGTCGAGCAGCGGAGTGCGAACGTAACTGTTCAACTAAAAAACACAAAAACAAACAAAAACTAAAGAGCCGAACTACGGCGCTCTGATTCCTGAAAAGGATACGTAGGCATTAGGTCGCGGGGCCTAAGCGAGCACAACTATTTAAAAACCTTATTTTCCCCGTGTTTCTTTTCTTTCATTTGCATGCATTCCCTTAGTGATTAAGCTATAGATTTACACACCCTTAGAATAGAACAAACATAAGTGGATCCTGTGGAGTACCACAGACGTGAGGGATGCTGATACCTTCCCCTCGCGTAACCGACTTCTTACCCGATCTTTGGTCGCAAGACCTTTTCTTATCCTTTCTTTACTCCAGGTTTTCTGATATTCCTTTCCCTCTTTGGGATAAATATATTGGTGGCGACTCTGTTCATCATTTCGCGAGCGTGCGACAGTAGCAAACTGAACCACGAAAATAGCGAATCGAGCATACCCTCACATAAATATTTCGCGATACTTGAAACTGATTCGTCTCAGCCATGCGAATTCGCTCATGCATTTATTTTGACCCAATTTTATCCCCATAAGAAACCCCCAAAACGAACCCTAAAAGCTTGGATCGGCCTTCAATGGCCGATCATCCCAGGACGCATCAAACTTAACCAAATAATCCAGAATCCATCACAACACTTAGGGAAAGCTAAACATGTAATCAAAATAACAAGAACATGCCTATGTTATGTCAATCGAGCAAGAATCTGAAACGACTTACCTAGGCTTGTTTGGAGAAATTCTGGGGGTGCTGAAGTCGTGTGATGATCCAAACACGTTCCAAATCCCTTGCAGAAGCTTTTGAAACCTTTGATTCTTGTTGAAAGCTTCAAATTCTTCAAAACCGAATTGATGTTCTTGAAGCTTTTTTTCGGTTCTTGCACTCTTGCCTCTGATCAGAATTTTCGACCCCCCAACCCTTGTGCCTTGTGTTTAGTACTTATAGGAGATGCAATTTAGGTCAAAAAAGAATCAAAAAGGCCTTTGAATCAAATCTTTCCATTGTTGAGAAAATTTGATTTTTCTTGAATAAAAATCTTTCTATTTTGGTCAAAATTTGCATTGATCTCTCCATATTGATTATGCACGAAAATTAAACATATTTTGGTCATTAATTGTGATTGGAATTGGCCTTTATGAATATTTTATCATAATATTTGATTTTATACTTAATTAAATCATAAAAATGAAATAAAAATATATTAAATCAATTAATATGATAAATTTCGTGCCCTTTTGTTTTGGACAAGGTAATGGCTTGTGGGTCAAGTTTGTACCATAAAATCATAGGCCCATTTGCAAAATTTCTCTTTTTGAACCCTCCTTTTTTCACATTTAGTCCCTCAAAATCACCTAACTTTGATCAAGCATATCTCACTCAATTTTTAAGCTATGAGGGAGTTCTAATACTTTTTAGAAACCTCAAGAGGTCCTCTACAAGCCACTTTGGAACATATTTCTCATTTGAAGCTTTTATCTTGATCATATCTCTTTTGGGAAAAAACTACTTTTGAAGGATGCCTGAAAATGACCTGTAATCTTTTGCTTTGTATCTCTTAAATGAAGCATTTTTAGCCTTGGCTTGTGAGACACAAAGTTGTAGAGAATTCAATTTCCTTCAAAATAGGCTTTGAGTGGGGAATTTCTGATGTTCCATGTGAAAGTTATGCTCAGTCAAAGTTGGGTTGACTTTCTCCTAAGAAACCCTAATTTGAACCTTTTCATATTTGTTCATCTCTGAGTTTCTATTATTGGAATCATGATCAATTCTTGATCAAATGATGGTTATGCACCCCATACTTGATATTTGCCCAATGGTTAAAGTTTGGATCATGCCTTGATTATGATTGACCTTTCAATTTGGATCAGTTGACTGTGAATTATCTGGATTATGTGAATGAGCCATGCCTTGAGATTTGAACCTTGTTTTTGTTGTGAGAAAAGTGTGGGAGGTAAATTTTGGGGTATGACAGCTGCCCCTATTTAATTACCTTGGATTGGGTGACAAGAGGGTGTGTAGACCTCGCGTCGTTCCGATCGAAGAGTTATTAAATACTGGAAGACCCTTAAATTTACCTTGAGTTTGGGTATGGATGAAGAGAAGTCTCCTGCTAAAGCCTGAGCCTTACATAGCGAGGACCTTTTGTTGGTTGCGTAATTGGCTTGCTATGGCCAGCAAGCCTCCGTAGTTTGTGAACCCCCACTTACTATAGTTCTAGTAAGTCTCCGTAGTTTGTGAACCCCCACTTACTATAGTTCTAGTAAGTTTCCGTAGTTTGTGGACCCCCACTTACTATAGTTCTAGTAAGTTTCTGTAGTTTGTGGACCCCAATAGGATTGTTTGCTATAATTCTAGCGATTTCACCTGCACTGACAGGGTTATCTGCGAATCTCATCGCAGAATTTACCTGTACCACCAATAGGGTTATTCGCGAGTGCTATCGCGAAATTTACCTATGTCACCAGGGTTATCTGCGAGTGTTATCGCAGAATTTACCTGTACCACCAATAGGGTTATTCGCGAGTGTTATCGCGAAATTTACCTATGTCACCAGGGTTATCTGCGAGTGTTATCACAGAATTTACCTGTACCACCAATAGGGTTATCCGCGAGGGTTATCGCGAAATTTACCTATGTTATCAGGGTTATCTGCGAGTGTTATCGCAGAATTTACCTGTACCACCAATAGGGTTATTCGCGAGTGTTATCGCGAAATTTACCTATGTAGAATTTTGTTTTGTAAATGCGTATGCATCATGCTTATGCGTTATGCGCATGCCCCTGCTGTTTGTATAATGCGTATGTGTGAATGCTTACACATGCATATGTTGTATGTATACTGATGAATGTATGCAATGATGTATGTATGATAAACCCCGACACCGCATCTCCTTATCACTCATCTCCTTATCACCCATTGCCTTTTGTTCAACCTCTTTTGAATGGTTTGTGAACTCCGGCTTAGTTTGTAATTGAATGACTTGCCGACCCCCTTTTTGTGAAAGGATCAACCCGGGGTAACACTAGTGCCAGGCGTGTGTAGCCTTCCGGAGATTTTGTCTTTTTGCTTTCGTGTTGCAAGTTTGCAAGTTTCTCATGTTAAATCCATGTTAAAGTTTATAAAAATAAATTACCCTTTGCAAATGATTTTGAAATTAGAAATGAAGCACAGTATGCGAAAAAAGGAAATTTTTATTGATATTGCCTTGAATTGGCGAGTGTACAGAAATGCGAAGAAAGAAAATGACAAATAGAAATGATATTAATACTGCCGCTGATCTTTTTGTTATCGAGGGCCCCAATAATCCTTCGACTTCAGAAGCAGATGATTGCACGACCCCTTATCCTTCGTAGTTTGCCTTCGGCTTATGTCCGGTAATCCTGCTTTTGCAAGGCATAGTACTTCTTGACCGCGTCTGAGTTGATTGGGTGCGGTAGCTCATCCCCATCCATTGTAGTGAGGACTAATGCCCCTCCCGAGAACACTGTTTTTACAATGTATGGCCCTTCGTAGTTAGGTGTCCATTTGCCACGGGCATCGAGTCGAGGTAACAGTATCTTCTTGAGGACAATATCACCTTCTTTGTAGGTTCGAGGTCGGACTTTCTTGTCAAACGCTTTTTTCATCCTCTTCTGATAGAGTTGTCCATGACACAAAGCTGTCAGTCGCTTTTCTTCAATGAGATTAAGCTGATCAAAACGAGTTTTTACCCATTCCGATTCTTCTAACTTTGTGTCAGTTATGACTCTTAGTGACGGGATCTCCACTTCGATTGGGAGGACGGCTTCCATACCGTAGACTAGAGAGAAGGGGGTTGCCCCTGTAGACGTACGCACTGAGGTTCTGTAACCGTGTAAGGCGAAGGGAAGCATCTCGTGCCAATCCTTGTATGTTTTCACCATCTTTTGTATTATCTTTTTGATATTTTTGTTTGCAGCTTCGACAGCGCCGTTCATTTTAGGCCTGTATGGTGAAGAATTGTGGTGTTCAATCTTGAACTCCTCGCACAGCTCCCTCATCATGTTATTGTTCAGATTCGACCCATTATCGGTGATAATCCTGCTTGGAACCCCATACCGACATATGATATTATGCTTGATGAACCGAGTGACTACTTGTCTTGTCACGTTGGTGTAAGAGGCAGCTTCGACCCATTTGGTGAAGTAGTCTATGGCGACCAATATGAATCGGTGCCCATTTGAAGCTTTTGGTTCTATCATCCCTATTATGTCGATCCCCCACATTGCAAATGGCCATGGTGAACTCAGAACGTTCAACGGGTTTGGTGGTACGTGCACCTTGTCAGCGTAGATCTGGCACTTGTGACATGTCCTTGCATATTGGAAACAGTCGGCCTCCATTGTTAACCAGTAATACCCTGCTCGCAGTATCTTTCTAGCCATTGAGTGTCCGTTTGCATGGGCCCCAAAGGTTCCTTCATGTACCTCCCTAATAATCTCCTTGGCCTCGTTCTTATCTACACATCTCAACAGCACTGAATCATAATTCCTTTTGTATAGGATGCTTTCGCTTAAGAAGAATTTGGATGCAAGTCTCCTCAGTGTCTTTTTATCAATTGTTGAGGCATTCTCCGGGTATTCTTGTTTTTCCAGGTACTTCTTAATGTCGTGGTACCATGGTTTGTTGTCAGACTGCTCCTCAATCGTGAGGCAATAGGCAGGTTCGTCGAAGTGTCTAACAGTTATCCGTGGTTCATGGTTTGGCCAGGTCACCTTGAACATAGAGGAGAGCGTTGCTAGTGCGTCGGCTATTTGATTTTCTTCCCTCGGGATATGAGTAAAAGTGATAGTATCAAATTCAGCCGTCAACTCCAATATAAGGTCTCGGTATGGGATTAGTTTTGCATCCCGAGTGTCCCATTCTTTGTTGACTTGATGGATTACCAATGCTGAGTCTCCGTATACATCAAGGAGTTTGATCCTTAGGTCGATTGCAGCTTCTAACCCCAATATGCATGCTTCGTATTCTGCAATGTTGTTGGTGCAGTCGAAACATAGTCTCGCAGTGAAGGGTAAGTGCCGGTCATCGGGAGATGTCAATACTGCCCCTATGCCATGTCCTAGTGCATTTGAGGCACCGTCGAACATGAGTTTCCATACCAAACCCGGTTCGGGTCCCTCGTCGGGTCCTGGTATTTCATAGTCTCTTACTAGCATAATATCCTCATCGGGGAAGTCGAACTTCATAGACTGGTATTCTTCGAGGGGTTGGTGAGCAAGATGTTCTGCCAATACACTCCCTTTTATTGCTTTTTGAGTTACATATTGTATGTCGTATTCGGACAACAACATTTGCCACCTTGCAATTCTACCCGTGAGTGCCTATTTTTCGAACACGTATTTTAAAGGATCCATTCTCGATATTAGCCACGTGGAATGATTCAGCATATATTGCCTTAGACGTTTGGAGGCCCATGCTAGGGCGCAACATGTCTTTTCCAATGGTGAATACCGAGACTCGCAATCCGTGAATTTCTTACTGAGGTAGTAAATAGCGTGTTCTTTCCTGCCTGTTTCATCCTGTTGCCCCAGTACACACCCCATAGACCTTTCGAGTACTGTGAGGTACATGATTAGTGGCCTTCCGGGTACGGGAGGTAAGAGTATAGGTGGTTCTTGCAAGTAGTTCTTTATGGTTTCGAAGGCTACTTGACAATCATTATTCCACTTGATAGGTTGATCCTTCCTGAGTAGTTTGAATATAGGCTCGCATGTAGCTGTTAGGTGTGAAATGAACCTTGAGATGTAATTCAACCGACCCAGGAAACCTCGTACCTCTTTTTCTGTTTTTGGAACGGGCATCGCTTGTATGGCTTTTACTTTATCAGGATCAACCTCTATACCTCGTTGGCTTACAATGAACCCCAACAGCTTTCCCGATCTTACACCAAATGTGCACTTATTCGGGTTCAACCTCAACTTGTACTTCTTCAGGCGTTCAAACAGCTTATGTAGATTTGTAATATGCTCTTCTTCTGTGCCGGATTTGGCGATCATATCATCTACATATACTTCGACCTCTTTATGGATCATATCATGGAATAATGTAACCATGGCCCTTTGATATGTTGCCCCTGCGTTTCTCAACCCGAAAGGCATTACTTTGTAACAGAAAGTGCCCCAAGATGTCATGAAGGTTGTTTTCTCCATATCTTCGGGCGCCATCTTGATCTGATTATACCCGGAAAAACCATCCATAAAAGAGAACACTGAAGCTTGTGCTGTATTGTCCACCAAGATATCTATATGTGGTAGTGGGGGATCGTCTTTTGGACTTGCTTTATTTAGATCCCTGTAATCTACACACATGCGCACTTTCCCGTCTTTCTTAGGAACTGGCACTATGTTTGCAATCCATGGTGGGTAGTCAACCACAGCAAGAAACCCGGCGTCGAACTGTTTGAGCACCTCTTCCCTAATCTTACTATCCATATCTGGTCGAACCCTTCTGCGCTTTTGCCTGACCGGCGCACATCCTTCTTTGAGAGGTAACCTGTGTACCACGATGTCTGTGTCCAACCCCGGCATGTCACGGTATGACCAAGCAAAAATCTCTGCATACTCGTGGAGGAGCTTGATTAGCGTTGCTTTTACGTCCTTACCTAGCGTTGCCCCAATCTTAATGTTCTTGGGTTCTTTATCCGTTCCCAAGTTTATGATTTCAATGGCCTCTTGTGGAGGGAGCATGCTCTTGGATTCCTTATCCACTAACCTTGACAACTCTTCCGGAGGTTCATCGTCTTCCTCATCCCCTTCTTCAGCCTGATTAGCGAGAGCCTCGAGTTTGTATAGGGTCTCAGCAGTATTATTATCGGTGGTGTCAGAAGGTGATCTGCACATGTTTTATGTTTTGTTTTCTTTTAGTATGCAGATGTGAACGTGCTTTGTTTGTGCAAGAAATTTATTTGTCATTTTCAGAAATGGAAAAGGAATAAATGCGAGAAAAGACAATATTTTCAATACCAAAATGCAAAGACAATTTTATTAATAAACTTCGAACTTGAAAGTAAATGGGGCCCTTACAAACTGGCTCTATGCTTCGGGCGAGGCATGAGCGTTATTGTTTTTCTTTATTAAAAAAGAGAAATAAAACACACAAAAGCAAATTACTTTGAAATGAAAACTATCTCCGGTATCTCCAGGCTTGTCCAATTCTGAAGTTGTTCTCCTGGCCTGATTTCTCGAATGAAATTGGACGTCCCTTCTTGAGAATCCTGATTGGACACCACAGCCACATGTTCATAACCGCCGGTCACAAAAGTTTGCATTATTGGGGGAAATGGTCGTTCTTCTTTCTTAATGCTTGTGACCTTGGTGGGTTGGTATCCTAACCCCAGGCGATCTTTCTTCTCCAAAACTTCTGGCAGCTTGCCCCAGCCTTTAGTATCTGCGTCTTGTAGGTCTTTCCATGAGGTCACCGCCCTTCTTATCTTCTCCACTGGTAGTGTGATAGCAGTTGCAATTTCTAGTGCTTGAAATGCAGTACCCAATGCTTCGTCTCCAGCCTCGATATATCTGTATGAGTTTAGATTGCTGACAAATATATCTTCTTCTCCATTGATGGTTACTATGGAGTTCCCATTCACAAACTTTAGTTTCTGATGGAGGGTGGAGGTGACTGCCCCAGCTGCATGAATCCAAGGACGCCCTAGCAGGCAGGTATAAGCTGGCTCAATTTCCATCACTTGGAAATTGATGCAGAAAGTGTGAGGACCAATCACAACCGGTAAATCCACTTCTCCTAATACTGGGCTCTGTGATCCATCAAATGCTTTTACCACCAGGAGACTTGGTCTGACCACCAGCTCTTCTAAGGCTATCTTGTCAAGTGTTGCTTTTGGCATCACATTTAAAGATGACCCTGTGTCGATCAAAACTCTAGCTAGGTGAGCCTTCCCACATTGCATGGAGATATGCAAGGCTTTGTTGTGTGACTTTCCTTGTAGGGGTAGCTCATTGTCACTGAAACCTAGGCATGCCCCCGCAGTTAGATTGGCCACCATTCCGTCAAATTGATTGACTGTGATGTCCTTGGTTACATGGGCAGCGTTTAGGATCTTCATCAGAGCATCTCGATGTTTCTCAGAATGTATCAATAGTGATAAGAGAGATATCTTAGATGGTGTCTGTTGCAGTTGATCCACCACTCTGTAATCACTCTTCTTAATCAGAGCAAGAAACTCCTCATCATCCTTATTAGAAGTTTCTTTATCCTTAGGTTTAGCCTCGTCACTTGGTCTTACAACCGCTTGTCCTCCAGATTGTGTCAAGTTTTCACTAGATGTTTGTGGTGCCTGCGTAGTTTTGAATATGCGCCCACTACGGGTCATACCTCCAGGTCCAACGATGCTTGATACTGCAGTATTAGTATCGGTCTCATATTCCCATGGTACCGCTTTCATCTTGTCCAAAGGATATGGTCCTCTGATTGGGATGATCTTGGTACGTTCTTGCGCAGGTATCATCACTGGTGGTCTAGAGTATGGGATAATCAATGGTTTCCTTGCCCCTTGTGCGGGTATCATTAAAGGCTCGTTTCTTTCCACCATCGCCACATATTCCTCTTCAGGGTGTTCCTCCAATTGGATCAATCCTTGATCCATGAGCCTTTGCAAAGTGTCTTTGAAAGCTTCGTTATGTTCTAGGATAAACCCCTTTATAAGAAGATACCTCTTAAGTGCATCTGTGGGGGAGTTCCGTTGTTGAACCAACTCTTGCTCATTGACAACTTCTATTGCATTGACTGCGCCTTCATGGTGTGGCATTGGATTTGTTTTCACATTGGGTTTGTCAAAGGCGATTGCCCCTGACTCAATCAGATCTTGGACTATGTGTCTAAAAGCCCAACATTTCTCCAAGGTGTGTCCAGGAGAATTGGCGTGAAATTCACACCTTTCATTTGGCTTGTAGTTGGGTGTAACCTTGCCTGGAGGAAGAGGTGGCAGTGGCCTAACTTCTACCAAGGATTCATTTATTAAATATTTCAGAATTTCTTTCTTGGAAGTAGGTAGCGGATCGAATCTCCTTTGTCCTCCCTGAAACCGGTTTTGTTGTGGTGGATATGACATGGGAGGTCTGCTCTCCTGATGCCCTACAGCATTAGTCTCTCCTTCCTTCTTCTTTGTGAAGTTAGGGGTAGGCCTCTTCGCCTGATAGGAGTTAGATGATGCTCCTTGTATTTTCCCGCTCTTAATTCCGTCTTCTATTCTTTCACCAATAACCACTAAATCTTAAAACCCTGAGGACACACTCCCTACCATTTTATCGTAGTATGGCCCTTGTAATGTAGCCATAAACATTTTTACGAGTTCTTTTTCCAACAGGGGAGGTTGGACTCGGGAGGCCATTTCCCTCCATCTCTGTGCATACTCCTTGAACGATTCCTCTTTCTTTTGTGACAAATTTTGGAGTTGCATCCGATCGGGTGCCATGTCCAAATTGTATTTATATTGCTTTAGGAACGTATTAGCAAGGTCGGTCCAGCTTCGGATGTGAGACTTCTCTAATTGCATATACCAGTCAACCGATGCTCCACTCAAGCTATCTTGGAAAAAATGCATCATCAACTTTTGATCATGAGCATAAGCAGCCATTTTTCGTACATACATGCGCAAGTGACTCTTCGGACAAGAGAGTCCCTTGTACTTTTCAAAGTCGGGTATCTTGAATTTATGAGGAATAGTCAAATCCGGCACCAAGCTCATTTCATAGGTATCCACATCGAAGACATCATATCCTTCCATTGCTTTCATCCTTTCTTCCAGCGCCTTGATTTGTTCACTCTCCTTGGAATTCTCCCCAGAATCAGCAGAGGTCAGCTTTGGTTGAGGGACTTGATCTGTGTCATTAGTGTCCCCATACTGTAGATCCAAGTAGTCCTCATCCCTAAGCGGATTGTTGATTGGAATGCGAACTGTGCGAGACGTCCCTTCTTTTTGAGTAGTAGGGATAAATCCTTCTTGAGAGGCCTCTCCTTCTTCATGGGTCGTAGTAACCCTTTTTGAGGAGTGAGCTTTTGCCTTGTGAGGGTCATGACCCTTAACATATCCTAACAATGGGTTTCCATCGTTAGGTATCTCTTCATACTGATCATGAACTTCCTTAGCTTTGTCTTGCTTATCTTTGAGGTCTTTCATGAAGCTCAGCACTTGGGCCATTCCTCCCTGGAGGTCTTCAACAGTACCCTTTAGTTGGGTCATCTCCTCACGAAGGGCGGCCTGGTTCTGTTCCAATTGTTCCATTGCCCTTTTCTTTTGAGATCTTGTCTGAATTAGCGGTTGAGTTGCAATGGTGTGACTGGAGATGAAGATAGTTTTTTCTTTAATGCTTGGTAATTAAATATGACATGCATGATATGAATGTTATGCTTATGCTATGTTCATGTCTTATCCACATTATTATAGTAAATATACATTCTTTCTTTTTATTCTTTTTCTTCCTTTTTTCTTTTTTTTTTTTTTGCATATATTTATTTGGTGAATATTATAGGAACAATAAGTAAATGTGAAAATAACCACACTTTATTAATTGAAAGGAAATACCACTTCATTGTTGGTTTACAAAAGTAAAGGAAACTGAAATTAAAAATACTCAAAACAAATCAAATTAAAAGTACTTGAAATAAAAACGACAAGGAAATAACATAAAGCTAAGAACGCCTTTGTATGTCTTCTTTGAACTTGTCCACCATGCTCCTACAAAGCTCCATAAACTCTTTGACGACTTTAGGAAGGATGATGGGAGAGGATTCTGCTCTTTCCAAACTTTTTGGAATATCCAGGATCAGATCATTACACAAGAAGACTAGCTTATCATGATCCTCACGACATTTCTCATAGTCTTCAAGCATCTTAGGAACCATGCTCACATGCTCGTAAGCTGTAGAAACGATTGTGTATTGTCTTTTCCAATAGTCTCTTTCGCTCAAGGCTGCCTCGTGTATCTCTTTTTCTCTCATGAACACTTCCCGAAGTGATACCATAGCTTGAAATGCTCTTTCGTACTCACCAGTGCGCTGTAAAAGTTCTTCTTCCGTGGTTAATCTTCTTGCGCGCTCTTGTTGTTCAGAATTGCGAGCTTCTTGAAGGTCATATTTGAGGTTCCTTATTTCCTCTTCTTGATCCTTAGTTCTATCAGTTAATTCAAAGACTACAGCTTCTAGATTTTTCTCAGATTCTGCTTTGTCATGGGAAGCCTTCTCATAACGCCTTCTCCACCTTGCAATTTCCGCATTAGCTCGCTCCAACCTCTCATCATGAGCCTCTAAATTAAAATTAGCACTTAAATACCCTTCAGTTGCACGCTTCCTTTTACTCCTTTGTCTATCATTCTCTTCCTTCATTGCTTGAAGTTCTTGGTTCTTATCCTTAAGGTCGAAGCGTAGTTGGCTCCTTTCGTTGGTAAGTTGATGCAAATCAAGTTCTAACTTCTCTTTTTCTTTTCGGGACGCCTCTAGGGCAGCCTTGATCCCTTCTATCTCTTCGATGGATAGAGGAACAAGATCAGGAGAATCAGGCTTGTACGCGGGATCCACAACAAAAGGAAGCAAAATCTTCCTAACTCTTTCTTGAACCCATGTGGTGTAAGGTGCTTTTGCAATTGCATTCTTTGGCCCAAAATATTTTCTTTGGACCTGACTCCAAGCTTGAATTACTTTCTTCAATGTTCTTGGTTCACCTTTCCCATTATCATGCAAGATCAATTCTTCTATTTGTTGTTTGGAAGGTTCACTATCCATAGAATGTCCTAATTGACGTAATGCTAAAACGGGGTTATAATTAATACAACCAAGAGTCCCCATTAATGGAACATTGTCGAAATCTCCGCATTTGTAAATGATCCTATCAGAATTTAATTTCTTTGCATACCATAGGATAGAATCTGCATTAAGAGCCCTTAGCTTTTGAGCCCAATCATTTCTAGTCAATTCTTTGATAAGACCACTAGCCTTATAGAGATGCGAAGTCAACCAAGAATATAGCAAGTGGACACAACAAAATAGCATTCCTTTCTTCTTTTCGTACTTTGTATGGATAGCATAGTAAATATTAGCGAGGATAGTCGGAGTAGGATCTTTTCCGTGAACCTTAAAGGAGGAGAAAGCATGCATAGCGGCGGGATCAACATAATCAACATTTTTTGGCAATAAAACAACTCCAAAAATTAAAAGAGCTAGCAAATGTCCACAAATGTCCCATTGTTTCTTTTGAGCATACATTAAAGCTTGATTTTCTAAGTAAGATCTTTTGATCCCATGCACATCCCCATCAGTTTTGTAATTAGTCTTCAATTCCGTAGCAGATAACCCCAAAGCTTTTGCCAAATCTGAAAAGTCAACTTCTTTACCCACACCAGTATAGAATTCTTTTTTAATTTTTGAGAACCCCAACGTAGCATCCATCTCTTCCAAAGTTGGAGCCAACTGAAAGTCTTGAAAAGTGAAGCACCTAAGCGGAGGGTCATAAAATTGAACCAAAGCAGTAATTGCTTCTTCTTGTACTCTCACCCTTAGCAAGTCCAAAATGTTCCCATAGCGGATTACAAATCTATCCAAAGCACTTGATGGTAATTTTTCCTTGATTATTTTCAGCTTCTTGATATCCGGAGTGGAAACAGAAAAGTGAACAATGGTCTTCTTGGTACTCATCCTTCCTACACATTCACCAAATAGAATATATTTTTACATTTATGTTACATATATTTTTTATTTACTATTTTTTTGTGGATAAAACATGATGAGAATGCAAATGAGAGATGATGCATGCAAACACACAACAAAGAAAAGAAAATCATAGCAACAAAAAAATATATAAAACAAATCAAACATATATAACACAATATTTCAAGAAACCCAAGTTCATAGGTTCGACGTAGGGGGCTCTAGGGAGCCAACCTTTTATGGGGGGTTCTAGAAGGTCTCATGGGGTCATTCGTAGCCTCCGAGACTCTTTGTCTCTTCGGATTTTAAAACGACTCATTTTATCCATGAGGTTCGAATTTTTGGGGTAGGTTCTCGGAGAGATCAGCCAAGTATCCAGTCCAGCCCTCAACAAAGTCAAGCCTCGTTTTGGACCTTTCCGAACACTCAACCCACTCCGAGTGGAGTTATCAGTGAGATTCGTAGGAGATTCGTACTCCCCTATTGATCTCAAAGTTAACTCCCACACTTAGGGTTTAACATAATATAAAACAGCAATGCATATAATAATTAAACATTTCAAGGCAGAACAAATAAACAAAAAACAAAAACAAATAAATAATAAAAAAAACATTAATATTTATTAAAAGATGAACCTCCCCCCAAACCCTAAAAATGGCAAGTTTGCCAAACCCTAAAATGCGCCACAAACCCTAAATCATAAACCACGAGCCATAAACCTAAACCCACTCAAGCCTTAGGAGCATAATAATTCACTAAAAGTGTTGTCCCCAGCAGAGTCGCCAGCTGTAGCAACCTGCCTAAAAATTTCAGCTTTCGAGTCGCCACCTATTCTGAAGGGCGAATAGGAAACCCTACACAGATAAGAGATTGAGGGTAAGTTATTATAATCAGGCTGAGGGAAGGTGTTAGGCACCCTCAGCCCTTTCCTAAAGGCTAACATTCAAAGATTAGGGTTGCATGGCAGGATTTGTAAAGAAATGTGGCAAACAGAATTTTAATGACATGATTGAGATTTTGAAGAGGGGGACTCGCCTTGTTGCCAAGTGCCTACGTACCTCCTTAGGGAGGATCAGAGTCTACGTAGTTCGGGAAGGGTCGTACGCCATTTAGAGTTTGAATTTGATTTGATATGGTTTTTTAGAGGCTTTTTGGTTAGCCTATCGCAGTTTGTTTTGTCTTTGTAATTTGAATGGATTTTAGAATTATTAGGGTTTGGGGCGTACAACCCTGATTTGGCACAATTAACCGCGATGATCAATAGGTTTGATCACCATGGTTAAAAGATTTGAAATTTGCATCACTACCAATTTTAATCGATTGATTCGATTATCACTAATAATGAATTAAGGTATATTTTAATAATTTTTATAGAATTTTATATGCATTGTTACCCCTCGTAATCGATTGGTTCGATTAAAAAGAATAACAAATTAAGTCGAAGGGAAGAGACGGTTAATCATCACAATTAATAAAATAATTGCAACCATTTAACCAAATAATAGAAATTGATTATATTTTAATTAAATAATATTTTAATTAAAAATATTGTTAACCATAGCGATTAATCGATTTAATCGGCACGAATAACAAATTATAATTTTTAATAATAATATCAAATATATTTTTTTATTTACCAAAAATAAATATTAATCACTTAATTAAACATTTAATTATATGAAAGAAATAATTAAAACTAAATATATTAATTAAATTAAATTAGTTATTAGGATTTTTATTCAATGTGGCTGCTGTTATGGTGTATGGTATGGGTGATGAACCAGGAGCGTTGGATCTGATTTGGGGGCAGGATCAGGGGATGAGATCTGAGGGCGCATGGTGGTGGTTAGGCCTTAGGGTGCGCTGGATTATAAGAGAATGTTCAGAAAAATAAACTGGCAAAGGGGAGGCTCGAACCCATGACCTCCCCCTCACCAACACACCACACAACCACTACACCACGTATGCCTCTGCGTTTAAAACACGCTTTGGTTGCAACATATACGAAACGCGCGCCGGTTACAAGAAAACGCGCGCGAGATTTTGAATAAACCAATTACCTGGGGACACGTCTTTATCTCCCCCATCGAACCTGTAAACTTTCAGACAAATAGCTACGAAATAGCTACGTTTTCCTGCGTAGCAAACTGAACCACGAAAATAGCGAATCGAGCATACCCTCACATAAATATTTCGCGATACTTGAAACTGATTCGTCTCAGCCATGCGAATTCGCTCATGCATTTATTTTGACCCAATTTTATCCCCATAAGAAACCCCCAAAACGAACCCTAAAAGCTTGGATCGGCCTTCAATGGCCGATCATCCCAGGACGCATCAAACTTAACCAAATAATCCAGAATCCATCACAACACTTAGGGAAAGCTAAACATGTAATCAAAATAACAAGAACATGCCTATGTTATGTCAATCGAGCAAGAATCTGAAACGACTTACCTAGGCTTGTTTGGAGAAATTCTGGGGGTGCTGAAGTCGTGTGATGATCCAAACACGTTCCAAATCCCTTGCAGAAGCTTTTGAAACCTTTGATTCTTGTTGAAAGCTTCAAATTCTTCAAAACCGAATTGATGTTCTTGAAGCTTTTTTTCGGTTCTTGCACTCTTGCCTCTGATCAGAATTTTCGACCCCCCAACCCTTGTGCCTTGTGTTTAGTACTTATAGGAGATGCAATTTAGGTCAAAAAAGAATCAAAAAGGCCTTTGAATCAAATCTTTCCATTGTTGAGAAAATTTGATTTTTCTTGAATAAAAATCTTTCTATTTTGGTCAAAATTTGCATTGATCTCTCCATATTGATTATGCACGAAAATTAAACATATTTTGGTCATTAATTGTGATTGGAATTGGCCTTTATGAATATTTTATCATAATATTTGATTTTATACTTAATTAAATCATAAAAATGAAATAAAAATATATTAAATCAATTAATATGATAAATTTCGTGCCCTTTTGTTTTGGACAAGGTAATGGCTTGTGGGTCAAGTTTGTACCATAAAATCATAGGCCCATTTGCAAAATTTCTCTTTTTGAACCCTCCTTTTTTCACATTTAGTCCCTCAAAATCACCTAACTTTGATCAAGCATATCTCACTCAATTTTTAAGCTATGAGGGAGTTCTAATACTTTTTAGAAACCTCAAGAGGTCCTCTACAAGCCACTTTGGAACATATTTCTCATTTGAAGCTTTTATCTTGATCATATCTCTTTTGGGAAAAAACTACTTTTGAAGGATGCCTGAAAATGACCTGTAATCTTTTGCTTTGTATCTCTTAAATGAAGCATTTTTAGCCTTGGCTTGTGAGACACAAAGTTGTAGAGAATTCAATTTCCTTCAAAATAGGCTTTGAGTGGGGAATTTCTGATGTTCCATGTGAAAGTTATGCTCAGTCAAAGTTGGGTTGACTTTCTCCTAAGAAACCCTAATTTGAACCTTTTCATATTTGTTCATCTCTGAGTTTCTATTATTGGAATCATGATCAATTCTTGATCAAATGATGGTTATGCACCCCATACTTGATATTTGCCCAATGGTTAAAGTTTGGATCATGCCTTGATTATGATTGACCTTTCAATTTGGATCAGTTGACTGTGAATTATCTGGATTATGTGAATGAGCCATGCCTTGAGATTTGAACCTTGTTTTTGTTGTGAGAAAAGTGTGGGAGGTAAATTTTGGGGTATGACAGGGGTGAAAATTCTAATCCACCAAAATGGATGATTGATTTTGATGATAACTTAATCAAAGCTTTAGTCCAATGTTTGAGTGTTTACAAGTTAATATCTTAAGTTCCTTGAAACTCAAAAATTAAAATAAAATAAAAAAAAACAAATTACTGCATTACATGCATCATTCTACATTTGGTCCTGCTTTCTAAAGAAATTCTCCAGAGCCTTATTTCCTTTCTCCTGGTATCATCAGTACAACACTCTTGCTAAGAAGAAATGGAAAGCATCAAACAAGAGATTCTTGAGCTCCGTGAAGAGGTGGTTACTCTGAAGGCTGGTATGGAGCATCTGACTACTCTGGTTGAGGCTCTAGTCGCTGCCCAAGTCAATCCTCCTATGAAGGAAGAAAGGATGGCAAAGGTCTTTCTTGAAACTCTGAACTCATCCTTTCCTGAGGGTATAGTAGTCCATACACCTACTGACTCCCGTGGAGAGGTGGATATGAATGCGCTTCTAGAAAATGATGTCCGAAAGGAGGGTTTGCTTGAAGAAGGTAACTCAGCTGGTAGTGTGAAGAAGTTTGGTAATAACTTTTCAAAGAAGAGAATCAGGGGAGGAGACAATCATCACCAACATCAGCATGTTTCCTATGTCATTCCTGTATCCAATTCAGTTCATGCAATTCCAGATTATCAGCAGAGTACTCGTCAACAAGCTTTTCCACCGAACGAGCAAAATCAACCTCAAAAGGGGAATTTTGGTCCTATCCCCATGACTTACAACGAATTGTACCCTGCTTTGATTTGTAAGAATTTGGTTCAGATAAGGTCACCGCCTCCTGTTCCCAAGAAACTCCCTTGGTAGTACAAAGCTGACGCCACTTGTGCTTTTCATCAGAATGCTCCTGGACATGGCTTAGAGGATTGCCGGCCTCTAAAAAATGAAGTTCAAAGATTAATTCATGCTGGTATTTTGACTTTCCAAGATGTTGGTTATGATGTTCAATTCAGCCTTTGCCAAATCATGATTGAATCACTATTGATGGTAGCCTGAAGTTTGTAAGATGTTTCCTTCAACACAAACCCAGATGGAGAGAGTCTTCTCAATTTTTAGAATTCTTACTGGTTTTCATTTGTAATATTTCTTGTTTTCCAATGCACTGTTTGCATATAGAAACTTGTTTATTTTTGAATGTTAATGCTAATGCAATGATAATGTTTGTCTTGAAGTAATCCATTCGCTTCACTCATGTTTATTTGTTTTCATGCATTATGATACCAATTACTTTTGCCAAACTCTCGCTTAGGCAGAGATTGGAGGGAGGATGATGATCTGAAAACGCAAAATTTCTGGTTGTATGCTTTTGAATAAGACCCTGCTGATGATGTACAGGCATTGTTTCAAATTCCCAAACACCGGAGATATAAGGAAGATAATCCCTTGTTAACCCCTTTTGAGCCTTGAAGTGGGAGTTTCTTTTCTAAATCAAAAACCCTAATTTTTAACCTGGGGCAGGGTAGTGTTCAGTTGATTTGACTGAGTGTTCAGATTTCAAAAAGGATTGTGCATCCAAGGGTCGAATACGTCATATCCACATCAATGGTTGGATCATGGAAAACCACAATGGTTATTCCCCGCGCATCAAAAGGCTGGAAAATGTGAAACCACAATGGTTATCCTCCATCCGCCAAAGAATGAGGCAGTCACAACCCTCTCAACAAGTCAAGACAAAGTCAATATCACACGATTTGTTCAAAAAAAAAGAATTGAAAAGAAAAAAGAAAGAAGAAAAAAAAAGCTCGCTATGTCAAAAACTTGAAAACAAGTGACTTAGGCAAAAGTTAGAGCATCCCGCTGGACGACCAATTCAAAAGAATTAGTCCAGGCAAAAGTTAGGGAAAATAAAAATAAAAAAAAAAAGAAGTGAAAAGTGAAAAGAAAGGACTACAAAGCAAAAGTCCTCAACAATGAACAAATATGTGTGAATACAAAAACAAAGACAAAAGGGTGACTGCTACTCCAAGAAAGCTTCATTAGGTCCTTAATGGCACAAAATCCTTTTGAGAGATGAATACTCATGTTGAGTTTACTGAACATAGGACTGGAGAACATCACGAAGTCGGGGTGGGCTAAATAAACTTTGAGCCTAAAAATCTTTTTTTTTCTAAAAACCGTGAACCAGGCCACGTTACAACCCTCAAAAGTCCTAATTGAAGCAGGGTTTATTTCGAAAGCATACTTAAACAAGAAAGCGTTCCTGACTCCCATCGGTTATGCTGAAAACTTGTGTTGGTATCATATGCATACAAAAATCAATGTCTTTCCTTAACCAGTGATTCATTCACAAGGTTTTGCGACATCTTTTTAATAAAACTTCAAGACTTACATAATTGTTGCATTTTCATTTTCATTCTCAGAATAAACACTTTTCTGCTTGTAAACATTTGTTTGACATCCAGGAAGTTTACATCTGATTATCAGTAGAAAACTAAAACATTGCCAGGGGCATGTTGTTTTCCCAGTATAATGTTTTTGCAAGTTTGATTACCATCATGGGGCAAAGCTCGAAGACTCTGTCGAGTAAAAGAATGTGCCAAGTTTAGTCAATCTGGGGCAGCTACGTCCAGATTTGACAAATCTCTCCAAGAATCTGTTGATCTGGGGCAGATTATTCCAAGTCTTCATGATGCCAAGGATCTCTATGAACCTTTTTGAGGTAGTTTCCTTTCATAGACTATGTAGTCTGGGGCAAGTTGTGAATCAGAAGTTACCTTGATCACCTCATTAGCTTGAAGTACAAAGGTTGTTGCCATGATTAGTCCAGAGTATGTCACTCTCTACCAAGAAGTTTTGAAACAACGGTTGACTGTTGGGTTTTCTTTCTCACCTTGTGTTGAGTTTTGAACTAAAATCCCCCGCATGTTAACTTGTTTGCTTTGATGTTAACTTCTTATTTCCTCTGCAAGTTCGGAATGGTGATTTTCTCCAAAGAAATTTTCTCTGATTCCCCATAATAGAGCTTGATGTGTTGTCCAATCTTTTTGATAAGAAGAAGATGATCTGTAAATTCGTTGCAGAGATTGATAATCCCCACCGAGTTTGGTCCTCGTGGAAGAATTTTGCTTCAGTGTTCCTCCTCAGCTCACTTGTCAGGATGGAATTAATCCCCAGTTGAGTTTATTCCTCAAGGGGCAAAGCTTTGTTTGGCCGTTTCTATCCAGTTTGTTCTTGGAGTTGAACTTTGGCCTCTTGCAATACTATTTTGAACCTCTCTAGGATGGGAAACCTAGATTGAGGAGGCATTTATTTTGCACCTCTTAAGAATTATGCTTTCCTCAACAATGGAAAATTCATTTGTGATTGATGTTCTTATCAGATATTGAAAGGCTTATTTCCCGGCAGTGTTGTCATTGCACTCCGTTGGAATTTGTACTTGAAAGCAAGGGGCAGGTTCTGTCCTTAGCATGTTTTGTTGACAAAAAATGCAAGCCTTTTTATTTGAGCAAGTTTGTATGTCTCCACATATTAATCTTATCTTCCAATCAAGTGATAATATCTCATACTTTATGAACTTCTTGATTCCAAGTGGAAGAAGCTCAGCAAATGGTAAGTCTCTTCAGTGTAAGTGACAGTTTGCATCCAAATGGAAGAAGCTCAGCAAATGGTAAGTCCCTTCATCAGAAGTGACAGTTTGCATCCAGTTCCTTTTCTCAAGCCATGTCCTTGATTAAAGAATAAGTTGATCCCTATTCTTAGCGGCAGCTTATTATTCTCAGTAGCTCATCGTCAACTATTGAGGCGGTAATTCAATTTTCTCCACCCTTCAACTATTGAGTTGGTAGCTCACCTTCAGTGGAACGTTGGTGTATCTTGTTATCTTCATCGTCAGTGGTACGTCGATGAATTATCCCTTTTTATATCATCAGTGGTACGGTGGTATATCTCTTCATACCTTCAATGGAACGTGGGTATGTGTTATCGTCAGTGGTACGGCGGTACATCTCTTTCATCGTCAGTGGTACGTCGATGAATTATCTCCTTTTATATCATCAGTGGTACGGTGGTATATCTCTTCATGCCTTCAGTGGAACGTTGGTATGTGTTATCGTCAGTGGTACGGCGGTACAACTCTTTCATCGTCAGTAGTACGTCGATGAATTATCCCTTTTTATATCATCAGTGGTACGGTGGTATATCTCTTCATACCTTCAGTGGAACGTGGGTATGTGTTATCGTCAGTGGTACGGCGGTACATCTCTTTCATCGTCAGTGGTACGTCGATGAATTATCTCCTTTTATATCATCAGTGGTACGGTGGTATATCTTTTCATGCCTTCAGTGGAACGTGGGTATGTGTTATCGTCAGTGGTACGGCGGTACATCTCTTTCATCGTCAGTGGTACGTCGATGAATTATCTCTTTTTATATCATCAGTGGTACGGTGGTATATCTCTTCATGCCTTCAGTGGAACGTTGGTATGCATTATCGTCAGTGGTATGGCGGTACATCTCTTTCATCGTTAGTGGTACGTCGATGAATTTTCTCTTTTTATATCATCAGTGGTACGGTGGTATATCTCTTCATGCCTTCAGTGGAACGTTGGTATGCGTTATCGTCAGTGGTACGGCGGTATATCTCTTTCATCGTCAGTGGTACGTCGATGAATTATCTCTTTTATATCATCAGTGGTACGGTGGTATATCTCTTGATGCCTTCAGTGGAACGTTGGTATGTGTTAGCGTCAGTGGTACGGCGGTACATCTCTTTCATCGTCAGTGGTACATCGATGAATTATCTCTTTTATATCATCAGTGGTACGGTGGTATATCTCTTCATGCCTTCAGTGGAACGTTGGTATGCGTTATCGTCAGTGGTACGGCGGTACATCTCTTTCATCGTCAGTGGTACGTCGATGAATTATCTCTTTTTATATCATCAATGGTACGGTGGTATATCTCTTCATGCCTTCAGTGGAACGTTGGTATGCGTTATCGTCAGTGGTACGGCGGTACATCTCTTTCATCGTCAGTGGTACGTCGATGAATTATCCCTTCTTATATCATTAGTGGTACGGTGGTATATCTCTTCATGCCTTCAGTGGAACGTTGGTATGCGTTATCGTCAATGGTACGGCGGTACATCTCTTTCATCGTCAGTGGTACGTCGATGAATTGTCTCTTCATATCATCAATGGTACGGTGGTATATCTCTTCATGCCTTCAGTGGAACGTTGGTATGCGTCATCGTCAGTTGTACGTCGATGTATTATCTCTTTTTATATCATCAGTGGTACGGTGGTATATCTCTTCATGCCTTCAGTGGAACGTTGGTATGCGTTATCGTCAGTGGTACGGCGGTACATCTCTTTCATCGTCAGTGGTACGTCGATGAATTGCCTCTTCATATCATCAGTGGTACGGTGTTATATCTCTTAATACCTTCAGTGGAACGATGGTATATGTTATCGTCATTGGTACGGCGATACATCTTTTCATATCATCAGTGGTACGATGGTGTGTTAACGGAAGATTGGCATTCTGATTCAGGATGCATACTTTCTCATCCCCAGTGAAAGAGGATGCCCCATTTTCTCACCTCCAGCAAAAGGTGATGCTTTAACCTCTCTGGTGCGAAATGTTTTCCCCAGAGAAGTTTCTTTTCCCACCAGAGTTTCGTCTCCCCAACGAAGTCTTGTTTTCCCCATTGGATTTCTTCCCGCAAGACATTTGTTTTCCCCAGTGGATTTCCTTTTCCTCCCCAGTGGTGTCCTGTTTCCCTCTCGTGGAAATCATATGCACTCATAATCATAAGCATTGCATGGCATCTTAGGGTCAAAAATTGTGTATTTTGTATTTAAGTCTCTTCAATCATGTCGAGACGAAGATTTACAATCATCGTATCTCCAGATCGAAGAAACTTAAATAGGGGCATCTGTCATACCCCAATTTTTGACCCGCTTTTTACGTGTCCATTCACATTTCATCTGATAAAATAAAAAATATGTATGCATTCATTTTGCGCGTTTTATTAGAGTTTCTGATTTAATAGCATTTCCATTGATTTTTATTAACATTTTTAGATTTATAATTTTAATTCTTAATTCATTTTAGATTTAATTTGAATTTTGAATTAAAATTAATAAATCATTTTTTATATTATTTTTGTTATTGGTTTGTATTTTTCTTTTTGTTTTAATAGGTGCAATATTAAAAGGAAGGTGCAATTCAAATCAAGGCCCATGTGATTCAAGAGTGGTTCAAAGCCCATTATCAATTTTATGTTTGGTCCAAAGTTTGCATTTCTATGAAGCCACATAAGTCCAAGTTGCAAGCCATGAAGCTTCTAAACCATTTTGAAGATAGTTTAAGCCCATTTTGAAAACCATTTGAAGTTTGTGGGACCATCCATTTTGGCAAGTTGCGGTTCACACTTTTCACCGGCAGAAAGGAATTTCAGCCAAATGCAAGTCAAAATGATATTTTATTACATCATCTTCTAGAAACTCATATCAAACAAAAATAAACAGATTTTTACAAGCTTCAGGTCACGATTTCTTCACCACATTGCCAGCTCACCACCCCTTCACGGATTCTTCACCTCTCCACACGCTTGAGCAATCGTTGGCACGATTTGGCATTCATCAAATTCACCTATAAATACAACCTCGATCAGCACTGAAAAGGGGAGGAGAAAATTGCAGAGTTACTCTGCACAATTCAAATTCAAACTCTCCTCCAATTTTCTTCAATTACCAAAACCTCACCACTTTCATCGATTCCTCTATCTTCATACATCACCACCTTCGTCCATATCAAACTCACCCTTCAATACACCATCAGTATTCATTCTCCAATACCTGCAAATTCCAGAAAACAAACAAAGAAATCAAAGCTCAAAACCGAGCTCACTTACAAATCCACATCTAATTCACCGTCAACATCATCAACCTTCCATAACCTTCTCATCCTTTGTAAACATCACTGCCGATTCACTTCACCATCACAAATCTATCGCCGAACCGCATATCTTCAACACATCGACTCCTCCGAGCTTCAATCAAACTCGTAATCTCACAATCCTTCCGCTGCAACCTTAATCTCCGATTTGGAACCAACACACCTTCAATCACATCACCGAAATATCCATTCATCTTCACGAATCGAGCCTATTACAACACCATCGCTCAACCACTCCATCAGATTCATCAACGAACACCAGTCGATCGACAAGGAATCTCATCACGACGTTCAACATCAACAACAACACGCATTTATAAATCTCTGTGGCCAAACGCAAACAACAACAACTCAACTCGATTCAACGGATCAACATCATCAAATCTTCTATTCGCATCAATGTTCGACGTCACCATCAGCAGCAACATGGACGAAAATCAGAAACGAAGAAGAGGATCTGAAAATTAAAACTAATTACTCTCTGTGTTTTGTTTGTTTGTTTATGTGTTTGCAGAACTAAAGAAGAGGAGAAATTGATTGAAGTTTGGTTGAGAGAATAGTTTGAGCAGAGAGGAGAACGAGAGTTTTAGCGTGAAAAAGGGAAAGAGACGGAAAGGTGGACCGAAGCAATAACAAGAAGGACGGCCTTTCAATTTAGGGTTGTAAATGGTGGACCGTTTTTGTTTCTTTAATGTGGGCCGGGCCTATGGTTGAATAACCCAGTCCATGATACATCTCCAACCTTGTATGAGTCAGATCCAAGACGTTGATGATCCAGTGGCCAGATGATGAGGGCACATGGTGGGGGCGTGTTGACCGTATGTACTGGATCTTTGAATAAGAGGAACTAAAGAAATTCAACAAAATAAGGCAGGGAGTGAGGATCGAACCCCCTCCCTCTCACATCAAGACCTTAAGCGCTCCCTTACACCACCGAGCCAACTGTAATTTGCTGTTAGTAGACTCGCCATCAAAATAAATAAATGAATAAAAGTTTTTAAAAAAAATTAAACCAAATTCGCGCCAGCCAGGTCTCTTTCAACCTTGCGTTTTCTGAAAAAGGGAAACAACTATGCCCACGGTTTTCATGTGTGGTTATAGGTCTTCTTCTCCAAACTCTACGAATTAACACCAAAAAACCCAAAATGAAAGCCCATATCACATAATCGTCATCCCCTAAGCATGATAGCGCCTCTGTTTTGTGTTGATTTCGCCTTAAACCGAAACCCCTAAATTAGAGCTCAAGAACCCTAGTAATGGCACCTATCCAACCCTGCACTTATTATACACTTAAACTGCCCAGAAAGTATCAACACATCATTGTGAACATGAATATACAATCAAAGTCAATTTATAATGCACGAAAGGACATAATCGAAACTGAAAAAAATCAAGAAAACCAAGGCCTGTTGGACGTGATTCTGGATGTTGTGTGGCCTGAGAGTGATTGGAAAAGTTTCAGGAATATCCAAGGAGCATATATCAATGTTTAAAACCCTTTGAAACCTCCTACAATGGCAAGAACGATTTTGCTTTTTTGAGAAAAAACTTTAAAGCTCCTGCCCGAGTTTTTGTCTGCCAATCCCCCCCTCCTGTCTAGGATGTGTTATGGTTATATATTGGAATCAAATAGGTCAACAAAATTTGATTCAATCTTTCTTAATTGGCAAGGTGAATATGTGATTGATCTTGATTGAATAATCTTCCCATTTTGGATTTTTGAATCCAATATTGCACCAATTATGCCTTAAACGAATTCTTGAGTTAAATGCATGAGATTTGGATATTTGACATGATTCAAATTAAATCTTATGAATAAAAATCTAATTATTTCATTTATACTTAATTTATTTAGTGTTTAAATGAATAAAATTCAAGTAAATAAAACTAAATATCATAAAAAATAAAACAATTGATTTAGAAATCCTTACTCAACCCATGTGTCATACCCCAATTTTTGACCCGCTTTTTACGTGTCCATTCACATTTCATCTGATAAAATAAAAAATATGTATGCGTTCATTTTGCGCGTTTTATTAGAGTTTCTGATTTAATAGCATTTCCACTGATTTTTATTAACATTTTTAGATTTATAATTTTAATTCTTAATTCATTTTAGATTTAATTTGAATTTTAAATTAAAATTAATAAATCATTTTTTATATTATTTTTGTTATTGGTTTGTATTTTTCTTTTTGTTTTAATAGGTGCAATATTAAAAGGAAGGTGCAATTCAAATCAAGGCCCATGTGATTCAAGAGTGGTTCAAAGCCCATTATCAATTTTATGTTTGGTCCAAAGTTTGCATTTCTATGAAGCCACATAAGTCCAAGTTGCAAGCCATGAAGCTTCTAAACCATTTTGAAGATAGTTTAAGCCCATTTTGAAAACCATTTGAAGTTTGTGGGACCATCCATTTTGGCAAGTTGCGGTTCACACTTTTCACCGGCAGAAAGGAATTTCAGCCAAATGCAAGTCAAAATGATATTTTATTACATCATCTTCTAGAAACTCATATCAAACAAAAATAAACAGATTTTTACAAGCTTCAGGTCACGATTTCTTCACCACATTGCCAGCTCACCACCCCTTCACGGATTCTTCACCTCTTCACACGCTTGAGCAATCGTTGGCACGATTTGGTATTCATCAAATTCACCTATAAATACAACCTCGATCAGCACTGAAAAGGGGAGGAGAAAAATGCAGAGTTACTCTGCCAAATTCAAATTCAAACTCTCCTCCAATTTTCTTCAATAACCAAAACCTCACCACTTTCATCGATTCCTCTATCTTCATACATCACCACCTTCGTCCATATCAAACTCACCCTTCAATACACCATCAGTATTCATTCTCCAATACCTGCAAATTCCAGAAAACAAACAAAGAAATCAAAGCTCAAAACCGAGCTCACTTACAAATCCACATCTAATTCACCGTCAACATCATCAACCTTCCATAACCTTCTCATCCTTCGTAAACATCACTGCCGATTCACTTCACCATCACAAATATATCGCCGAACCGCATATCTTCAACACATCGACTCCTCCGAGCTTCAATCAAACTCGCAATCTCACAATCCTTCCGCTGCAACCTTAATCTCCGATTTGGAACCAACACACCTTCAATCACATCACCGAAATATCCATTCATCTTCACGAATCGAGCCTGTTACAACACCATCGCTCAACCACTCCATCAGATTCATCAACGAACACCAGTCGATCGACAAGGAATCTCATCACGACGTTCAACATCAACAACAACACGCGTTCATAAATCTCTGTGGCCAAACGCAAACAACAACAACTCAAATCGATTCAACGGATCAACATCATCAAATCTTCTATTCGCATCAATGTTCGACGTCACCATCAGCAGCAACATGGACGAAAATCAGAAACGAAGAAGAGGATCTGAAAATTAAAACTAATTACTCTCTGTGTTTTGTTTGTTTGTTTATGTGTTTGCAGAACTGAAGAAGAGGAGAAATTGATTGAAGTTTGGTTGAGAGAATAGTTTGAGCAGAGAGGAGAACGAGAGTTTTAGCGTGAAACAGGGAAAGAGACGGAAAGGTGGACCGAAGCAATAACAAGAAGGAGGGCCTTTCAATTTAGGGTTGTAAATGGTGGACCGTTTTTGTTTCTTTAATGTGGGTCGGGCCTATGGTTGAATAACCCAGTCCGAATTACTAGCCGTGCACCTCCATTCAGCGCCACACCCCTCTTGACAGCATTAGGATTTGGATTTGGGCCTCCTCTTGACAATTCAATCAAAGCCCAACAAATTTCCTTAAGTTACCACCTCCTTTTTATTTCTTTTTTATTTCATTTTTTTTAATACTTGTTTATTTTTATTATATTCAAAAAATACAAAAATATTAGTAGTAGTTTTTATTACTATTCTATATAAAAATACTAAAAAATTGTTTTAATTTTCTTTTTGATTTAATACTTGATGATCCATTTGGTGAGAGTTTTGTGATGACTTTTCAATATATCTCTCTTCTCCTACTCCATTCTTATTTTTCTTTGAATCATAAATTTAGAGGTCTAATTCCTCTTTAAATTCAATGGACTTAGGGCGTTGATGGGATGAAGATCCTAATCCGCAATATTAAGTGATTGAACTTAAAGATGGAAGGAACTTTTAATGTGTTTCCATCTTTATTTCTTTTTCTTTTGATCGATGAAAGTCTTTGATACCTTGAGAATTCTTATGGATTCTTGGTAAAGACGAGATCGCTACCTATTTTCTTTTTGTGCGGCATTGCTTTCGGAGAGTGATCTACATATCGCTTCTCTCGCATGCATTAGCACATAAATTTTTGACCGGCCTCATTGTAGGGTGATTTCTACATAAATCACTTGGCGATCTGCTTAACATAGCGCAATATTTCGTGTCCCGAATAAAAAGATCAAATATGGAAGAGAATTGTATGCGGTTGATTTAAGACTTATGGAGGTTTATCGTGTAGTCGCTATGATTTTATCAAGCTTCTGATAAATGTCCATTGAATTTAAATCCGAGAACATCCTTCACTCACCATCGATCTTAATTACTAACTTTGATAACATACTTGACAAGTTTCAAGATGGTTATCTTTAACATCTAACAACTAACTTTAATTTCTGCAATTTATTATACCGCTCTTTTATTTTTCGCTTTATTGCTTTATTTTATCATTTCATCATATTTACATTCCGCTATTTTTTCTTTGTCCATTTGGACGTTTATATTCCGCTATTTTCTCTTTGTCCATTTGGACATATGTTTATGCTTCCGCTATTTTTCTTTTGTCCACTTGGGCCATACTTTACTTTTATGCTAAAACACTAATAAATAACAAAAATCTAAAAAACACTTAAGGTTCTCTTTTGGACTATTGGTTACTATCCTGAGCATTTTGGAGATTCGGACTTATGGACTTAGGACCTCTGGACCCTCATTCTGTTATTACTCTGTGATTGTTCTGTCTGTCTGGCATCGGATTGTTGTTTGTTTATGTATGCAGGTATTTCCTTGAAAGCCCTTGATGGTTAATTCCAAGGCATTGAGATAAGGATTTTACCCGAAAAACAGCCGTTACTCTGCCCGATTTTCGTCAGAAATTTTAATGTGCTTAATGCGAAGTGGTGCTAAGATAATAAATTCATCTGGATCCCCAAGTGGTAATGTTTGGTATTGATAATCCAAAGGATGGAAATCTACCTTGACTCATAATGTCAAGTGTTGGCTTCTTCTTCGGTTAGACCGTTTCTTTCCTTAGCTTTTATTTTACGCAATAGGATAGCCTCTTCATCTCCTCCCATTCTTAAATTTTCAAAATCTTCTCCCTTTTTCAAAAACCTTCTTATGTTTGCAAACCTTTTCAAAACCTTTCTTTTAAAATATCTTTTGCCCTTAGTGGCCTTTTTCAAAAGCTTAGACACTGTTAATTGTCGAAACGAGTGGTTATACCCCACGATTTTGAAATTGATTGATATAATGAGATCTTTTCCGCGTGAGAGAGCTAGTGGCATACTCGTCGATTTTATCCGAGTTGGAGCCCTTCTTTCATTAGCGATGCAAAGAACTCGTTTGTTCTCATGCTCAAGATCAATGGCTGAGTATTTCTCTCCGACGACGATAAGGTGTTTATTCGTTTTTTTTAAAACGTTTTCCCTTTAAGCGGAACTACATTAGCTCTGACTTCTCCATTGCACCGAGGAGGTATGTAGGCACAAAGCTTAACGCTTTGCCGAGCTTATTTTAAAAATAAAACAAACCGTTTTTTAGCACACACAACACAGATTTTCAAAAAGGTTCCTGTGGAGTACCACAGATATGAGGGGTGCTTTAAACCTTCCCCTCATATAATCAACACCCGTACCTGAGATCTCTTTCTTGTTTTAAAAACAAAACTTTGGGTTTTTCGTTCTTTTCCCTTTTCCTTTGAAAAAAATAAAGCGCGGTGGCGATTTCAAACGAAATATTGATTCGAGTCAATCCCATGGCTTCGATATCAGATTTTCCCCGCTACACCATGGATATGTTTAAATTCCACAAGTTTGGCCTAATAGTCCAATTTCTTGAATTTTGACCAATTTGTGTACACCATAACTCCTTCATTATTTATCACTTCGAGATGTTCTTGGACTTTTTAGAGAGCTCAAAGAGTCCTCTAAACACTCTTTTTGGTTTCATCTTCATTGAAGCTTCCATGCTCAAGTTATGAGCTTTGACCCAAAAGGTGTTTTTGTTGACTTTTTAGGAGGACCTATAATCTTTTGTATCATGTCTCTCAAATGAAGCATTTCTGGCTTTGGCTTGTGAGAGACAAAGTTGTAGAGAATCCAATTTCCTTCAGAAATAGGCTTTGGATGGGAAATTTTTGATAAACCATGTGAGAGTTATGACCGGTCAAAGTTGAGTTGACTTTTTTTTAGTTAAGAAACCCTGATTTGAACCTTTGATTAGGAGAGAGTGACTTGAGTTTAACCATTGAGCCTTGAACGCTTGAAGATGAAATAAAACGGGCAAATTTTGGGGTATGACACTTGTACAAGCACACTGCAAGATGGTTAAACGGGTTCGCACAAGCCCAAATGGCCGCGAGATGACCTTAGCCTAATTGGCGTCATTGTTCCATTAGCCTTCTTCACGCAAGTGAGTTACGCTGAGTACAAATCGCCACCTTGACGCATGATCCCCTCGGGCGAAAGCCTAGCGTTAGTCTACGTGACTTCACTAGAGGTGAGTTACTCATTATGTATTAGCCTATGTGGCCACATAACCCCACCATACCGAGCACGCAAGTGTGTTAACGCCAAGTGAGTAAAATGCCCTACGACCCTCACAAGCAAACTGCAACGGTAGCTCAGGCGCAAGTCATTTCGAACAATACACATGATCGGTCTATTCCATTGGACCACACTGCCCGGGAAGACTCATTGACCACACAGTCGAAGATACATCCCAACCTAGCCCCCGACCACTTTGACTCAAGCATACAGAATATGACATAACGTCAAAATCACACAATACAATTAATCCCGAATGTTTAACCGAAACAACATGCATTAACAAGATATTCATATTTCATCACAGCATAGCATTCAACATCAAATTACAAGGATGGACAAAGAGTTGATAAATAAGCATGCTTAGCATTATTCACCACACGCAACATATGTAAATGAATGGAAGGATGATAATACATGTCATAAAACTTCACCCGGATGACATACATAAGGGTATTATTGTCGCTACCGCGAAAAATGGATCAGAGTCGCCACTAATATATTTATCCCATAAGGGAAAGGAATACCAGAAAACCTAACTCAAATAAGAACAAGGTCTTTCGACCAGAGAACAGGGTACGGGAGTCGGTTACGCAAGGGGAAGGTGCTAGCACCCCTCACGCCCATCGTACTCGATGGTATCCACCTATGTTTGTTTCTATCTAAAGGGTGTCTAATGTCTAAAACCTAAATGCGAATGCATGTAAAAGAAACACGGGGAAAAGAAGGAATTATTTACAAGTGTGCTGGCTTAGGCCCCGCGACCCAATGCCTACGTATCCCTTACAAGGAATCAGAGCTACCGTAGTTCGGCTCAATAGTTTCCATTTGTTTTGTGTTTTTTAGTTGAACAGAGGTTAAGGTCACAATCCACGATGCTCGACCTTTGGAGACTTATATGCCTACTTTTGGAAAGGACTTAACTTGTTCTTAGGCGCCTAACAAGGCAAAAGAAAAGCAAGAATTTGGTTTGTGTCTTTTATTGTAATTCCATGATGACAAAACCCACTACAAGGCTTCGCATCACTTCCTTACTTTGTTTTAAATCTGACCATTTATTAAGTGTTTTGAATGTTTTTGGTTGAGTGTTTTTTAAGGGAATTTATTTGTGATTTAGATCATACCAAAAAAAGTCTTTTGAATATTTAGAGAATGCACATCGAGGTCTACACCACAATCGTTTCTCTAAATATTGGTTAAGAAATACAGTTTTTTTGAATATTTAGAGAATGCACATCGAGGCCTACGCCACAATCGATTCTCTAAATAAAATACAGTTTTTTTTTGAATATTTAGAGAATGCACATCGAGGCCTACGCCACAATCGTTTCTCTAAATAGCGGTTAAGAAATACAGAGTTTTTGAATATTTAGAGAATGCACATCGAGGCCTACGCCACAATCGTTTCTCTAAATAGCGGTTAAGAAATACACTGAGGCCTACGCCTCAATCATTTCTATTCCGCTAAGTAGGAAAGAACATATATCGGGGCCTACGCCCCAATCATTTCTTTCCTACCACGAAAAGAAAAAAAAAACAAAACGGTATGATCCTTATCAGTAGTTATTAAGTTTTTTAAGATTGAAAAGAAAAAGAAAATGAGAAAGGGGAACTAACCTATTTTCTAATCTAATTGTCATTCTAATCCTATTTAAGGTCTAAACTAGCATCTAAGGGGAATACTAAGAAGAAAGTTGTTTAAGTTGACTAAAGTCAACTTTAACAACTAGGGGTATTTTTGGTATTTCTCAAAATATGAAAATATTCACAAAAAGAAGGAATTAAAATCGAAACTAACCACGAAAATATTCACAAGCAAATCATATATTTTCTTTTATTCATGTTCAAAGCTTTTTCCAAAAATTAAAACTAAAAATACTATTTATTTTCTATGTATGAACCAATCAAAACTTAAAGAAATCAACAATTAAAAATCTAATCAAAACAATTATTCCTAAAATTCTAATTAGTCAAAAAAACTATTTTTATCATTTTTTATTTAAGCAAAAAAATCAATTAACAAGCTAAAATATAAGGAAAACAATTTGAAACAAAATAAAATTCTATACACAGGGGGGTGAATTAGCAATTGTAAAGAACTAAAATTGTGTTATAAGAGCACCTGGGCCTGAACCTGGGGGTGGAGAAAGCAGAAGAAAGGCGCAAGGCCCAATCAAAACATGATAGCATTAGTGGAAGGGGTGTACAATCAGAAAAAGATTCAGGCCCAAATGATCTTAAAACAAAACGTAGCCCAGCGTCATTTTTATTCTATTTTTCTCTTATTTCATCATGCATATACTATTTAATATAACCTAAAGTTTTTTTTTGTGAAAATCTAACGTGACATACAGATATATTATACACTAGTATCAATAGGTCATGGGTTCACTTATGTCATAACAAGACAAATTAATGCCCGGGCCAATCAGAATGTTCCACCTCATCACCCAATCATATGAATAAAAACAAAAAGGAAATGCTGCATGCAAAGGATCTATCAGCGCCTGCCACATAAGCTAAATGGAGGGAATGACATGCACGCCTACAGACGACGGAGATCCTTCCTCCAATCGTCTTCTCCGGCGGCCTAGTTTGCCGGAAAATCATATATGCCCAGAAATCAACAACAATTACATCGCTCGACTCGTTTTCATGCACTGAATCCTGATTTGACCGTGGTTCTCGCATTTGAAACCTCTAACTGTAAGGACAAAACCAATTCAGTTTTCCCCAACTCTTACAACACAAGAACTAACATCAATAATACTCATCCCCTTATGCTACGTCCACGCATGAATATTAAACCTTAATGAAACTTAACCAATCGTTCAGAACGAGCACACAATCAAGAATATGCAACAATCACCATCAAATACAAACAGTGCCATTATGTGACTATGATGCTGAGAAATTCGAGCACACTTACCTGAAGACGATTCGCGACGAAAAAGAATTCCTCAGAAAACTTCATGTCTCTATTTGTATCCGAACGTATATGGCGAGTGTTTCGACAATCACTGAGAAAGTTGTTGAATCCAAAATGTCGAAGAAAACTCTACCGCGACGTTGTTATCGAAGTATGCAAGATTCTCCAAGATGCCTCTGAGGAATAAACTCAGAGCTACCACTTTACTCTTCGTGACTGAGATCGAATATGATGAACATTTCAAACTATCCTGGTGATGATTATGAAGAATGCTAGATGATGTTGTTGCACGAAGGTTGATGATGATGGTTGATGAAGATTAATGGTGGTTCAAGATAGTGATGATGGATGAGATTCATGGAGGGTGGTGAATGAGGAAGATGAAGATGAAGGTTGTTGAGAAAGTTTGTTACACGGTTATGGTTTGTTAGATGAAATGAAGGTGAGAGTGTAAGATAGAGAGGATAAAGGGAGAGTGGAGATAGGAGAGGGTTTCTGAAACTGTGGAAAAAAGAAAATGAAGCGTGTCTTTGATTTGTGAAGGGTTTGACATTTATATACTTGAAGGTGCATGGAGGCTTATTGTGTGGATCATGTGTAGTGGATTGTTTCCCTCGCCAGTAACTTAATGAACAAGTGTGTTTATCTTTGGCAAGTCTTGTGTGTGCCTTTTTTTTACCTCCACGCATGCATGGCCCAACGAGGCAAATAGTGGTGAACGTTGATGCATGCTGCAAAAGTCCTCTGCTCGATGCTATTCAAACATGTTCATAAACCCTACTTGGAACGTCCATATCTCAATCCCTGGGTCATCATTTGTCTCAAACTCATACTCATTCTAAAGATGGCATGGAATAGAATAGCTTTGGTGTTTGGAAGTCCTTAAATCAAGCATTGAAGGGAGGAGAAAAATGACCATGAATTGTGCTATTCGCGTCTGGATGCGTATAGGGCATGGGATAGGCGTGATCTACTCATGGCGCTAGCAAAAAATGCAATTATAAACGTGTGACTTCAGGGTTAAATATGTTGCTCATCACACATTCAAACGTCATGATTATTTTACCATTAGGAAGAGGGCATATGATACTCTACATTTGCATCAGTATTGGTTCCAAGAGACACATATCATTCTCTAAAACTGACTTTAAACATGGCACGCCACCTGTTCGACCAAATGCTTCGTGTGCGGCTTAGCTTCTGGCCCATGTTCTTGGCAATGCTCGTCTTGGTAGGATCATGACTTCAAAGCCTTATATCTTATTCCACACTCAACCAAAAGCCATGGTATTGGTATCAAACGAAAGAGGGAATGGAGGACAATGGATTGACATTGTATTTGATTCCATATGCTGCTTGTGTTTCCTTGAAATTAGCTTTAAAAATGGCGCACCACATGTTTGATTAAATGTTTGCGTAGGGCAACAAACCTGCCTGGCAACATGACTTGTGTTCCAATGAAAATGTTCAACTTCAAACCTGAATAACTTTTGATCCAAGCATCCTTTGAAAATAATTCCAACTACAAACTTGTAGTATGCTACGAGTTGAACATTTTTATTGTTGAACTTGTTTTGATATTTTGCCATTATCCATGTGTAAATCAACCATGAAGTGAACTGGTCAACCAATTCCAATTCTTCAAATTTTTCCCAAGTATTATGACTTTCCATTTTTGGTAAGTTTCCATTTTCAACCACCTTCCCCATAATGGCAACTTTGACAAACCTTTAATTTTATTATTTTTTGTTGACTTTCTTTGACCGATTTTTCCACCAAAAGTCAATATCTGACAGTTGACGTTGTCCTTTGACCAAAGTCAGCTTTTCCCAATTTTTCCGATTCTAGATGAATTTTCGATTAATCAGTTTCCGATCCAATTCTCAATCAATTTTCAAACAACGAACTCCCGTAAATGTTTCTTCAAGGCAACCACATTTCATACTCAAAATCATCTCCTGATTAAATGTTGACCAAAAAGTCAAAAGGATTGACTTTGGTCAAAACCTTAATTTGAAAATCTTGAATTTGAGGATTGCATCTTTTGATCAGAGCTTTGAATTGGAGAGGATGAAACCCTGATTTTAGGAGAACTTCAATGGAAATGGGGCCGTATAATCAGACTTCAAACCTTCTCTTTTGAACCAAGATATCTCCCACATAGAAGCTCTTTTTCATCAATTTTCTTGAACAGTAACAATGATATGAATGAATGTATTGAGTGGATGACCTACATGAGGTATGCATATGAACGTGACATAAAAGCCAATTGGGTATAAATAAGTGGGCAAATTTTGGGGTGCAACAATTATTAGTCGGGGAGGAGCTCGGTTTCGAATATAGTGCCAAACTGCACTCAGGGGAAGAAAAGATAAAATTTTGTACAGCATCGTCCGCTTAGCGGACTGCTAGCGGGCTTTCCAGTGGCGAGGCTCAAATGTCCTTCCGCTTAGCGGCCTTACTTCCGCTTAGCGGGCTCGCAATTTTCTGGAAAGACAAACAGTATCCGCCAAGCGACCTTAGTCCGCTTAGCGAACCATCACAGATGCAGGAAAACGCAGAACTCGCCAGTTCTGCTATGGGGTATCTTAACCCCTTGAATCCACCTGCATGCACAAAATAAGGATGTATACGACCAGACCACAGCATAGGCAAGCATAATCTAACACCTCAACATGTTATTAGCTAAGATTCATGCATTCCTTCTCAAATCCCTAAACCCAAAAAATTCCCAAATGGATCAAAACCCCATTTTCTATCTAATGGACTCACCTTAGGTTGAAGAAGAAGCTGGAACAAAGATGGAAGTGGCAAAAATCTGAGCTTAGGGTTGATCTTGGTACATGCAAGCTTGAAGATGACAATGGCTTCACTCTTCTCCTCTTTCTATTCACGTACTTTCTTCTCCTCCAACAATTCTGGTTTTGCAAGAGTAAAGAGAGTGAGGGACCACAAACCAAGTCCTACATCTAATTAAGTGGGAAATGTCTAAACTACCCTCCCATGTCACTTATTGGCTCAATTATCATAACAAGCCTATTAGTAAGAATGTGTATTATATTTATCCATCAATTATACTAAATCAATTTAGTAATAGTAATAGGACAATTATAACACTGGGTATTACATTCTCCCCCCCTTAATTAGAATTCTCCCTCGAATTCGAACTTACAAGAACAAGTGAGGGTAGGATTCCCGCATCTCTGACTCAAGTTCCCACGTAGCTTCCTCAGGACGCGTCTCATCCCACATCACTTTCACGATAGGTATCTCTTTACTCCGTAGATACTTGCTAGCATGCTCCAAGATATGGCAAGGTTGAAGATCAAAAGAAAGATATGGTTCTACTTCAACGGGATCCGGAAGAATGGGATGAAAAGTATCAGGCACGAACTTTCGGAGCTGAGATACATGAAACACATCATGTAGCCCGGATAGTGAAGGTGGTAATGCTAAATGATAAGCCACTTCACCCACCCGGCTCATAATCTGATATGGTCCCACATATCTTGGACTGAGTTTACGCATTTTGTACGGTCCTTCCAACCTCAATCTTGGAGTGACCTTCAAATACACGTGATCTCCAACTTCAAATTCTAATGGCCTCCTTCGTTTGTCCGCATAATTCTTTTGTCGGTCTTGGGCTTTCTTAAGATTATCTTGGATCATCTTGACTTTCTCGATAGTTTTTTGGATAATCTCCAGTCCAAGAACACTCTTCTCTCCTACTTCGGCCCAACATATTGTCGATCGACACTTCCTCCCGTATAGAGCCTCATAGGGAGCCATACCCAGACTAGCATGGTAACTATTATTATATGCGAACTCAACCAACGACAAATGATTCTCCCAACTTCCACCTTCTTCCAGAATACAAGCTCTCAACATATCTTCAATCGTCGGGTGTCCTCTCCGTCTGCCCATCGGATTGAGGATGGTTAGATGTACTCATATCCAGTCTAGTCCCTAACTCCTTATGAAACATCTTCCAAAATCTCGAAGTGAACTTTGGATCACAATCAGATACTATACTAGATGGTACACCATGGAACCGTACAATATCCGCTATGAAAAGTCTTGCGAGATGAATCACCTTGTGAGTTGTCTTTACAGGTAAAAAGTGAGCAGACTTAGTCAACCTGTCCACTATCACCCATATAGAATCATATCTGCCTCGAGTACGAGGTAATCCCGCAATGAAGTCCATCGAGATACTATCCCACTTCCAAACTGGTATCTCCAATGGTTGTAACATTCCTCCTGGCCTCTGGTGTTCAATTTTAACTTGTTAGCAAATGGAACATTGTGCTACATACTCTGCAATTTCCTTCTTCATTCCTGGACACCAAAAGTCTTTCTTCAAGTCTTGATACATTTTGGTCGATCCAGGATGAATAGAAAATCTACTCTTGTGTGCTTCATCCAGAATCAAACGCTTCAATTCAGAATCACCCGGTATACATATTCTCTGCTTAAACAGAATAATTCCATCAGGTGCCCTAACGAAGTCAGACATGCCTTCGCTCGCTTGTAATTGCTCATCACACTCTTGTGTTATCCGAATTCTTTCTCGCAGTTCATTCTGGATGCTCAAGTTACTAATCAACACACCAGTAGGTGTCCATTCAAATTGAAGGTTAAGATTTCGAAACTTCTCCAATAATCCATATTCTAATATCATCAATTCACCAACCTGGAACTCCTTCCTACTCATGGCATCTGCGACTTTATTAGCCTTTCCGGGGTGGTACTTCAGCTCTAAGTCATAATCTTTAAGATATTCCATCCATCTCCTTTGACGCATATTCAACTCCCTCTGGTCAAAAAGGTATTTCAAACTTTTATGATCACTGAACATCTCAAAGTGAACTCCATACAAGTAATGTCGCCACACTTTGAGTGCAAAAACTATTGCAGCAAGCTCAAGATCATGGGTCGGGTAATTCTCTTCATGAGATCTCAACTGCCGAGATGCATAAGCTACCACCTGACCATCTTGCATCAACACTCCGCCTAAACCTTTCTTAGAAGCATCACAGAACACCTCATATGATCGGTTTGGGTCCTGAATCACTAATACTGGTGCAGAAGTCAACTTCTTCTTAAGCTTCTGAAAACTCTGCTCGCACTCGGAGTTCCATTCAAAAGCAACTTCCTTCCGAGTAAGTTTTGTCAAAGGTAAGGCTAGTTTGGCAAATCCCATGATAAATCTTCGATAATAACTAGCCAACCCTAAGAAGCTTCTGACTTCGGTCACACTCTTTGGTCAACCCCAATTCACCACTGCTTCTACTCTGGAAGGATCTACTGCCACGCCTCCCCCAGAGATGACGTGACCAAGGAAACTTACTTCGGATATCCAAAATTCACACTTACTGAACCTGGCGTACAATTGTTTCTCTCGAAGGGTAGACAACACAATCCACAAATGTTCTTCATGTTCTTCGGAGGTACGAGAATATACCAGGATGTCATCAATAAAGATCACTGATCAGTGGTTTTTACACATATATTTATCATTTATTTTAGTTATCTTTGATTAATATTATTAAGAGTTTTATAGCATTCTTCTTTATTTTATGCGTTGGTTGTGTGTTTTAGTGTTTTCAGACTCAGAGGAATAAAATAGGACAAATCAGGACGAAAAAAATGCAAAATTCGGAGTTTCGGAAAAGTTTTTAGCATGCTTCAGCAAGTGCAACACGGCCACCCGTGTCATGCAACACGGGCCGTGTCAGCCAATACGCTGATTGATCAGTTTTCACTAAATAGTTCATAACTTGAGCTACGGGAATCGGATCGACGCGTTCTAATATTCGTTTGAAAGCTAAGAGAAAGAGCTACATTTCTATGATGATTTCAAAAGCTGATAAAGAAGTTAGAAGCCTCGAAAAATTCATGAGAGTTGTGTTATTTTGCCAAATAGCTGACCTGTAAGGGTGTTTTAGGTATTTCCGACCGACTTAAATGACTGTCAGCTATTTAACAAAGTTTTGAAGAAGAATTAGGGGACTTTTTGGCTAGGAGAAGCCACGATTGAAGATTGGAGAAAACAAGGGTTTGGGAGAGAAGAAGGTTTTCATGAACGGAAGCGATTGAAGATCAACTTTCATCTCAATTCTTGTAATGTCTCTATTTTATATTTTCTTTTCTTTGAACAATATGAGTAGCTAAACCCTAATTCTAGGGGGTGTCCCTGATTTGATTATGTAATGATTTTGAATTCTTGAGTTCATCAATATATTTGTTTTCTTATTTAATTTAATTGTACAAGGTTTTTATGCTTTCTTCGTCGGACCAACAAGATTGATTTACGGTTAACAACCAGCTGGACAACTGTTGTTAAGGTTTTTGTACGATTAGACTATAGTAGATATCACCTAGGACTAGGGATACCCTATAGTTACCGATTAACTCTTGATAACATAAAGGCTTGATTTCATCATAACTCTCTGAGGACTTAGGATTTAGGATGAATGTTCAAAGGTTTTCCTACTAAGGACTTAGGGGAAAGTAATCTAAAGGGCGGTAATTAAAAGTTATGAACTTGTTGAAGAAATCAAAATTCAAGGTTATTACAGGGCAAATCATACACTTTACCCTAGCATGCTCTCATATTTGTTAAAACCACTTAGTCAATTTTCTGTCATTTTTATTTATTGTTAATATAAAATTTGCAAACAAAATTCCAAATACAGTTTTTGTTTAATTGAACCATTATTTAAACTCGATATTAACGTGCAGTCCTTGAGAACGACATTCGGGGAATTTCCCTATTATTACTACAGAGGCAAAATAGTACACTTGCTATTTTATCGATCAAGTTTTTGGCGCCGTTGCCGGGGACTGCCAAAATATAGAGTTTTGATTTTAGTTCAATTGAAATTTTGTTGCTCGTCAACTAAAAATTTGTTTTTGTTTTTGTTTATTTGAATTTGATTTTATTATAAAAAAAAGAAAGAAAAAAAGTCAGATCATTTTTGCTTCATGAATTCTTCTATACTTTGCTACTAACAAACTGTCTGAGTTTTGTAGCTATGTATTGTTTTGATACATTGCCACCTGTATCTGCTGCATGTTGGTCGCCTGATTCAGGAGTCACCTTGGAAGAGGCGACTACAATTTTTAAACCATATAAGAGAGAGGTAAGAATCCTTATGAATGAATGTAAGGAAGCTAACTTTTATCCAGATAGGTTTATTTGGAGAAAGTTAGAGTTGGAAGAAGAATATGTGAAACCTGAAGAAAAATGCATAATATCAGATGAAGAGGGTGCAGTAAGAATAGAAGAATTCGAGGTAAAAAAGAAATACGGGGAAGAAGAAATAAGGAAACTTGAAGATGATCGAGTTTTGAATAAAACCACAAATTTAACAATTTGTGAAGATGTGGTCACCCAACAAGAAAATCTTCAACAAGAGAGTATCCCCAAAAACTATTTTTACAACAAGGCATATGAAAGACAAGAAATTGACAAAGTACTGGAAGAAATTTATGCCTTGTTCTATAAAATCAAGCTAAAATGGATTTGGCAGCAAAATCATCAGTACTTTAAGTTCATGGGATTGCTACCAAACAAAAGAAAGAAAAAAAGATGATGTGTTCTTTGTGTCATATATGCCACCCTAACAAGGGGAATGGATCGTCGAGCCATGCGACGTTAAACGAAGCGCTTCGTGGGAGGCAACCCATGCTTTTAACAGCTTAGTTTTCTTTTTGTGTTTGCTTGTTTTTGTTTCAGGAAATAAAAAGGGGGACTTTCTGGTGAATGCTAGGAAGCTGCAGTTAGAGTTGCACTACCCTCTGTGAGTCACCCCTCTCGGGCTTGTTCTGAAACATTGGGGCCAATGTTTAGTTCAAGTTTGGGGGAGGATTTACTCTTGCATTTTTCTTTTTATGTTTTTGTTATGATGTGTAAAACCAAACATTGAGTTCTTCCCAATTTTTGACTGAAATTTTAATTTTTGTTGAAGAGTTTTGATCTTACAGAGCGATCGGGAATAGTATATAGAGATGAAGGGAGGATTGTTTGAGGATAGGAAGTTCAGAATAATGTGACATGAAGAGGTTTGTTTAAACACCCTTGGTTCCCTAAAAGAAATACGAGTCTAACGTGTAAATTTGCGCCATAGTACTTGTCTTCTGAGAAGTACTCCTCGAGTAGTTTATTGATACAGTCTGGCATAATTCAGATTCACATGCATGATGAGTGGTTGAGAAAAAAATTGATAAAGTTGGCACCAGATGATGAAATGGCGGTAAAAGGCAACCGGCTCGCTAAGTTGGGTAACCCTCACCCGGTTATTCAGCCCAAAGGAGATTGATCCTCAAACGTCGTCCAAAAGGACAATATATAACTGCAAAGTTTGAAAATTTCATCGGTTATTAAAATTAGCAAATGCTGCTAGTTTGGTGCCAGAAGAAGAAAATAAAATTCCTTGATTCGTCTCATGCAGGTGATGATTATTCTAAGAAATGCAGTGCCTTAATATGATTGTCTGAATGAAAAAGGAGGAAAATCGGAAAGAGACTTAAGTGCAAAGCATAGTTGGAGAGGTATCCGAAAGGGGAGCTTGAGGTTTAATGTTGTAACAGAAACTTGTCGCGTCATATGAATGCCAAACTAACTGTCTCTTGAGTAATACAAACGGATATCTCACGTATGAACACCGGTGTGCTTTGAAGGTCATTAACTTTTATAATTGTCGGTTGAGGTCAAGCAACGGTTTAAGTTTGGGGGAGTTTGATCAGTGGTTTTTACACATATATTTATCATTTATTTTAGTTATCTTTGATTAATATTATTAAGAGTTTTATAGCATTCTTCTTTATTTTATGCGTTGGTTGTGTGTTTTAGTGTTTTCAGACTCAGAGGAATAAAATAGGACAAATCAGGACGAAAAAAATGCAAAATTCGGAGTTTCGGAAAAGTTTTTAGCATGCTTCAGCAGGTGCAACACGGCCACCCGTGTCAGGCAACACGGGCCGTGTCAGCCAATACGCTGATTGATCAGTTTTCACTAAATAGTTCATAACTTGAGCTACGGGAATCGGATCGACGCGTTCTAATATTCGTTGGAAAACTAAGAGAAAGAGCTACATTTCTATGATGATTTCAAAAGCTGATAAAGAAGTTAGAAGCCTCGAAAAATTCATGAGAGTTGTGTTATTTTGCCAAATAGCTTACCTGTAAGGGTGTTTTAGGTATTTCCGACCGACTTAAATGACTGTCAGCTATCTAACCAAGTTTTGAAGAAGAATTAGGGGACTTTTTGGCTAGGAGAAGACACGATTGAAGATTGGAGAAAACAAGGGTTTGGGAGAGAAGAAGGTTTTCATAAACGGAAGCGATTGACGATCAACTTTCATCTCTATTCTTGTAATGTCTCTATTTTATATTTTGTTTTCTTTGAACAATATGAGTAGCTAAACCCTAATTCTAGGGGATGTCCCTAATTTGATTATGTAATGATTTTGAATTCCTGAGTTCACCAATATATTTGTTTTCTTATTTAATTTAATTGTACAAGGTTTTTATGCTTTCTTCGTCGGACCAACAAGATTGATTTACGGTTAACAACCAGCTGGACAGCGGTTGTTAAGGTTTTTGTACGATTAGACTATAGTAGATATCACCTAGGACTAGGGATACCCTATAGTTACCGATTAACTCTTGATAACATAAAGGCTTGATTTCATCATAACTCTCTGAGGACTTAGGATTTAGGATGAATGTTCAAAGGTTTTCCCACTAAGGACTTAGGGGAAAGTAATCTAAAGGGCGGTAATTAAAAGTTATGAACTTGTTGAAGAAATCAAAATTCAAGGTTATTACAGGGCAAATCATACACTTTACCCTAGCATGCTCTCATATTTGTTAAAACCACTTAGTCAATTTTCTGTCATTTTTATTTATTGTTAATATAAAATTTGCAAACAAAATTCCAAATACAGTTTTTGTTTAATTGAACCATTATTTAAACTCGATATTAACGTGCAGTCCTTGAGATCGACATTCGGGGAATTTCCCTATTATTACTACAGAGGCAAAATAGTACACTTGCTATTTTACCGATCAATCACTACAAACTGGTGCAGATATGGTTGAAAGATTCGATTCATGTAATCCATGAAAACTGTCGGAGCGTTAGTCACACCAAAAGGCATAACTAAAAACTCGTAATGACCATATCGAGTCATGAATGCAGTCTTAGGCACATCTGAGCTCTTTACCCGAATCAAATGATATCCCGACCTGAGATCAATCTTCGAGAACACACTGGCCCCTTTTAACTGATCTAGGAGGTCATCAATCCGCGGTAAGGGATATTTGTTCTTTATGGTAACTTTGTTCAGCTGACGGTAATCGATGCACAAGCGCATACTTCCGTCTTTCTTCTTTACCAAAAGGACAGGAGCTCCCCATGGAGAAACACTGGGCTGAATGAAGTGCTTAGCTAGAAGCTCTTCTAACTGGTTCTTCAGTTCTCTGAGTTCAATAGGAGACATCCTATAAGGAGTGATGGAAATTGGGGCAGTACCAGGAACAAGATCAATTGAGAACTCCGCTTCCCTTTCCGGAGGAAGAGAAGTGATTGTCCTCGGGAAACACATCAGGAAAATCACACACAACCAAAATCTCGGAAAATTCCACCCTTACAGAAGGTTCCTTTGGAAGGAACTAAAAGAAAATATTTTTCTTGAGAAAAGAGATAATTGACCGCGCTGATCGTACCTTCTATCAACTTGGTAATTGCATTATCGGAAGAAGTCTCTTCTGCAGGAATAAATATGGCCTTCTCCTTGCAACCAATATACACCGAATTAAGAGATAACCAATCCATTCAAAGAATGACATCGAGCCTCTTAAGGGGAAAGCAAATTAGATCAATCGGGAAGTCACGACCATTAAAAGATACCGAACAATCCTTACAGATTAGTCGAGCTTCCACAGTATTATCCGTTGCCGAAGAAATGACCATAGGTTCGGGTAATGAATTAACTTCCAAACCAAGTTGATAAACACACTCCGTAGAGATAAAAGAATGAGTATCTCCACAATCAAGTAAAACACGTAAAGGTTGGTTGTTAACATAACACGTACCCGCAATGAGATTGTTGTTCCCTTTGGCCTTTCTTGCATCTAAGGTATAAACACGACCTGTAGTCCTCTCTGGAATCTTCTCCTTTGGACACTGTGGAACTATGTGGCCCTTCTCGCCACATCCAAAACAAGTCACTGAAGCGTACTTGCACTCTCCGGTATGCTTCTTATTACATTTGTGACAATAAGGCGGTTGAGCTGATTGGTCACCATAACCCTGCTTCTTCTTTGGTGTAGGATTACGGGGCTTTAGATCCTGGACCGATCTTCCTTGCTCCCTAAAATTAGTCCTGTTCTGGTTCCTCTCTTCTTGAACCCTCTTCAAACTGTTTTCAGCAACATAGCATTGCCTCAAACATTCAGCATAATTGGTGAACTCTCTTTGGGACACGCTATGAGCAATGTGTGCCCTCAAACCCATCATGAACTGGTCAATCTTCCATAGTTCATCCGGAGCATAAATAGCTTGTCGGGAATAATCAGCCAAGTCTTCAAACTTCTCAACATATTCTGAAACAGACATGCTGCCATGCTTGAAATTCTGAAATTCTTGCTCCTTCTGAGTTCTTACACTGTTGGGAAAATACTTCTCCAAGAATGCTACCTTGAAATGTTGCCAATCCTTAGGAATCTCTTGTGCGGTGAAATAAGTAGATGCAGTGTTCCACCACCTAAGAGCCGGTCCCTTCATCTACTGTGTAGCAAAGATCACCTTTTCTTATTCAGTACACTGAATGGCCTGAAACACCCTTTCCATACCAGCTAACCAATCATGAGAAAATAAGGAATCAAGTCCACCAACAAAATCTGGAGGGTCCATCCTGAAGAAGGCACGGAATTCTGGTCTAGTTGTAGCTTGAGGAACGGGATTTGGAGCAGGAGGTTGTTGTCCATGCATACCTTGCATCATTTGCATCATCATCTGGTTCTGCTGCAGCATCTGTTGCATCATTTGTTGCCAAGGTACGCCTGTATCTCCAGTTTCTTTCTCGGGCTCCACATTCCTAGTTCTGGGTCTTCCGGGACCTCTGCGTTGTTCAGCCATCTCCCTATTTTTCCTACGCATGGAATCAAATTGATCAGGCTCAATGCCATAAATAAGACATAAGGAATCATGCTCACTATACACATATGAGGCAGAATTGTACCGCATTATGATGTGTCTTAGCAAAGCTGAAGATCGACCTGCTCTGATACCAACTGTAACACCCCACACATATATGTCTAGAATAATATGCATAAAGTATTAATTATGGTTCATAAACGACAAATACATAATATTCGCAGCGGAAAGATAATAGTACATCATAAGTACAATGGCCAAAATAATACACCGTAAGCTAGAACACCATCCAAAACATAAAACTAAGATGAGCACAAAACGGAACAAAAGATAAGCATCCAACATGCATCGCCAAAAGAACTAATCCATCTTGCACTTACCACTATCTTATCTCAAACCACCTGAAAAGATAGAATTGGAATGGGATGAGATTACTAAATCTTAGTGAGTCCGCCTATCCTAATAGTCCGCTCGGATCTAAAGGGAACATACACAAAAAACGAATCCACCATTGATTCGGGGTTAATCTCACTTCCGGTACAAATACGGAGAAAACAAGGTGACTTTCCCACCATTGGACTTGTCTTAATGAAACACAGATTTGTATAAACAAACAAGTATGCAAACCCGCATCCATATACGGGGAATCCAGAAGTGTAATAATACCTCAGCTAGATTATGGAATAAATGCACCTTCGATGATTTCACCCATGCCTAATGTCAAGGGACTTGTACAATAACACTGTAAGATGGTTAAACGGGTTCGCACAAGCCCACATGGCCGCGAGATGACCTTAGCCTAATTGGCGTCATTGTCCCATTAACCTTTTCACGCAAGTGAGTTACGCCGAGTACAAATCGCCACCTTGACGCATGAGCAAATCGGGCGAAAGCCTAACGTTAGTCTACGTGCACTAGAGGTGAGTTACTCATTATGTATTAGCCTATGTGGCCACATAACCCCACCATACCGAGCACGCAAGTGTGTTAACACCAAGTGAGTAAAATGCCCTACGACCCTCACAAGCACACTGCAACGGTAGCTCAGGTGCAAGTCATTTTGAACAATACACATGATCGGTCTATTCCATTGGACCACACAGCCCGGGAAGACTCATTGACCACAAATTCGAAGATACATCCCAACCTAGCCCCCGACCACTTCGACTCAAGCATACAGAATATGACATAACGTCAAAATCACACAATACAATCAATCCTGAATGTTTAACCGAAACAACAGGCATTAACAAGATATTCATATTTCATCACAGCATAGCATTCAGCATCAAATTACATGGATGGACAAAGAGTTGGTAAATAAGCATGCTTAGCATTATTCACCACACGCAACATATGTAAATGAACGGAAGGATGATAATACATGTCATAAAACTTCACCCGGATAACATACAGAAGCGTATTATTAGTCGGGGAGGAGCTCGGTTCCTAGTATGGTGCCAAACTGCACTCAGGGGAAGAAAAGATAAAATTCTGTACAGCATCGTCCGCTTAGCGGACTGCTAGCGGGCTTTCCAGTGGCGAGACTCAAATGTCCTTCCGCTTAGCGGCCCTACGTCCGCTTTGCGGGCTCGCGATTTTCTGGAAAGACAAACAGTATCCGCTAAGCAACCTTAGTCCGCTTAGCGAACCATCACAGATGCAGAAAAACGCAGAACTCGCCAGTTCTGCTATGGGGTACCTTAACTCCTTGAATCCACCTGCATGCACAAAATAAGGATGTATACAACCAGACCACAGCATAGGCAAGCATAATCTAACACCACAACATGTTATTAGCAAAGATTCATGCATTCCTTCTCAAATCCCTAAACCCCAAAAATTCCCAAATGGATCAAAACCCCATTTTCTATCTAATGGACTAGGCGTGGACAAAAAACTGAGGTCCGACCGAACCCGGTTCATCCGTTGAAAAAACCAACACTTCGGACGGTTAAGTTTGAGCTCACGTGTCTGCAAATGGTTTTATTCAGTTTGAAATGGATACTGTCGGTTGAAATCGGTTCAAAAAATTTCACCCATTTGAACCTGACACCGACCAAAGTTTACATTTATTTCTTCCAATAGGTTGCTTTATATGCTATTATTACTATATGTGTAGTTGACACATTTTAATAGAAATATTTTATAGGCATCCCATCAATTTAGTCTTGATACCCACGTGACTATCATCATTTTTTTATTTGTTTCAAATTTATTGTTTAACTTAATTACCTTATATTTTATCTTCTCACCTTCTCAAAGTTTCTCTTTTCTCTCTCTTTACATCAAACACAGTCCAACTTCCTTTATGTTTCTATATTATTTCTTTCAACAATTAACCACCATTAAAACATCTTCTCTTATTTTAGTTAATGAAATAAGAAGATAGATATTGAAAACAGCAGACAAACATCAAAAACAGACGAAATTTTGTTAAAGCACAACTTTATCTCTACAGATCTGAACAGAAGATGCATTCATTTACTTTCAACTTCATTTATGTAGATCTACATCTCATTCTCTGTTTGTTTGTGGGTGGTGTTTGAGTTTACTTGTTTTCTTCACCGCATTTTGTTTACTTCAGACCGAGCTACCCGAACCGCACAACCGTTGGAACCGAAAAACCGTACCCATACCAAACCGAAATTAAAACAGTCAAAATTGGGCCACCATTAAACACCCGTGGATTACAACAGATTGAATATTTGAGCCCGAACCCGTCCGGGCCCGACCGTTTGTCCAGCCCTTTAATGGACTCACCTTAGGTTGAAGAAGAAGCTGGAACAGAGATGGAAGTGTCGAAAATCTGAGCTTAGGGTTGATCTTGGTACATGCAAGCTTGAAGATGACAATGGCTTCACTCTTCTCCTCTTTCTATTCATGTTCTTTCTTCTCCTCCAACAATTCTGGTTTTGCAAGAGTAAAGAGAGTGAGGAACCACAAACCAAGTCCTACATCTAATTAAGTGGGAAATGTCTAAACTACCCTCCCATGTGACTAATTGGCTCAATTATCATAACAAGCCTATTAGTAAGAATGTGTATTATATTTATCCATCAATTATACTAAATCAATTTAGTAATAGTAATAGGACAATTATAACACTGGGTATTACAGTCAACATAATTACAAAAATATTTTTAAATCTTCAAGACATTTATCATCAAAATAAACTATTGAAAGCTTAATTCATTAAGCTCCTAATTTTTTAAAAACTCATACTGTAATATCCCATATTATAATCAAGCATGATTATGAAATACTAAGAAGATATTGTGGATTAATTATGCATTAAGAAAGATTAGTTGGAGTAGAAGGAAATTTGTTAGGAACTAACCAAGTGGCAATGGTGTAAATATGATTTAGTTAGAGGGTATCATGGACTTTAATCTTCACATGCATGGCATTAAGGAAGTTGGTAGAGGCTTACATTTGTAAATCAGAATTTATGTAAGTAAGAGAAGGAGTGTGAGCTAAAGGCATAGAAGAGAAAAGAAGAACTCATGCATCAAATTCCATTTTTCGTATTCCCATGGCAGCCTCCACTAAATTAGGTATAACTCTCTGCTCGTAACTCCGATCGTAACGGTTCTGGTCTCGTTGGAAAGCTAACAAAATTCTCTTCGATTTGGTATACTAATTCGCATTCATAGGTGTTGTATTGAAGGAGAAAATCGAGCTTGAAGTTGTGTCAGTCATGCTGAAAGTGTGAAGAGAGGGATTACGGGTTTGATCATGTTAGAGGTGAAGTTTTGGCATCAATGGAAGTCCAATGGCAGAAAGAGCATCCTATCAACCTCTATTAATTCAAGGTGAGTCCTTAGTTAGATACCTTGGGGAATTTGTATGCAAGGGTTTATGTTGGGAATTGGGGTTTGAGTGATAATCCATAATTGCATGTAATCAACTTGTTTAATTGATGAGTACATGTTGCATGTTGATGATTTTGAATGTGTTTATATGATGCAAATTCGTTGGGACCATTTTTTAGGATGCTGGGAATCAATTATAGGACATTGGGACTGGTTTAGAACTCTTAAAGTGCATAATTTTTGGGTTTGTCAGTCATGTAACCGGTTACATGATTGATGTAACCGGTTACATGTGTGAAAAAGGGTGAAAAATGCAGTTTTTAGGTCATGTAACCGGTTACATGATTCATGTAACCCGTTACATCACTGTTTGGGCAGATTTTCTAAAACTTCGAAAACTCATAACTTTTGCATTGTAAGTCCATTTCACACAAATTTTATATCGTTGGAAAGCTAGTAACACGTACTATCTAATGAAATAGGTCCCCAAACTAGAATGTTTGATTTAATAATATTGGAGCCCCACTTAGTGAATCACTGAATTAGTATAAGAACTTATGTCTTCACAATTGATTAACAATTCTTATGTTATGCATGGCATAGATTATCTGTTGCTTATTATGAATGTGATATCCATAATTGAGAATGTTATGCCATTATGTATTATACATGAAAATCTGTTGACACCGTCGTTTCGCTTAAACGATCGGGATTGCTTGTATTGTGTGATTGACGCTTGTTATGCGAGTGGTATGCTAGAATCGAAGTGGGCCACTACTAGGTGGTAAGGCACCATTGTATATGGACTAGTTTCCAATTTACCATTGCGATGTGCTCGTGAGAGTCTATGGGTTGTGTCTCACTTGCAGAACACATCGGCGTTCTTGGTATGACAAACACACCTGAGCTACCATTGCAGTGTGCTTGTGAGAGTCTTTAGGGCGTGTCTCACTTGCAGAACACACTTGGCGTGATTGGTATGGTGGAGTAGTGATACCACCTAGGCGATATCACCTGGATACTCACCTCTAGTGGTGCCACGTAGGCTACACCACTAGGCTCCTAACCGGATGGGCTTGTACAGTCAATTAGGCGTATTCGCACTTGCGGAAACGATAATGCGTATGGATGATGACGGGGCCGTGACGCCGTGTAGGCAATGTCACCGCTGTAACTAGTCACGGATAGGATTCCATGTACGATATTTCCGCTTCATCTAGCGATGGTCTTGTGCGAGTCTTCTTGACGACAGGTACTTGGTGACTCACCGAGGGTGTGTGTGCAGCCTAAGTAGTTTGGTTGTTACAACTTCAGGATTCCCCGTACAAGGGTATGGGTCTGCATACGTGTTTGTTGTACTATTTGTGTACTTGTGATATGATGACTCCTATGGTGGACGATTCATGTGTTTGCTCCATACTTTTACCGGATGTGAGGATAAACCCCGAATCAATGGTGGATTCGGTTTTGTTGATGCATGTACCCTGTAGAACCGAGTGGACCCATAGGATAGGAGGACTCACTGAGATTTAGTAATCTCACCCCAATCAACTTATATTTTTTCAGGTGCAGTTTAGTAGCGTTTGGTCAGTAGCAGGCAGGGCCAGCCCAATCAGTTACGGGGCCCTGTTATAATTTAAAAAATGGCCTAAATTTAAAAGAAAATACAATTTTAATAATTAAAAATAAAGCAAAAAAAATTATATATTAATCAAATGAAGTAAAGAAAATTAAAAATTAGTAATTAAGAGAATCGTAAGTAATGAAAGAATTAAAAAACTAAACAAATTGGCATTTTTTTTTATTGGAATTAGAAATTAATTAAAAAAACTAAACAAAATATGTTTTAACATCTATCCATATATATTTTCACTAGTCTATGACTATGACTATTCTTCATATGGAAATATAATTATTATGAATGGAACAATTTGACACATTAGAGATTTGAAGAATTAGAAACTTACTAGTACTAACTCAGCCACACACAGAGTAAACTGGAAACATATTTTTATTTTTTTCAGTCACTTTCATTCCCCATCAATTCAAAAATCAAACAATACACAATAATTTATTAAAAATACAAAACACTAACAAACAATTAACAAGAACATAATACAAGTCTACATTCTAGAAAATTTAAAAAAACACATACTAATTTCAATTTTAACAAACAAGAACAAGATTCAAAAAACTCGTATGCTAATTTCAATTTCAACAAACTAGAACAGCAGTAGATTATTGAATTTTTTCTGCTAAATAAAAGAAAAATATAGAAATAAACTTACTATTGAGTCACAACTACACACCATCACTGATTCGCCGTCTTCGTTTGAACTTGTCGCCGTCGACATTTTCGTAAACTTATGGAGTTATGGTTTTGACGGCGCGGCGAAAATAATAACATTTTGTTTTCGTTGTTGATAGAGGGAAAAAGCTTCTTTTTTTATGGGGAAAATAGAGTTTGGCGGTTTTGATTTTGTTTTTAACACAGTTACTGTAGCAAGCAGGGAACAAAGAAAGGAGAAGAACAGTTCAGCTTTTGTTTTTTTACGTTTTGCATTCTTTTTATAATATCTTTTTCATTTTCTATATAATAATCTTAAAAAAAATATTGGGCCCCCACAAAAATGAGGCCCAGCGCTGCAGCGCTTCTCGCACCTGTAAAGGGCCGGCACTGGTAGCAGGTTCGCACTGAAGACTTGGAAGTGGTGATGGCTCGGAGACCTCGTCAGATCACATCTTCCGCTGTGCAGATCCATTGAAGACACATGTTTTGTTATTCCTAGTAGAATTTCAGGTTGTACTCAATATGGATCTTTCTATAACTATAGTTTTTGTATGTACTCAATATCAATTTTAACGTTTCAAGCATAATATACTAGTCAGTTATGTATGGGGTGATATACATACATAGAGTTATTATCATTATATTTATCATCAATATAGGCAATGTTAAACATATATAAATATTTTAATGGAATTATTTAAAATAATAATATTTACATTAGATTTAAATAAAATTTTAGTCAACATTTGATTAAGGTAAAATATTTTAAATAATTCCAAAGATATATATATATATATATATATATATATATATATATATATATATATATATATATATATATATATATATATATATATATATATATATATATATATATATATATATTATAAACAAGGATTCAAGGTGTATGATTTCTTTTAAATATGGAGCGTATAATAGTACAAAATAAGAATGAAATAATTTGAGTTCTTACCTAAACCAGCTATTTATTTTCTATTTTATTATGTTTTTATACATCAAGATATCCATTAATTTCTTTAAAATCTATAAAGTGTATTGAAATCTTGAAAATATAAATTATAATTCTTTGATAAAAAATGACAAATTTTCATTCATATATAGTAAAAAGCAAGATAAATTTTTAAACTACAAAATTAAATATGTTTAAAATGCCTAATCGTTTGATGAAAGACATTTCTTACAGTACTAATAGTTTTTAAATTCAATCATATTAATTAAACTTTTAAGTTACATTTTTTTAATTACTCAAAAATTTAATTGAAATACATTGAAAAGGTAAAGATATTTTAAATTGTCAGTATATCACAATCGTTCATAATTTAAAAATACTTAATTTTTTATTTTAAATTTTTTGTTACTAATAGAAGTGAATGGTTATGATATAATAATAATAATAATGTAAATTTTTTTACACTGAGAGTGCATAACAATTAAACTCATTACTTAATGATATTATTGATTCCTTATTTTAATAATACAACCAAGTATCGCAAAAGTATTAGTCTAACTGCTTATAACAACAACATTTTTTTCCAATAGCTATTTCAAGACACGTTCCACCTTATTTAAATCCAACATTCTTACAGTCTTGAATGCAATTTGGACTACAATTCTCAAAACAACATGAACCTGGCGCCCCCAATAAAGCAGGATGCTTTGTCAAGCTCAGTTGTTGGATTCTTCAAACCAGTAACCAATCCTGAATCAAAATAATATATATTCATAATGATAAAAAAATGTAAAATTCTAATTATGATAATTACGTTCAACTTAATAATATTGATTTTCTCCATTCTGTCTATTACGCTATGATTTGCAAACAACATAATCGCTATTCAATCGATAAAATATTCCCTTTATTGTTGAATATGTACTATATCATTATTAATATAACAATGCGTAATAAGTTTTCGATTAATATTATAGTAAATTGTTTATGAAATATACAACTCTGGGATATTAAAGAAAAATCCGTCTCCTTACCTGAAACTAATACCAAAACAATGCTTGAAACTCTTAAAAGATAATATTGATAGTTGTTAAAAGCCATTGTTGTTGAATTTAACCTTATATTCTGTATAGCGTAATATCCCTTCTATTATATAGACTTGAAAAGTATATTTGTAACACCCCGTACATATATGTCTAGAATAATATGCGGTAATGTTATTTATGATACAAGAAACATACAAACTAGGTGAAAGACAAGAATTGAAAAGACAGAATACAACATAAATCTTAATTATAGAGTATCCAAGAAGCTTGTCTCCATCATTGCACAACGGAAAGGTAACTTCTACAAAGGTCTTCCTGCCTTCTGGACATCTACAACTTCGAAACCGATCATCTAGCAACTCTAACACTTATAACCTGTTCCTGAAAAATAATAATTGGAATGGGGTGAGATTACTAAATCTCAGTGAGTTCCCCTATCTTACAGGTTCACTCGGTTCTATAGGGTGCATGCATCATAAACGGATTCACCTAGAATCCGGGGTTATGCCTCACGTTTAGGTGCAAATACAAACAAGGGTATCACCACAATTGGAAGTCCCTTAACTATCCAATGAGGCGTTCAATAAAACAACAATTCACAATATGAAAACTCACATCCTTATGTGAGGAATCAAGGAGTTATACCCATCTGACTAGGCTACCTCTGCCACGTACCCTCGGTGAGTATCCAAGTACATATATGTCGAAAGACTTGCACAAGCACACCGCACGATAAATTCGGGTCATTCCTATATGGAATTCCACCCGAGATGAGTTAAGTTGTACCATTTCCTACGTGGCATTTACAACCTCATCACCAAGCACGCCAGTGAGTTACCAAGTGGGAAACGCCATTAAAGACCCCAGTCTTGCTTCCACTGCAATGGTATTCATCCTCTGTATGCAGGTGAGTAAACAGGTGCAATATGTCCTTTTCAACGTACAAGTCCACCGGGCGAAAGCCTAGTAACATTGTCTAATTGTGTTACTAGAGGCAAGTAATTCAGTGATTGCCTACGTGGCATCACTCACTTACCATACTAATCACGCAGGTGAGTTACCAAGTGGGAAACGCCATTAAAGACCCTCACTTGCTTCCACCGCAATAGTAGCTCAGGTAACGCAAAATATACGGATATAGACACGTATATACAACATGCATAAAAGCCATATCATCCATGGTATATAATACATATCACAAATGCCACACGGGCTACCAATGGGCATCCACATAGTGGGTAAACAAGATTTACTATCCTAGTAGTACGGTTATACTCCGATTCACGTATATTCAACCAAGGCAAGTTCACAAAAATCAATCATCCGAACGTCCAACCGGAACGACGGGAAAACAATTTACATTGTATTATATGAACATAATATTAGACAAAATCCATCGTATAAATATCATGTCATTTGTACATACTCGTCACATGCGAGTTAAATATGTTCCAATCATGGAATATGTTAAACATAATCAGACCATATAATTATTTAGAACGTACATGGACACACATTAGTCTCATAACAAAGAGGCTTCCGATTCCCGACATGGAACGGAACCGCACTCACGGAATTAAACATACATTTCTTAATTCTATTAATGTTAATCCAACATCATGTAACTAAAAGTCCATTTGCCATAACTTTTAAATCAATTAAAAGCATTATATCTAAGCACATTCATAAATATCATTAAAAGACCTTTCCAACGCTTCCGACCGGGCTTCGTTTCGAGTTGTAGAACTCAAGTTATGGTCGAAAAAATAAAGGAATAATTTTCTGTCAGGTGCAATCGATTTGCACCAGTGTGCAATCGATTGCTCGCTGAACCAGAAGCGCAGAATGTCAATTTTTCACAGTGCAATCGATTGCTTGACCCCTACAATTGCTTACTGAACCAGAAGCAAAAATCACATTTTCTTGCTTAAAACCAATTCCAATAGTGTTCTAACTCATCCTTAGATTACCCAACAACCCAAATACGAATTCCATCATACTTCAACATTCCATAACATACAATTGCATCAAAGGAACAAGTATATGACTGATTAAATTAACATGCAATTGATCATTCTCACTCTAACCCCAATATCATGCAATTTCACAAAACCCCAAATTCTACCCAAGCTCTAACTATGGAACTCACCTCAAAATCTGAACTTGATGAAGAGAATGATGATTCTGAGTTGTTCATTGAGAATGGAGATGATGATGATCACCAAACCAAGCTTGATTCTTTGTTCTTCTTCTAAAAGCACCAAAGCTCCACACACACATGCAAGAGGTGGATGAGCTTGTTCTTCCTTCCCCATTCTTCTCTTGTTCTCACGTGCTCCACCCTTTCCTTTCCAACAAAAATCTGATTTGGAACAATTGGTAAATGAGAGTTATATCCAAACAGCCCTTAAGTCCTCATTAAAATGTGAAACTACAAAAATGCCCTCCAACCAAGCAATAATCACAAGTTTGCCATTTGGTTCCTTTCCAACCAATTCCATTTGATTCTTCTAATCCATCAATTTTCTTTAATCCTTCATAGAGTATAAATATACATGCTTAGACAATATGGAATATTACAATATTTTTTGAATAAATTTATCTTGTAAATTTAATAAATATTGATGTCCGTCACTAAAAGATAATTAAATATCCATTTATTTTATCTGTGGATATCTATTAAACCATCAAACACGTACATGTGACAGTTTTTTTCGCGCATACGCATAGCTATGGATTTTTTTGTCATCCTTGCAATAATTGAACTCTACACAATTAGTTTACATCCATTTTTCTCAACTAACACATACTAACAATTTTTTTATAGATATTATGTTGTGTTATTTTCATATTATTAGTATTTTATAAGTGGTTGTAATTTATATTGTTAATATTTTATAAGTTGATGCTATATTTTTTTATTATGTTCTTTTTATTAATATTTTCAACTGAATTGTTATTCGCTACATTTTTATTAATATTTACGATAATTAAGAAAAACCAATATTTGATTCTTGACATTCATTTTTATTCAGTCTCATATATAAAAGTTAACTTAAAAGGAAATACGAGGGGATATGCAATACTTCGTGTTTTAAATTTTAGTTCAGAACAATAAAGTCAAAATCTCCATTTTATTTATAAGGAAGCAATACTTGTTTGAAATATGTGCAATATTTTAATTGTATTTTAGGGAATTTTAAGTTATTTTTAATCATTTTCCCAAAAAAAAGTTAATTTTACTCAATAATCACCATTGTTATTGTTTTTACTTAACTTGGTAAAATTTATAAACAAAGATTTTAGGTGTACAATTTCTTTAAAATATGGAGTGTATGATAAGTATAAAATGAGAATGAAATAATTTAAGTCCTCACCTAAACCAGCTATTTATTTTCTATTTTATTTTCTTTTTTACATTAAGATATCTATTTAATTCTTTAAAATTTATAACTTCTATTGAAGTCTTAAAAATATGGTTTATGATTCTTTGATTCAAACTAAAAAACTTAATTTTTAAAAAATTTTAAAAAAAATTGAAAAGTCAGATATAGAATTATTATCATTATATTCAAACAAAAAGCTTTCAAAATCTTCAAGAAATTCGTCCTCAAAATAAACTATTTAAATCTTAATTCATTAAGCTCCTAATTTAAAAAAAAAACTCAAATATAGAATTATTATCATTATATTTATCATCAATATAGGCAATGTTAAACATATATAAATATTTTTAATGGAGTTATAATTTAAATAATAATATTACATTTGATTAATGTAAAATAGTTTTAATCAATTCCAAAGAAATATATATATATATATATATATATATATATATATATATATATATATATATATATATATATGTATATATATATATGTATATATATATATGTATATATATATATATATATATATATATATATATATATATATACATATATATATATATATATATATATATATATATATACATATATATATATATACATTTATTTGACTAATTATTATAAACAAAGATTCAAGGTGTACGATTTCTTTTAAATATGGAGTGGATGATAAGTACAAAATGAGAATGAAATAATTTGAGTTCTTACCTAAATCAGCTATTTATTTTCTATTTTATTGTTTTTTATACATCAAAATATCTATTAAATTCTTTAAAATCTATAAAGTATATTGAAATCTTAAAAATATGGATTATAATTCTTTGATTCAAACTAAAAAACCAAAATTTAAACAATATTTAAAAAAATTAGAAAAGTCAACATAATTACAAAAATATTTTTAAGACTTCAAGACATTTGTCATCAAAATAAACTATTGAAAGCTTAATTCATTAAGCTCCTAATTTTTTAAAAACTCATTCATAGAATTATTATCATTATGTTTATCATCAATACAGGCAATGTCAAACATATATAAATATTTTAATGGAAGTATTTAAAATAATAATATTCACATTAGATTTAAAAAAATTTAGTCAACATTTGATTAAGGTAAAATATTTTAAATAATTCCAAATATATATATATATATATATATATATATATATATATATATATATATATATATATATATATATATATATATATATATATATATATATATATATATATATATATATATATATATATATATATATATTTGACTAAATATTATAAACAACGATTCAAGGTGTACGATTTCTTTTTAATATGGAGCGTATAATAGTACAAAATGAGAATGAAATAATTTGAGTTCTCACCTAAACTAGCTATTTATCTTCCACCTCTTCATGGGAAAGAATCCTGTTCCTACATTGTTGGCCGATACTTATTATGTCGTTCATTCCCGATATGAGAAAAGTGGTGGTGCCATCACTTGTTGCCTTCAGTTGTTGTTCATCTGGTTCCTCTCTTTGTTGCCCAACAAAGGACCTTTTGTGAAGACAAGGGATACGCTCAAGTGGACACACAGGATTATGTCACTTACTTCTTATGATATTCAGTGGCAAAGGTACCGAATTAATGTTTCCGAGGTGATAGTTGGGTGCGGTGAGTTCGACAATGTTCCTTTGGTTGGCACTAGAGGTTGCATCAATTACAATCCCGTGGTATCCTTGCGTCAGTTGAGGTATACTTTGAAGGACAAGCCGGCGGATCATTTGATAGCGGAGACGGTCTATTTTGAGAAGGGGTTGGATCCAGAGAAATTGGAGAGGATAATTGTGGCTTGGAAGAAGATCCGTAAGCATTATGGAGCCCATTTAGGAAAGAAAGAATCGCTTGCTCTGACACCGTATGTTAAGTGGATTGAAAAGCGAGTCGGAAGTTTGTTGTTGCCATATGATAGAGTTGCACCACTTCAAAAGCAACCTCCTTTGATTTTATCTGAATTTGTGCCGACGGAACTTTACAAGAATACTTTGGCTACTAACTACAGGTTGCATGAAAGAGAGCAAGAGACCAATTTGAAGTTCTTTGAAGAGAGAGAGGCAAAGATGAGGTTGATGCACCAGCTCAAGCAAGTCGAAGGCGCGAGTTCAAGTCAAGCCGGTGCCCGGAGGCGTCCCTATGAGTTGCTAGAGGAAGATTTGTATCACAAGCAGCAAGAGTGTCTACAGTTACAGAGATCGGAGAGTAGTCTCAAGAGGCAGAAGCGGGATTCAGATAAACAACTAGCAGAAGAGAAGGCTAAGACTGCTCGACTTGAAGAAGAACTAAGAAGACTCCGAGCCCAACGGAGAGGAGATGGAGGAGCGCATTCTGTTGCCAGGCGATCCTAGTGTCGCTGTGGAGTGGATTTGTTTGATCCATGATGGTTGATTTGATGTTTATGCTTGATATTTGTCGCCCATGTCCAGGATTGTTGGATGGGGTCGCATTTTGATGTTCTGAATTTCTTTGGTATGCCTTATGAGCACATTGTGACACGGTTATGTGTTTTGTTGTGTGAACTCAAATTCTTAATTATGTTGGAATGAAATATGCTCAGTTTGCTGAATTATTCTCGTGTGTGGATTGTTGTTCAAATATATTCGGTATCAGGGTTTCTATGTCCTATCTGAAAGTGGGATGAACTCTTGGATACCTGAAAATTGACAAACATTTCATGCATATCATTCATATATCATACATGTCATCTATTTGCAGGTTTTGCAGGTCTTATATCTTATGTCTTGCTGTTTTGTTATCAGAAGGAGTTCTAAGACGGCTAATCACCCGTATCCGACTAGGAGCAATCAGAGAAGGCAGATGGAACAAATTCAGGAACAAATGGCAGAGATGAGAGCTCAACTGACAGAGCAGATGAATGCGCAGATGGCGCAGTTTATGGAAGCATTGACTAATGTGACCAAGGGGCAGGATGACTTGCGAGTTCTCGTCGAGAACTCCAGAAGGAATGAGAATGGAGGACATCATGGGCTGTTTGACGATGTGTCTGGCAGGATTGACAATCATCATGATCCGAATGAGTTTGATCACGTGGGAGGGCACTACAATCCTTTCAATCAACATCACGGGTTTCCACCTCCACCTCCGTCTCGTCTGTTGGGAAGGAGAGATAATCAGAACCGTGGTAATTTGGATTTCAATGTTGAGAACTTCGATCAGGTATCAAGGCATAGTGCTGAAGGTGTGCATGATGAAGTTGAGAGGTATCGTCTGATTGAAGAACGTCTCAGAGATGTTGAAGGCAAAGGGGTGTTAGGCATGGATATCAATGACTTGGGGTTGGTTCCTGGTGTGAGGATCCCACCAAAAATCAAAGTTCCATCTTTTGACAAATACAATGGGGCGACTTGTCCCATGACTCATGTCAAGGCTTATTATCTCAAGATGTCAGTTTATTCAGAGGATGAAGGTTTCCTAATGCATTTCTTCCAGGATAGTCTTGCTGGGGCTTCCTTGGAGTTGTATGTTCAACTTGAGCATACTCATATCCATTCTTGGAGAGATCTTGTGGAGGCTTTTATTAAGCACTATCAGTACAATGTTGATATGGCACCCAACAGGACCCAGTTGCAGAGTTTGGTTCAGGGGTCTAAAGAATCTTTCAAAGAGTACGCTCAGAAATGGCGTGAGTTAGCTGCGAGGGTTCAGCCACCTATGACTGAGCGTGAGATGATAGATATGTTCACCAGTACTTTGTCTGGACACTATTACTTGGCTTGTAGTGCTTCAGCCAACTTTTCTGAGATGGTGAGATATGGCGAACGTGTTGAGATGGGTCTAAAGATGGGGAAAATTCAGTTAGAAGCTTCTTCTAATTCTGCTGGTGGTAAGAAGCAAGCTGAGGGTTATGCCAGAAGGAAGGAAGGAAATATGGATGCCATATATGGAAGAAGGGGCTCAAGGAGAAGCAATTCACAGGTTAATGCTGTCATGATCCCAGTACCACAACAACAACAACAGGGACAACGTTCCAATAATGATCGCTATCCTCCCAGGACTAGGCCTCATAGAAAGATTGATCTGATTCCCATGACCTATGCCCAGGTGTTGCAACATTTGCTCAAGATTGAGAAGATCACTTTGAGAGATGCTCTGAATGCTCCGGATACACAATCTCCGAATTACAATGCAAACGCACGATGTGCTTTCCATTCAGGTGCCGCTGGGCATGATACATAGAGGTGCATTGCATTGAAGAATAAAGTCCAGGATTTGTTGGATCAAAAGATTATTCAATTCACTCCTACACCCAATATTGTCAATAATCCGATGCCTACTCACGGAGGTTCGGGTGTGAATGCTATTGAGAGTGAAGAGATAAGGGTTGTATCTGATGTGAGCTATTTGACTTTTCCTCTTGTATCTGTGAAGCAACATCTGATTAATAGCGGTATCTTCCTGGGCTGTGGGGTTGATTGCGAGAATTGCAAAAGTCAACCTGAAGGTTGTGCTGATTTGAAAAGTATGGTACAAAAGCTGATTGATGAAGGTCCTCTTCAGTTCTATCGAAGGTTGAGAGGTGCGAAAAGTAAGGATGGTGAAGTGTCTGTGATCTCAATTCCTTATGATCCAGTTATTCCAATATGTATCCAAGTGCTTATTCAAATACCTGTCAGTATTCCATATGAGGAACAACCAACGGCATTGATGATTACTGTGCCAGGGCCTATTCCATATGAGAGTGAGAAGGCCATCCCTTGGCATTATGGTTCAGACGTATATTACTATGGCACGAAGGAGGAAGGTGAGCCATCTAAAGAGAAGCTTGTTGAGGCCTCAGTTGCAAACACTGATAATTTCGCTGGTACTGGTAAGATCACTCGCAGTGGTAGGGTGTTCTCCCCTCAGCTTGTTCAAAACAATGCAGATGCTTTGGCTAAGGCCAAAGGAAAACAAGTAGTGACTGATGTCCAGAATTCTCCGACCCATAATGGGGCACCTGATAGTGCTGTGTCTTCCAAGGATGTGGAAGAATTATTGAGAATCATCAGGAAGTCTGATTACAAGGTTGTTGAGCAGTTGGGTCAGACCCAATCAAAGATTTCTATCTTGCAACTGCTGATGTGTTCAGAAGGTCATAGAGATGCTCTCTTGAGAATCCTGAATGGTGCTTACGTCCCGCATGAAATATCTGTGAATCAGCTAGAAGCGGTAGCCAATAATATCTCCGCTGGGAACGGTTTGGGATTTACGGATCGTGATCTTCCTCCAGAAGGGAGAAAACATAACAAGGCTTTGCATATCTCGATTGAATGTAAGGGGACGACTTTGTCCCGTGTTTTGGTTGATAATGGGTCTTCTTTAAACGTGCTTCCCAAATCAGCTCTAATGAGAATTGACTATGCTGGTGTGGAGTTAAGGCCTAGTGAGTTGGTGGTGCGCGCCTTTGACGGTTCAAGGAGGTCTCTGTTCGGAGAGGTAGATCTACCAATCCAAGTGGGTCCTCAGATCTTTACTACAACCTTTTCTGTGATGGACATTCAACCTGCTTACTGTTGTTTGTTGGGACGACCGTGGATTCACAAGGGTGGTGCTGTGACATCCACTCTTCATCAGAAGTTGAAGTATCCGGTTGACGGTAAAGTAGTGACGGTTTGTGGTGAAGAAGATTATATAGTGAGTCACTTGTCCTCTTTCCGATATGTAGAGATCGAAGGTGAGATACATGAGACGCCATTCCAAGCGTTTGAGGCTATGAACGCTGTGAGAACTCCTCCTTATGAGATAACGAAGCCAGAAACGGTTATGTCCTCTTTGAAAGATGCTCAGGTTGTCGTTGAGACTGGAAGAGTGGAAGGCTGGGGGCAGGTAATTGATGTGCGTCCCAAGTTTGACAAGAATGGTCTTGGTTTCAGCCCAAGGAAGCAGAATGCATCGCCTAAGCCCGGTATCCTTAGCCCGATCAAGTTTGTGAGTGGTGGTGTCATTCAAGACGGTCAGGTTGACGCCATTGTCAATGGTGAAGAGGTGGATAGTGATTGTGACTTTGATAGCTGGATTCGTCCAAGTATTCTTGGGGAGATGCCTCGCAACTGGATAATCGAAGATGTCATTCAAGTTACATAGGCTCAGGAGTAAACTCCTTGTTTTTACTTTCCTTATCATGACATAATTCCTACGTTCTGCCCAAGGCGTAGTGAATCATTTGTAGGGCCATGCAGTTCGCATTTTTCAAAGTTAATCATGAAATAAAAGGACGTTTTTGCATTCAAATGTTTCGCTCTTTGTTTTTCTTTTTAACTTTTTTCTTTAGATGGCGATGTTTTTGCACACACTTGCACATATCTTAATAAAAATAAAACTAAAATAAAACATCAATCATGCAGATGTTCCACTACCACGGATTCCATTGGTAACAGTTCCGCTATTGCTCATTATGATTTTGACAATCCGATCGACCAAGCCGAGGAGGAAGCTTATGAAGATTGTGATCTTCCCGACGAGTTGGCTAGGTTATTGAAACAGGAAAAGAAAGTGATTCAGCCGCATCAAGAGGTAATCGAGATGGTAAATGTTGGTACTAAAGAGCAGGTCCGAGAAGTCAAGATAGGGGCTGCGCTTGAGAGTAGTGTGAAGCAGAGGCTTATTGATATGTTGAAAGAGTATGCGGATATCTTTGCTTAGTCCTATGAGGATATGCCAGGTCTTGATACAGATATTGTGGTACACCGTCTACCTCTCAAGGAAGATAGTCCTCCTGTCAAGCAGAAGCTTCGAAGGACTCGCCCAGATATGTCTGAGAAGATTAAGAAAGAGGTTGAGAAACAGTTTGATGCTGGCTTTCTGCAAGTCGTGAATTACGCGCCGTGGGTTGCGAATATTGTCCCTGTACCTAAGAAGGACGGAAAGGTCAGGATGTGTGTTGACTATAGAGATTTGAACAGGGCGAGTCCGAAAGATGATTTTCCTCTTCCCCACATTGATGTGCTGGTTGATAATACTGCTCCTTTCAAAGTGTTCTCCTTCATGGATGGCTTCTCTGGGTACAATCAGATCAAGATGGCACCCGAAGACATGGAGAAAACAACATTTATCACACCATGGGGAACTTTCTGCTATAAAGTCATGCCTTTTGGGTTGAAAAACGCAGGGGCAACGTATCAACGTGCCATGGTGACTCTTTTTCATGACACGATTCACAAAGAGATTGAGGTGTATGTCGACGACATGATCGCAAAATCTCATACTGAAGAAGAGCACTTGGTTCACTTGCAGAAGTTGTTTGAGAGGCTTCGGGAATTCAGACTGAGGTTGAATCCAAACAAATGCACTTTCGGAGTGCGGTCCGGAAAGCTGTTGGGTTTTGTTGTTAGTGGAAAAGGTATTGAGGTCGATCCTGCAAAAATAAAAGCGATACAAGAGATGCTTGAGCCGAGAACAGAAAAAGAGGTTCGTGGTTTCTTAGGGAGGTTGAACTACATTGCTAGATTCATCTCTCATCTTACGGCCACTTGTGAACCAATATTCAAATTGCTAAGAAAAGATCAGACAGCCAGGTGGAATAATGATTGTCAAAAAGCATTCGAAAAAGTGAAAGAGTATCTGCAAGAACCTCCGATACTAATGCCTCCAGTTCCAGGAAGGCCTTTGATTATGTACCTCACAGTTCTTGAAAATTCAATGGGATGTGTGCTGGGTCAACATGACGAGTCTGGCCAAAAAGAGCATGCAATATACTACCTTAGCAAAAAGTTTACCGACTGTGAATCCCGATACTCACTGCTCGAGAAAACTTGTTGTGCTTTGGTGTGGGCTGCTCGTCGGCTGAGGCAGTATATGTTGGTTCACACCACCTTATTGATTTCCATGATGGATCCTATCAAATATGTCTTTGAGAAGCCCGCTCTTTCCGGAAGAGTAGCCAGGTGGCAAATGATCTTGACTGAATATGATATCCAGTATACTACCCAGAAAGCCATCAAGGGTAGTGTGTTGGCGGATTATCTCGCGCATCATCCGGTCGAAGATTATGAACCGATGAAGTTTGAATTTCCCGATGAGGATGTCCTGTATATCAGAGATTGTAACATTCCTGGACCAGAGGAAGGACCCGAACCAGGATCGCGATGGACACTCGTGTTCGATGGTGCCTCTAATGCACTCGGGAATGGTGTTGGAGCTGTAATTACTTCTCCATCTGGTTTTCATATTCCGTTTACAGCTAGAATCTGTTTTGATTGCACTAATAACATGGCTGAGTATGAGGCTTGCATCTATGGCATCGAAGCTGCGATCGATTTGCGAATCAAGTATTTGAAAGTTTATGGGGATTCCAATCTTGTCATTAGCCAGATTAATGGAGATTGGGAAACTCGCCATCAGAATCTGATTCCATACAGGGAGCATGTGATGAGGCTCATTCCGTACTTTGATGAGATCACATTCGAGCATATTTCTAGAGAAGAGAAAAATCTTGCTGATGCTCTAGCTACTTTGGCTTCCATGTTCAAAGTGAAATGGGCCAATGAAGCGCCTAATATCACCATTAACAGGTTGGAGGAGCCAGCATTCTGCTTTGAGGCTGATGTTGAATTGGATGGCAATCCATGGTATCATGATATTAAAAAGTTCCTCGAAACTCAAGAGTATCCTCCCGAAGCGTCGGTGACTGATAAGAAGTTTCTGAGAAGGTTTGCAGCTAAGTTCTACCTCAATGGTGGGGTGTTATACAAAAGGCATCATGACGGTGTGTTGCTCCGATGTGTTGTTAAGGAAGAAGCTTCGAAAATCATAGAAGAAATGCACGAAGGCGAGTTTGGTACCCATTCTAGTGGGCATACGATGGCTAAGAAGATCTTGAGGGCTGGTTACCATTGGTCCACCATGGAAACTGATTGTCATAATCATGTAAGAATTTGTCACAAGTGCCAGATCTATGCTGACAAAGTGCACGTGCCGCCTGTGCCTTTGAATGTTTTGACTTCTCCGTGGCCTTTTGCAATGTGGGGCATTGACATGATTGGAGAGATTAAGCCCACTGCTTCTAATGGACATCGCTTCATTTTGGTTGCCATCGATTACTTCACCAAGTGGGTTGAAGCCGCATCTTATGCGAATGTCACCAAGCAAGTGATTACTCGCTTTATCAAGCACAACATAATCTGTCGTTATGGGATTCCTGAAAAGATCATTACTGATAATGGATCAAATCTCAATAACAAGTTGATGAAGGAGCTTTGTGAGTCCTTCAAGATTAAGCATCACAATTCTTCTCCGTACCGTCCAAAGATGAATGGCGCTGTTGAAGCGGCCAACAAGAACATTAAGAAGATTGTGCAGAAGATGGTAGTGACCTACCGAGATTGGCACGAGATGTTACCTTTTGCTTTGCATGGTTATCGTACCTCTGTGCGTACATCGACTGGGGTAACTCCTTTCTCGCTTGTTTATGGTATGGAAGCGGTACTGCCTGTTGAAGTTGAGATTCCTTCCCTGAGAATTATGAAAGACGTCGAGCTTGACGAGTCAGAATGGGTACAAAATCGGATGGATCAGTTGAACCTCATTGATGAGAAGCGCTTAGCAGCTATTGGCCATGGTCAGGTATACCAAAAGAAGATGAGAAAAGCTTTTGACAAGCGGGTGTAACCCCAAAGCTACAAACCAGGTGATCTGGTGCTCAAAAGAATCATTCTCCCTCAAGGTGATCCTCGAGGCAAGTGGACTCCGACGTATGAAGGCCCCTTTGTTGTGCAGAAAGTGTTCTCTGGCAGTGCCATGATGCTTGCAACGATGGATGGCGAGAACTTTCCGCACCCTGTGAACGCGGATGTAGTCAAAAAATATTCGCATAGACCTGATTAAAAAAAAAAAAGAAAAGAAAAAAAAATAAAAAAAAGAAGAAAAAGAAAAAGGAAAATAAATCAGGCAAAAGAATGAAAAAGAAACAAATATACCCGCTAAGTTGAAAACCCGAAAGGGCGGCTTAGGCAAAAAAGGGACAAAAGCGAACGACTACATCTCGCATGCCACCTTGGCAATCACTCTTCATACATGCTTAGGGCTCCCGACCGAGGAATAAGCAAGACTCCGTGTTCTTGAGTTTGCACCTGGCAGCTCAAATCCCTAAAGCATTCACAAATTCCAATCACTTTGTTTAGGGCTCCCGACAGAGGGATAAGCAAGACTCCGTGTTCTTGAGTTTGCACCTGGCAACTCAAATCCCTAAAGCACTTACCAAACCCCGTCGGGTCCACAAGTTCGGTGATGTTATCAGATCGGGCAGTGATCAATCCTAATGAGTACGGTCTTCCAAAGCAAGGAGATGAGAACGTCAAGGTTATAAAAGTGATAGCGGGATCGAAACCAATGGATATCCGTTTCACATTGCCATTTCTCTTGTACTCAATAAATGCGTGGTTACCTCTTACTAGGAACTACTTCTGAGATGTGTTCGCTCTTTTACGAGCATTCTGTTCGCAATTAATAAAAGTCTTTTTATCTTAAACAACTGTTTTCTTGTACTGTTTTGTTTGCATAAAGCGTCCTGAATTTGTGTTAAACTTTGCATATGAAAACTGCATTGCTCTTACGATACATGATTAGAAATGATGAAATCTTTGAAATTACTTCGAAGTCTCGTGTAACTAGGATGGCAGGGCAAGATGCCATGCTATATCCTGGGGCATTTTCATTTGTTTGTCTCGCAGGTACGTCCTTGCAAGCGCTTCGCATCAGCATATTGGCAGACATAGCTATGAGAGATTCTCACTCCCCATCCGAGTGCATCCTAATGAGAGATTCTCATTCCCCATCTGAGTATATCTGGATGAGACTTTCTTTGTTCCAAGATTCTCATCTCCTCAGCAACGCACATCTCAATGCAATCTCCGTGCTTCAGAAGCCTTATTCCCCGGCGGAATGTCTTCTCCCCAGTTGAGTCATGATTGGATGGTATCTGATTCCCCAGCAAGCTCTTAATGAGGTCCTTCGCCCGAGTTCCTCGTTTTTCCCAGTAGAGCGTTTCTCTCTCCAACAGATTGACCTGTATTCCCCAGGAGAGTCATCTTATTCCCCGGTGGAGTTGCCTTAACAAAAGGTTCTTATGCTAAGTTCCTTATCCCCAGTGGATCTCTCATATCCCTAGCAGATCGCTGCGCAGAAGTATTCATCTTCCCCACTGAGCTTCTTCCCTCAGCAAAGTTTCATTTGCATCCTCAGCAGAATCTATGACCGTCCAGGATTTCCCCAACGGAATGTGTCCTATTCAAGCAAGTTGGTCACTCCCCATCATAGTTGTCTCCATAACTTGTCTTTATCTTCACATCCCTAGGATGTCGAGAATTTGCTTCTCCAATGAAGTTGCCTGGGTATCCCCAAGCAGGATTTATCCCCAACCAGAGCTTGCATCTAGATTTGATCGTCTCCAGCAGATTTCTGATCCGTCTTTGCCAGCTCGTAGTTGTGACCCTTGGTCACTCATCTTGTCCTCCCCGCAGAGTTCCGTACTCTCTCTAAGACTGTTTCAGCAATTCAGTGCTCCTCCGTTGTCTCCCTAAGCAACGTTCGAATCATGCATCATTCGCATTGCATTCTCTAAGTGTATAGCGTTTTCCCTCTCGGGAACGTTATTCCATACACATTCATACATGCATCATGCATTAATCATATCATATCTGTCTCTTTCTGCAGGAAAGTTATCCAGATTCAAATGCTCCTCAGAGAGCAATGTTCGCCTAGTCATTACAGGCGCTTATCCTGATGCTTTGAATCAGAAGAGGATTGTTCTACTTATTTTCTGCATCATGTCCAGATCAGTTCAAAGACATTTCTATTCCCGATGCCCCCATATCGGTGGAAGATATTTGTTCCTATCCTGATATCCAGCTCAGTTGAAGGAACCGCCTCCGGATCTCTATAGATCTTCCGAAGGAGCAAGCCCTCTGATACATCAGATCAGTTGGAAATATCTACTCCCTGACGATTTAGTTCGTTCAGAAGAAGAAACTCGTCTGCCCAGTCCTGATGCCTAACCATCAGTTTAAGACGCTTTCTTTACCCGGCGTACACAGTTCGGAAGAGATATCTGTTCCTATCCTAATATTCAGATTCAGATTAGTTGAAGGAACCGCCTCCGGATCTCCCTAGATCTTACAAAGGAGCAAGCCACTGATATCATCGGATCAGATGAGGATGTCTGCCTGATCGACTTTGTCTTTCAGATGAATATTGTCCTACTTATTTTCTAGCATCATGTCTAAATCAGTTTAAAGGCATTCTTTCCCCGGCGTACACAGTTCGAAAGAGATATTGTTCCTATCCTGAGTTCCAGGTCAGTTGAAGGAGCCACCTCCGGATCCCCGTGGTCTTACGAAGGAGCTAGCCGCTAATTCCCAGATTAGTAGGAATATCTACCTGATGATTTAATTGCATCAGAAGAGATGTCTACCCAGATTCCCAGATCATAGATACATATTACTCGTTGATGTCCAGATCAGCCGATGTATCTCCCTCGAGTCCCAGATCGACCTAAGACATCTATCCCGATGCAAGTTCGGAGACATTTGCTACGTCTGATACTCAGATCAGTCGAAATGTTCCTTCTCTTGATGCCCAGATCAATTGAAGTGTTTCCCCTGCCTGTGGGTGCCCGTTCATTCTTATCACAAGTTGGAGCATATTTATTATCCAGATCAATTGAAGTTTTTTTTCTCCCTGCTTGCGGGGTGGTACATTCCTTCTTATTGGAAGATGGAATCTTCTGTTGATCAAGAGCGCAAATTTTCGAGTTCATTCTGGTATTCAATCTCCTTCCACCTCAACGGTTCGAAACTTTCGTTTCTCACTCGTCAGGTTCAAGAAGTTTGAATAGGGGCAGCTGTTGCACCCCAAAATTTGCCCTCTTTATTTGAGCTATAAGTTATTAATGACGTTTATTTCGTCATTCCAAAATTGAAGAAAAATAATAAAGAGTTTTCATGGGTTTAAGAAGAAAGGTGTGAAATATGGTTCAAACAATGAAAGTACGAGAAAATTTGCAAGTCATATTTGGAAGGTGATATGAGCTAAGTTCCCGCGTTGTCCTGACCGTTTCGACGATATCTACAACTTTCGTGTTCGGCTTGGAAGCCAATTCTTTGAGGAAGGTCGCCAGATTTGCAATTTACATGAGGTTTCGTGGTGAAAAACAGTGCTGAATGTAGGGTTTCAGACCTCGAAAAATTCGTATCTCCTAATTCGCTAGTCGGATTCACTTGAAAATTTAACTGGAGCTCCGTACCATCATTACCAAGATTTCATATGTTCGGACCGAAGGCCAATTCTGCACGGAAAATTCCCAGAATTTTAAGGATCGTCGCGTTGTTTCGGTAAAAAGTGTGTTTTCGAGTATGTCGCGCCTAGTTTGAAAATTCATAACTTCTTCGATTTTTATCGTATGAAGTCCATTCCGGCGGCATTCTCTCGGAAATTTCGTTAGCTTCGTTTCTTCGTCACACATGCTTGTTCAGATTTTGAGCCAAAGATAGGGTTTGATCGAGTTCTTTGAGCGGTACTCACGAAATTCTGCACAGTCGCACCAGATGAATCGGCGTTTCTCGTCATTCAAACGGGCGTATTTTCTCCACCGCTTATCGGATTGAGGTGATCCTCGCGGCGATGAGTCACAAATTTGGTCATCTTTGTAACACCCCTTACTAACCCCGCGGCAATTTTAAAACAATTATTCAGAGTGAAGGATAGAAAAACACTTAGAAAGGGGGGGTTTGAATAAGTGTGGCTTTAAAAACTTGACAGATAAAAAATAAATTGCACAGTTATTTTTATCCTGGTTCGTTGTTAACTAAACTACTCCAGTCCACCCCCGCAGAGATGATTTACCTCAACTGAGGATTTAATCCACTAATCGCACGGATTACAATGGTTCTCCACTTAGTCAGCAACTAAGTCTTCCAGAGTCTTCTGATCACACACTGATCACTCCAGGAACAACTGCTTAGATACCCTCTAAGACTTTTCTAGAGTCTACTGATCCACACGATCACTCTAGTTACAACCTGCTTAGATAACCTCTAAGACTTCCTAGAGTATTCTGATCCACACGATCACTCTAGTTCCTTACAACTTAATGTAATCAATTCTAAGAGTATTACAAATGCTTCTTAAAAGCGATAATCACAAACTGTGATATTTCTCTTAACGTTTAAGCTTAATCTCACTAATATATTACAACAGCAATGTAGTGAGCTTTGATGAAGATGAAGATTCTGAGCTTTGAATTTGAACAGCGTTTCAGCAAGTTAATTTGAGTTGTTTTGTTCAGGATCGTTAACCTTGCTTCTCATCAGAACTTCATATTTATAGGCGTTGGAGAAGATGACCGTTGAGTGCATTTAATGCTTTGCGTGTTCCGTACAGCATCGCATTTAATGTTATACGCTTTTGTCAACTACCTCGAGCCTTGTTCACGCTGTGTCTACTGACGTAGCCTTTAGTAGCTTTTAACGTTCCTTTTGTCAGTCAGCGTAGCTTGCCACTTGTACTTTCTTCTGATCTGATGTTTGTGAATACAACGTTTGAATATCATCAGAGTCAAACAGCTTGGTGCAAAGCATCTTCTGATCTTCTGACCTTGAAGTGCTTCTAAGCGTGATACCATCAGAACTTCAGTGCTTCTGTTCTCTTGTTCTTCTGATGCTTCCATAGACCCATGTTCTGATTCTGCTTCGACCATCTTCTGATGTCTTGCCAGACCATGTTCTGATGTTGCATGCTGAACCCTTTGAGACAAAGCTTCTGAGCGCTGAATTATGCATACTCTTTATATATTTCCTGAAAAGGAAATTGCATTGGATTAGAGTACCATATTATCTTAAGCAAAATTCATATTATTGTTATCATCAAAACTAAGATAATTGATCAGAACAAATCTTGTTCTAACAATCTCCCCCTTTTTGATGATGACAAAAACATATATAAATGATATGAATTTGCGATCAGAAAGAACAGACGGCAAAAGACAAATTACACAGCTATAGCATAAGCATATGAATATGTCTCCCCCTGAGATTAACAAGAACCCCCTGAGATAAATAATCTCCCCCTGAAATAAATACTCGAAGAACTTTTAATAAAAGACTTCCCTGATTATTTCGGTAGAGACGATCATATAAGCTTCTGTCTTCAGAGAATTCATAGCTTCTGACTTCTGCTTCCATTGGACAGCTTCAGAACTAGAATTTCTTTAGATCCTTAGAACACTCACAGCTTCTGATTCCTGCTTCCATCTAGGACAGCTTCAGAACTTGAATTTCTTTGATCTTCTGAACATTCACAGCTTCTGATTTCTGCTTCCATTTTGGATAGCTTCAGAGCTTTGAATTTCTACCAACATCACTTCATGCTAGATTTGTATCAGAACATTGTTGAATGTACCAGAGCATCATCAGAGCATCTCTACATCCTGAAATGTTACAGAACAAAAACTAAACGACAAAAGTCAGCATGAACGAGTTAGAGCATAAAATGTATATTCGAACACATGATATGTATCAGAGCCATATAGGCTAAAGTAATGTATCAGAGCAAATAGAATTTTGTCAAAGCAAATAGACAAATATGGATCAAATTCTATTATTCTTTCTTGCTTCTGATTTCTGAAGCTTGACAGCACTCGGCTTGCTTCAGTTTCCATGGTTTTGCTTCTTGTGTTTGCTTTGAAGATTCTCTTCACTTCTTTATACCTGCAAAACACTTAAACCATATAGAACTTGCAGTTCTCGTTAGTAAATGTGTGGGAGCTGTACCCAGCAACTGATAGATTAATCAAATCATTTATCATTTATCTTCTCCCCCTTTTTGTCATAACATCAAAAAGAATATTTCAAAAGATTCAGATGAATAAAACGACAAATAAAATTACTGGAATGTAAATCAAGGAAATTTTTCATTGATAATCAAAAGATATTACATGAAGATGTTTTAACAAGCAGATGCAACAAGGAAAAGAAAACTACTAAGACCAAATCCTAAGACCCTAGCTAAGACAAAGTCTGTGCCAGCATGCCATGAAGGAGTGAAGCGCATCAATGACTGCTTCTTGGGCTTCCAGGCGAGGGGTCAGGGAGACTTGGTTCTGATGCAGATCTTCCACAATCTTTATCAGAGACAACATTCTCAGCAGGTGAAGATGAAGAGATTTCTTCGGAATGGGTTGAGGGAGAGGAAAGGTTAGATGAAGAGGAAGTTGAGTCTAGAAGGAAACAAGATGAGGAAGAAGATGGAGATGATGGAGGGCTTTCACCAGGAGGTTGAAACACACGTCTAGAATAGTTTCCAGATAACATTGCTTCGAATGGATTCACCTTGAGAGGATCATAGGTGATTTTTATCTTTTTGGGTTTGGAAGGAGATGTTTCAACAGCTTTTCTTTTGTTGTTTTGATCTTTTCCATGGTTTCCTGGGCTTGATGAAGAGTTCATGATGGATTTGCAGATAATGAACAGCTAAGGTTTGATATGAATGCAAAAGGATAGAGTGAATAGAGAAAATATGAGAGGGAAGGAGAAGTGTTTGAAGAATATAAAGAAAAACTGAAAGAGAGTAAATGATGAAAAACATTTAATGTTACGTGACGTGAGGAGAGATAATAAAGACAAATGAGGTGACTAGCACAGTTACCTATGGTCGGCGTCCCTTCAACTGCACGCGCGCTTATCTATGAATAGTAACGACAGGTTTACCATCCCGAGATAAAACGTTACAGCTGTTTTGCTTTAAAAGAGGTTCTGAATCAACTTAGACAATGAAACGTCAGTAATAACCGAATCATAATTTCTAAAAGATTTCAATCAGAACTTCTGATTAAAAAAAATCATTTTCATTTCAGAAGATACTCATACATGAGAACTTCTCATCTTCTCATTCTGGGCATAAATCCATACCGATGTTCTTCAGAATGAACTTAAACCTATCTTCAGCCAGGGGTTTTGTAAAGATATCAGCCCATTGATGGTCTGTATCAATAAAGTTTAAAGATATAACGCCCTTCTGAACATAGTCCCTTATGAAATGATGTTTAATCTCAATATGTTTAGCTTTTGAATGAAGAATGGGATTCTTAGATAAACATATAGCAGAAGTATTATCACAGAATATAGGAATGTTACTCTCAAATATCTGATAATCTTCTAACTGACTCTTCATCCAGAGCATCTGTGTACTACAACCAGCAGCAGCGACATATTCTGCTTCTGTTGTTGATAGAGCAATAGTTGCTTGCTTCTTGCTATACCAAGAGATCAAATGACTTCCAAGAAATTGGCAACTTCCTGAAGTACTTTTTCTTTCAATTCTGTCTCCAGCATAGTCAGCATCGCAGAATCCTACTAAGTTGTATTCTTTAGATTTTCTGTAAACTAAGCCAACATTAGTAGTACCTTTCAGATACCTTAGAATTCTCTTAACAGCAGTTAAATGAGATTCTCTAGGATCTGATTGGAATCTAGCACACAAACAAACACTGAACAGAATGTCAGGTCTAGAAGCAGTCAGATATAGAAGAGATCCAATCATACCTCTGTATAACTTCTGATCTACCTTCTTACTTACCTCATCCTTACCTAGGATGCATGTTGGATGCATAGGAGTTTTGGCTTCTTTGCAGTCTAGAAGATTAAACTTCTTCAGAAGTTCCTTCACATACTTGGTTTGGTGAACATACGTTCCTTCTGATGTTTGATTTATTTGTATTCCAAGGAAATACTTGAGTTCTCCCATCATGCTCATTTCAAACTCAGCCTGCATAGACTCAGCAAACTCCTTTCCAAGTGTAGCATTAGATGAAGGATAGAAAAACACTTAGAAAGGGGGGGATTGAATAAGTGTGACTTTAAATCTTGGACGATGAAAATAAATTGCACAATTATTTTTATCCTGGTTCGCTGTTAACGAAGCTACTCCAGTCCACCCCCGCAGAGATGATTTACCTCAACTGAGGATTTAATCCACTAATCGCACGGATTACAATGGTTTTCCACTTAGCCGCAACTAAGTCTTCCAGAGTCTTCTGATCACAACCTGATCACTCCAGGAACAACTGCTTAGTTCACTCCTAAGACTTTTTCTAGAGTCTACTGATCAACACGATCACTCTAGGCTTAGTTCACTCCTAAGACTTTCTGCTCAGCCAACTGCTAAGACTTCCTCTAGAGTATTCTGATCAACCTGATCACTCTAGTTACAAACTGCTCAGCCAACTGCCAATACTTCCTAGAGTATACTGATCACACGATCACTCTAGTTCCTTACAACTTAATGTAATCAATTCAAGAGTTTACAAATGCTTCTTAAAAGCGATAATCACAACTGTGATATTTCTCTTACAGTTTAAGCTTAATCTCACTAAGATATTACAACAGCAATGTAGTGAGTTGATGAAGATGAAGATTCTGAGTTTAGATTTGAACAGCGTTTCAGCAAGTTAATTTGAATTGTCTTTGTTCAGGATCGTTAACCTTGCTTCTCATCAGAACTTCATATTTATAGGCGTTGAGAAGATGACCGTTGAATGCATTTAATGCTTTGCGTGTTCCGTACAGCTTTGCATTTAATGTTATACGCTTTTGTCAACTACCTCGAGCCTTGTTCACGCTGTGTCTACTGACGTAGCCTTTAGTAGCTTTAACGTTCCTTTTGTCAGTCAGCGTAGTCTGCCACGTGTACTTCCTTCTGATCTGATGTTTGTGAATACGACGTTTGAATATCATCAGAGTCAAACAGCTTGGTGCATAGCATCTTCTGATCTTCTGACCTTGAAGTGCTTCTGAGCGTGATACCATCTTCTGATCTTCAGTGCTTCTGATCTCATGTTCTTCTGATGCTTTCATAGACCCATGTTCTGATTCTGCTTCGACCATCTTCTGATGTCTTGCTAGACCATGTTCTGATGTTGCATACTGAACCATTTGAGATACAACTTCTGAGCGCTGAATTATGCGTACTCTTTATATATTTCCTGAAAGGGAAATTGCATTGGATTAGAGTACCATATTATCTTAAGCAAAATTCATATTATTGTTATCATCAAAACTAAGATAATTGATAAGAACAAATCTTGTTCTAACAATCTCCCCCTTTTTGATGATGACAAAAACATATATAAATGATATGAATTTGCGATCAGAAAGAGTAGACGGCAAAAGACAAATTACACAGCTATTGCATAAGCATATGAATATGTCTCCCCCTGAGATTAACAATCTCCCCCTGAGATAAATAATCTCCCCCTGAAATAAATACTCGAAGAACTTTGATAAAAGACTTCCCTGATTATTTCGGTAGAGACGATCATATAAGCTTCTGCCTTCAGAGAATTCATAGCTTCTGACTTCTGCTTCCATTGGACAGCTTCAGAACTTGAATTTCTTTGATCTTCAGAACATTCACAGCTTCTGACTTCTGCTTCCATTCAGGACAGCTTCAGAACTTGAATTTCTGGATCTTTTAGAACATTCACAGCTTCTGACTTCTGCTTCCCTCGGATAGCTTCAGAACTTTGAATGTCTACCAACATCACTTCATGCTAGATTTGTATCAGAACATTGTTGAATGTACCAGAGCATCATCAGAGCATCTCTACATCCTGAAATGTTACAGAACAAAAACTAAACGACAAAAGTCAGCATGAACGAGTTAGAACATAAAATGTATATTCAAATACATGATATGTATCAGAGCCAAATGTATCAGAGCATTTAGGCTAAAAACGTGTATCAGAGCAAATAATGTATCAGAGCCATAACATTATATGTATCAAAGCAAATAGAATTTTGTCAGAACAGGATAGACAATGATATTCAAATTCTATTATCAGTGCTTCTGATTCATTCTTCTTTCTTGCTTCTGATCTCTGAAGCTTGATAGCACTCAGCTTGCTTCAGTTTCCAAGAGCTTATTCCTTTTACAGAATAACGCTTCTTATGGTTTTACTTCTAGTGTTTGCTTTGAAGATTTTCTTCACTTCTCTGTACCTGCAAAACACTTAAACCATATAGAACTTGCAGTTCTTGTTAGTGAATGTGTGGGAGCCTTTACCCAGCAACTGATAGATTTAATCAAATCATTTATCATTTATCTTTCTCCCCCTTTTTGTCATAACATCAAAAAGAATATTTAAAAAGATTCAGATGTATAAAACGACAAAAGAAAACATTTACTGGAGTGTAAAACAAGAAAAAAAGTCTTTCATTGATAAGTAAAAGAGGATTACAAGAAGATAGGAAACCAAAAACCATTTTGAAGAGTATTTAAAAGAAAATAAAGTGAAACGAATGATGAAAAGCATTTAATGTTACGTGACGTGAGGAGAGATAATAAAGACAAATGAGGTGACTGGCACAGTTACCTATGGTCGGCGTCCCTTCAACTGCACGCGCGCTTATCCATGAATAGTAACGACAGGTTTACCATCCCGAGATAAAACGTAACAGCTGTTTTGCTTTAAAAGAGGTTCTGAATCAACTTAGACAATGAAACGTTAGTAATAACCGAATCATAATTTCTAAAAGAATTTAATCAGAACTTCTGACAAAAAAAAATATTCCTCATTCATTTCAGAAGATACTCATACATGAGAACTTCTCATCTTCTCATTCTGGGCATAAATCCATACTGATGTTCTTCAGAATGAACTTAAACCTATCTTCAGCCAGGGGTTTTGTAAAGATATCAGCCCATTGATGGTCTGTATCCACAAAGTTTAAAGAAATAACACCCTTCTGAACATAGTCCCTTATGAAATGATGTTTTATCTCAATATGTTTAGCTTTTGAATGAAGAATAGGATTCTTAGATAAACATATAGCAGAAGTATTATCACAGAATATAGGAATGTTACTCTCATATATCTGATAGTCTTCCAACTGACTTTTCATCCAGAGCATCTGTGTACTACAACCAGCAGCAGCAACATATTCTGCTTCTGTTGTTGATAGAGCAATAGTTGCTTGCTTCTTGCTGTACCAGGAGATCAAATGACTTCCAAGAAATTGGCAACTTCCTGAAGTACTTTTTCTTTCAATTCTGTCTCCAGCATAATCAACATCGCAGAATCCTACTAAGTTGTATTCTTTAGATTTTCTGTAAACTAAGCCAACATTAGTAGTACCTTTCAGATACCTTAGAATTCTCTTAACAGCAGTTAAATGAGATTCTCTAGGATCTGATTGGAATCTAGCACACAAACAAACACTGAACAGAATGTCAGGTCTAGAAGCAGTCAAATATAGAAGAGATCCAATCATACCTCTGTATAACTTCTGATCTACCTTCTTACTTACCTCATCCTTACCTAGGATGCATGTTGGATGCATAGGAGTTTTGGCTTCTTTGCAGTCTAGAAGATTAAACTTCTTCAGAAGTTCCTTCACATACTTGGTTTTGGTGAACGTACGTTCCTTCTGATGTTTGATTTATTTGTATTCCAAGGAAGTACTTGAGTTCTCCCATCATGCTCATTTCAAACTCAGCCTGCATAGACTTAGCAAACTCCTTTCCAAGTGTAGCATTAGATGTTCCAAAAATAATATCATCTACATATATTTGACAAATTAAAATATCCTTTTCAAAGGTTTTACAAAAGAGAGTAGTGTCCACTTTTCCTCTAGTGAAACCATTATCCAGAAGGAACGAACTTAAGCGTTCATACCAAGCTCTGGGAGCCTGTTTCAATCCATATAATGATTTCTTAAGTTTAAAAACATGATTAGGAGACATAGAGTCTTCAAAACCAGGAGGTTGATGGACATAAACTTCTTCATCTATATAACCATTTAAGAAGGCACTCTTAACATCCATCTGATAGAGAGTGATGTTATGTTGAGTGGCAAAAGAAATTAATAGACGAATAGACTCTAACCTGGCCACTGGTGCAAAGGTTTCTGTATAGTCAATCCCTTCTTGCTGACTATAACCCTGAGCCACCAATCTGGCTTTGTTTCTTACCACTTCACCTTTCTCACTGAGCTTGTTTCTGAAGACCCATTTTGTACCAATTATGTTGAATCCATCTGGTCTAGGAACAAGATCCCAAACATCATTCCTTGTAAACTGATTCAGTTCTTCTTGCATAGCAATTATCCAGTCTGGATCTTCTAGAGCATGATCAACAGAAGTTGGCTCGATCAAAGATACAAGACCTAATTGACAGTCTGCATTGTTCTTAAGGAATGCTCTTGTTCTGATTGGATCATCCTTCTTTCCAAGAATGACATCTTCTGAATGACCAGAGATGAGTCTGGATGATCTTCTGACAGATGGTTCTTCAGAAATACTTAGATCCTCCAGAGAAGCTGATACTTGATCTTCAGACTCTTTGCTTCTGAGAAGCTCTGCTTCTGATGCGTTGCTTCTTGGCTCAACAACTTCTGATATGTCAATATCATAACCTGCAAAATTATCAAACTGCTTTGGTTTTTCAGAACCAAGCTTATCATCAAACCTGATATTGATTGATTCTTCTACAACCAATGTTTCAGTATTGTATACTCTGTAGCCTTTTGAGCGTTCAGAATATCCAAGAAGGAAACATTTTTGTGCTTTGGAATCAAACTTACCAAGATGATCTTTAGTGTTCAGAATAAAGCATACACATCCAAAAGGATGGAAATATGAAATGTTGGGCTTTCTATTCTTCCACAATTCATAGGGAGTCTTATTTAGAATAGGTCTGATAGAGATTCTATTCTGAATATAGCATGCAGTGTTTATTGCTTCTGCCCAGAAATGCTTAGCCATATTGGTTTCATTGATCATGGTTCTGGCCATTTCTTGAAGAGTCCTATTCTTTCGTTCTACAACCCCATTTTGCTGTGGAGTTCTAGGACAAGAGAAATCATGGGCAATACCATTTTCTTTGAAGAATTCTTCAAAGGATCTGTTCTCAAATTCACCACCATGATCACTTCTGACCTTTATGATTTTACACTCTTTTTCAGATTGAATCTGAATGCAGAAATCAAAGAACACTGAATGAGTCTCATCCTTGTGTTTCAAGAATTTTACCCAAGTCCAGCGGCTATAATCATCTACGATGACTAATCCATATTTCTTTCCTCTGACAGATGCTGTTTTGACTGGGCCAAACAGATCAATGTGCAAGAGTTCTAATGGCCTTGAGGTAGAAACAACATTCTTAGACTTGAATGCAGGTTTGGAGAACTTGCCCTTCTGACATGCTTCACAAAGAGCATCTGATTTGAATTTCAGATTAGGGAGTCCTCTGACAAGATTTAGTTTGTTAATCTGAGAGATCTTTCTCAAACTAGCATGACCTAATCTCCTGTGCCAGACCCACTGCTCTTCAGAAACAGACATAAGACAAGTCACCTTCTGACTCATAAGATCTTGCAGATCTGTCTTATAAATGTTGTTCTTCCTCTTGCCTGTAAATAGGATTGAGCCATCCTTCTGATTTACAGCCTTGCAAGACTCTTGATTAAAGATTATATCATAACCATTGTCACTCAATTGACTGATAGATAAGAGGTTATGTGTTAATCCTTCTACAAGAAGTACATTAGAGATGGAAGGAGAGTTACCAGACTTTATAGTTCCAGAGCCAATTATCTTGCCCTTCTGATCTCCTCCGAACTTGACTTCTCCTCCAGACTTAAGCACCAGGTCTTGGAACATAGACCTTCTTCCTGTCATGTGTCGCGAGCATCCAGAGTCCAGGTACCATGACATGTTGTGCTTTGTCCTTCTTGCAGCCAAGGATATCTGCAATAGGAATAATCTTATCCTTAGGTACCCACATCTTTTTGGGTCCTTTCTTGTTAGATTTTCTCAAGTTCTGATTGAACTTGGATTTAACATTATAAGCAATAGGAGGAACAGCATGATAATTTTTAATATGAGTTTCATGATATTTCCTAGGTTGTGTCACATGCTTCTTAGTGTGTGTAATGTGAAAACTTTGTGCATGTGAAGTGTGCCTAATATCATGAGAGTGGCCATACTTGAACTGATCATACAATGGCTTGTATGTGAGTTTCATTTCATCAACAGGTTCAAGTTTGTATGGGGTTTCACCCTCATAACCAATGCCAACTCTTTTGTTTCCAGACACAGCATATATCATAGAAGCTAGCTGACTTCTGCCAATACTTCTAGATAAGAACTTCCTGAAACTTAAATCATATTCTTTCAGAATATGGTTTAGACTAGGAGTGGATTTTTCTGAATCAGAAGGAGATCCAACATTATTGGATAATTTTAAAAGTTTTTCTTTTAATTCAGAATTCTCCAACTCAAGCTTCTTTGTTTCAAATTCAAATTGCTTTTTCAGCTTTTTGTATTTGAGACTAATTTGAGACTTGAGTTTCAGAAGTTCAGTTAGACCGGAAACTAACTCATCTCTAGTAAGTTCAGAAAATACCTCTTCAGAATCTGATTCTGATGTAGATTCTGATCCGTCATCTTCTGTTGCCATCAGCGCACAGTTGGCCTGCTCATCTTCTGAATCATCTTCTGACTCATCCCAGGTTGCCATAAGACCTTTCTTCTTATGAAACTTTTTCTTGGGACTTTCCTTCTGAAGATTTGGACATTCATTCTTGTAGTGTCCAGGCTCATTGCATTCATAGCACATGACCTTCTTCTTGTCAAATCTTCTTTCATCAGAAGATTCTCCACGTTCAAATTTCCTTGAACTTCTGAAGCCTCTGAACTTCCTTTGCTTGCTCTTCCAGAGTTGATTTACCCTTCTGGAAATCATGGACAGTTCATCTTCTTCTTCAGATTTTGATTCTTCAGGATCTTCTTCTCTAGCCTGAAAAGCGTTAGTGCCTTTTTTGATATTAGATTTTAATGCAATAGACTTACCTTTCTTTTGAGGCTCATTTGCGTCCAGCTCAATCTCATGACTTCTCAAGGCACTGATAAGCTCTTCCAGAGAAACTTCATTCAGATTCTTCGCAATCTTGAATGCAGTCACCATCGGACCCCATCTTCTGGGTAAGCTTCTGATGATCTTCTTTACGTGATCAGCCTTGGTGTATCCTTTGTCAAGAACTCTCAATCCAGCAGTCAGAGTTTGAAATCTCGAAAACATCTTTTCAATGTCTTCATCATCCTCCATCTTGAAGGCTTCATACTTCTGGATTAAGGCTAGAGCTTTGGTCTCCTTGACTTGAGCGTTTCCTTCATGAGTCATTTTCAAGGACTCATATATATCATAGGCCGTTTCCCTGTTAGATATCTTCTCATACTCAGCATGAGAGATAGCATTCAGCAAAACAGTTCTACATTTATGATGATTCCTGAAAAGCTTCTTTTGATCATCATTCATTTCTTGCCTTGACAGCTTCACGCCTCTGGCATTTACTGGATGTTTGTAACCATCCATCAGAAGATCCCATAGATCACCATCTAGACCCAGAAAGTAACTTTCCTGTTTATCTTTCCAGTATTCAAAGTTTTCACCATCAAATACCGGCGGTCTAGTATAACCATTGTTACCGTTGTATTGCTCAGCAGAGCCAGATGTAGATGCAGGTGTAGGTGTAGTCCTTTCACTTTCATCAACCATCTTTTAAATGAAGCGTTTTTCTCTTCCTGAATCTTTTCTAAACACGGTTAAGTGCTTGCACCTTAGAACCGGCGCTCTGATGCCAATTGAAGGATAGAAAAACACTTAGAAAGGGGGGGATTGAATAAGTGTGACTTTAAATCTTGGACGATGAAAATAAATTGCACAATTATTTTTATCCTGGTTCGCTGTTAACGAAGCTACTCCAGTCCACCCCCGCAGAGATGATTTACCTCAACTGAGGATTTAATCCACTAATCGCACGGATTACAATGGTTTTCCACTTAGCCGCAACTAAGTCTTCCAGAGTCTTCTGATCACAACCTGATCACTCCAGGAACAACTGCTTAGTTCACTCCTAAGACTTTTTCTAGAGTCTACTGATCAACACGATCACTCTAGGCTTAGTTCACTCCTAAGACTTTCTGCTCAGCCAACTGCTAAGACTTCCTCTAGAGTATTCTGATCAACCTGATCACTCTAGTTACAAACTGCTCAGCCAACTGCCAAGACTTCCTAGAGTATACTGATCACACGATCACTCTAGTTCCTTACAACTTAATGTAATCAATTCAAGAGTTTACAAATGCTTCTTAAAAGCGATAATCACAACTGTGATATTTCTCTTACAGTTTAAGCTTAATCTCACTAAGATATTACAACAGCAATGTAGTGAGTTGATGAAGATGAAGATTCTGAGTTTAGATTTGAACAGCGTTTCAGCAAGTTAATTTGAATTGTCTTTGTTCAGGATCGTTAACCTTGCTTCTCATCAGAACTTCATATTTATAGGCGTTGAGAAGATGACCGTTGAATGCATTTAATGCTTTGCGTGTTCCGTACAGCTTTGCATTTAATGTTATACGCTTTTGTCAACTACCTCGAGCCTTGTTCACGCTGTGTCTACTGACGTAGCCTTTAGTAGCTTTAACGTTCCTTTTGTCAGTCAGCGTAGTCTGCCACGTGTACTTCCTTCTGATCTGATGTTTGTGAATACGACGTTTGAATATCATCAGAGTCAAACAGCTTGGTGCATAGCATCTTCTGATCTTCTGACCTTGAAGTGCTTCTGAGCGTGATACCATCTTCTGATCTTCAGTGCTTCTGATCTCATGTTCTTCTGATGCTTTCATAGACCCATGTTCTGATTCTGCTTCGACCATCTTCTGATGTCTTGCTAGACCATGTTCTGATGTTGCATACTGAACCATTTGAGATACAACTTCTGAGCGCTGAATTATGCGTACTCTTTATATATTTCCTGAAAGGGAAATTGCATTGGATTAGAGTACCATATTATCTTAAGCAAAATTCATATTATTGTTATCATCAAAACTAAGATAATTGATAAGAACAAATCTTGTTCTAACATTAGATGTTCCAAAAATAATATCATCTACATATATTTGACAAATTAAAATATCCCTTTTAAAGGTTTTACAAAAGAGAGTAGTGTCCACTTTTCCTCTAGTGAAACCATTATCCAGAAGGAAAGAACTTAAGCGTTCATACCAAGCTCTGGGAGCCTGTTTCAATCCATACAATGATTTCTTTAATTTAAAAACATGATTAGGAGACATAGATTCTTCAAAACCAGGAGGTTGATGGACATAAACTTCTTCATCTATATAACCATTTAAGAAGGCACTCTTAACATCCATCTGATAGAGAGTGATGTTATGTTGAGTGGCAAATGAAATTAATAGACGAATAGATTCTAACCTGGCCACTGGTGCAAAGGTTTCTGTATAGTCAATCCCTTCTTGCTGACTATAACCCTGAGCCACCAGTCTGGCTTTGTTTCTTACCACTTCACCTTTCTCACTGAGCTTGTTTCTGAAGACCCATTTTGTACCAATTATATTGAATCCATCTGGTCTAGGAACAAGATCCCAAACATCATTCCTTGTAAACTGATTCAATTCTTCTTGCATAGCAATTATCCAGTCTGGATCTTCTAGAGCATGATCAACAGAAGTTGGCTCGATCAAAGATACAAGACCTAATTGACAATCTGCATTGTTCTTAAGGAATGCTCTTGTTCTGATTGGATCATCCTTCTTTCCAAGAATGACATCTTCTGAATGACCAGAGATGAGTCTGGATGATCTTCTGACAGATGGTTCTTCAGAAATGCTTAGATTCTCCAGAGAAGCTGATACTTGATCTTCAGATTCTTTGCTTCTGAGAAGCTCTGCTTCTGATGCGTTGCTTCTTGGCTCAACAACTTCTGATATATCAATATCACAATCTGCAAAATTATCAAACTGCTTTGGTTTTTCAGAACCAAGCTTATCATCAAACCTGATATTGATTGATTCTTCTACAATCAATGTTTCAGTATTGTATACTCTGTAGCCTTTTGAGCGTTCAGAATATCCAAGAAGGAAACATTTTTGTGCTTTGGAATCAAACTTACCAAGATGATCTTTAGTGTTCAGAATAAAGCATACACATCCAAAAGGATGGAAATATGAAATGTTGGGCTTTCTATTCTTCCACAATTCATAAGGAGTCTTATTTAGAATAGGTCTGATAGAGATTCTATTCTGAATATAGCATGCAGTGTTTATTGCTTCTGCCCAGAAATGCTTAGCCATATTGGTTTCATTGATCATGGTTCTGGCCATTTCTTGCAGAGTCCTATTCTTTCGTTCTACAACCCCATTTTGCTGTGGAGTTCTAGGACAAGAGAAATCATGGGCAATACCATTTTCTTTGAAGAATTCTTCAAAGGATCTGTTCTCAAATTCACCACCATGATCACTTCTGACCTTTATGATTTTACACTCTTTTTCAGATTGAATCTGAATGCAGAAATCAAAGAACACTGAATGAGTCTCATCCTTGTGTTTCAAGAATTTTACCCATGTCCAGCGGCTATAATCATCTACGATGACTAATCCATATTTCTTCCCTCTGACAGATGCTGTTTTGACTGGGCCAAACAGATCAATGTGCAAGAGTTCTAATGGCCTTGAGGTAGAAACAACATTCTTGGACTTGAATGCAGGTTTGGAGAACTTGCCCCTCTGACATGCTTCACAAAGAGCATCTGATTTGAATTTCAGATTAGGGAGTCCTCTGACAAGATTCAGTTTGTTAATCTGAGAAATCTTTCTCAAACTAGCATGACCTAATCTTCTGTGCCAGACCCACTGCTCTTCAGAAACAGACATAAGACAAGTCACCTTCTGACTCATAAGATCTTGCAGATCTGTCTTATAAATGTTGTTATTCCTCTTGCCTGTAAATAGGATTGAGCCATCCTTCTGATTTACAGCCTTGCAAGACTCTTGATTAAAGATTATATCATAACCATTGTCACTCAATTGACTGATAGATAAGAGGTTATGTGTTAATCCTTCTACAAGAAGTACATTAGAAATGGAAGGAGAGTTACCAGACTTTATAGTTCCAGAGCCAATTATCTTGCCCTTCTGATCTCCTCCAAACTTGACTTCTCCTCCAGATTTAAGCACCAGGTCTTGGAACATAGACCTTCTTCCCGTCATGTGTCGTGAGCATCCAGAGTCCAGGTACCATGACATGTTGTGCTTTGTCCTTTTTGCAGTCAAGGATATCTGCAATAGGAATAATCTTATCCTTAGGTACCCACATCTTTTTGGGTCCTTTCTTGTTAGATTTTCTCAAGTTCTGATTGAACTTGGGTTTAACATTGTAAGCAATAGGAGGAACAGCATGATAATTTTTAATGTGAGTTTCATGATATTTCCTAGGTTGTGTCACATGCTTTTTGGTGTGTGTTATGTGAAAACTTTGAGCATGTGAAGTGTGCCTAATATCATGGGAGTGGCCATACTTGAACTGATCATACAATGGCTTGTATGTGAATTTCATTTCATCAACAGGTTCAAGTTTGTATGGGGTTTCACCCTCAAAACCAATGCCAACTCTTTTGTTTCCAGACACAGCATATATCATAGAAGCTAGCTGACTTCTGCCAATACTTCTAGATAAGAACTTCCTGAAACTTAAATCATATTCTTTCAGAATATGGTTTAGACTAGGAGTGGATTTTTCTGAATCAGAAGGAGATCCAACATTATTGGATAATTTTAAAAGTTTTTCTTTTAATTCAGAATTTTCCAACTCAAGCTTCTTTGTTTCAAATTCAAATAGCTTTTTCAGCTTTTTGTATTTGAGACTGATCTGAGACTTGAGTTCCAGAAGTTCAGTTAGACCGGAAACTAACTCATCTCTAGTAAGTTCAGAAAATACCTCTTCAGAATCTGATTCTGATGTAGATTCTGATCCGTCATCTTCTATCGCCATCAGCGCACAGTTGGCCTGCTCATCTTCAGAGTCTGAATCATCTTCTGACTCATCCCAGGTTGCCATAAGACCTTTCTTCTTATGAAACTTCTTCTTGGGATTTTCCTTCTGAAGATTTGGACATTCATTCTTGAAGTGTCCAGGCTCATTGCATTCATAGCACATGACCTTCTTCTTGTCAAATCTTCTGTCATCAGAAGATTCTCCACGTTCAAATTTCTTTGAACTTCTGAAGCCTCTGAACTTCCTTTGCTTGGTCTTCCAGAGTTGATTTAGCCTTCTGGAGATCAAAGACAGTTCATCTTCTTCTTCAGATTCTGATTCTTCAGGATCTTCTTCTCTAGCCTGAAAAGCGTTAGTGCATTTCTTGATATTGGATTTTAATGCAATAGACTTACCTTTCTTTTGAGGCTCATTTGCGTCCAGCTCTATTTCATGACTTCTCAAGGCACTGATAAGCTCTTCCAGAGAAACTTCATTCAGATTCTTTGCAATCTTGAATGCAGTCACCATAGGACCCCATCTTCTGGGTAAGCTTCTGATGATCTTCTTTACATGATCAGCCTTGGTGTATCCCTTGTCAAGAACTCTCAATCCAGCAGTAAGAGTTTGAAATCTTGAAAACATCTTTTCAATGTCTTCATCATCCTCCATCTTGAAGGCTTCATACTTCTGGATTAAAGCTAGAGCTTTAGTCTCCTTGACTTGAGCATTTCCTTCATGAGTCATTTTCAAGGACTCATATATGTCATAGGCCGTTTCCCTGTTAGATATCTTCTCATACTCAGCATGAGAGATAGCATTCAGCAAAACAGTTCTGCATTTATGATGATTCCTGAAAAGCTTCTTCTGATCATCATTCATTTCTTGCCTTGTCAGCTTCACGCCACTGGCATTTACTGGATGTTTGTAACCATCCATCAGAAGATCTCATAGATCACCATCTAGACCCAGAAAGTAACTTTCCAGTTTATCTTTCCAGTATTCAAAGTTTTCACCATCAAATACCGGCGGTCTAGTATAACCATTGTTACCGTTGTATTGCTCAGCAGAGCCAGATGTAGATGCAGGTGTAGACTTTTCACTTTCATCAACCATCTTTTACTGAAGCGTTTTTCTCTTCCTGAATCTTTTCTAAACACGGTTAAGTGCTTGCACCTTAGAACCGGCGCTCTGATGCCAATTGAAGGATAGAAAAACACTTAGAAAGGGGGGGTTTGAATAAGTGTGGCTTTAAAAACTTGACAGATAAAAAATAAATTGCACAGTTATTTTTATCCTGGTTCGTTGTTAACTAAACTACTCCAGTCCACCCCCGCAGAGATGATTTACCTCAACTGAGGATTTAATCCACTAATCGCACGGATTACAATGGTTCTCCACTTAGTCAGCAACTAAGTCTTCCAGAGTCTTCTGATCACACACTGATCACTCCAGGAACAACTGCTTAGATACCCTCTAAGACTTTTCTAGAGTCTACTGATCCACACGATCACTCTAGTTACAACCTGCTTAGATAACCTCTAAGACTTCCTAGAGTATTCTGATCCACACGATCACTCTAGTTCCTTACAACTTAATGTAATCAATTCTAAGAGTATTACAAATGCTTCTTAAAAGCGATAATCACAAACTGTGATATTTCTCTTAACGTTTAAGCTTAATCTCACTAATATATTACAACAGCAATGTAGTGAGCTTTGATGAAGATGAAGATTCTGAGCTTTGAATTTGAACAGCGTTTCAGCAAGTTAATTTGAGTTGTTTTGTTCAGGATCGTTAACCTTGCTTCTCATCAGAACTTCATATTTATAGGCGTTGGAGAAGATGACCGTTGAGTGCATTTAATGCTTTGCGTGTTCCGTACAGCATCGCATTTAATGTTATACGCTTTTGTCAACTACCTCGAGCCTTGTTCACGCTGTGTCTACTGACGTAGCCTTTAGTAGCTTTTAACGTTCCTTTTGTCAGTCAGCGTAGCTTGCCACTTGTACTTTCTTCTGATCTGATGTTTGTGAATACAACGTTTGAATATCATCAGAGTCAAACAGCTTGGTGCAAAGCATCTTCTGATCTTCTGACCTTGAAGTGCTTCTGAGCGTGATACCATCAGAACTTCAGTGCTTCTGTTCTCTTGTTCTTCTGATGCTTCCATAGACCCATGTTCTGATTCTGCTTCGACCATCTTCTGATGTCTTGCCAGACCATGTTCTGATGTTGCATGCTGAACCCTTTGAGACAAAGCTTCTGAGCGCTGAATTATGCATACTCTTTATATATTTCCTGAAAAGGAAATTGCATTGGATTAGAGTACCATATTATCTTAAGCAAAATTCATATTATTGTTATCATCAAAACTAAGATAATTGATCAGAACAAATCTTGTTCTAACACAGAGTACATGAAATAAGGGTGCCACAATTCATAATAAACAAACATCATTCAGTCATGTCATGCATTCACTGAGGTAATCATCATAAATCAAAACGTTTCATGTTCACACAGCGGAAATTTATCAAAAACAGACTAAGTTTAACATCTTCAAAACTTATCCTTCAAAACATCAAAACATAACTAGAGTCATAATCATAAACTCTAAACAATCGCGTCCCCCGTGTTACAACTATCAGAGCATGACACCTGACGCTACTAAAACACTGACTCATGAGCTAATCCTCACCGAGTCGAACAGCCGCTATCCTCAATCTGAAAATGACAACATGTAAGGGTGAGTCTCATCATAATTAACAAATGTTATAAGGTTATAAAGCCATAACACATCACAGTTGTATCATTAACCCAATTGTTTCATAAACAGACATTCACAACAACCAAACCAAAATCAATACATCATTAATATTTACAACACTAGAATACATCCAATCATGTTATAAATTATGCATATGTAAAACTGACACTATGCATGTGGTACCAATCATCATCAAATGGGGATAACCCATGACCGATCCAACATCGTCCAAGATACGGCCCTGCCAGCACAGATTCCACACAATGGGAATCATGCCCTTCACTGATCCAACACACCCTTATGGATACAGTATCATCAATGAACATGAATGAATGCAACATATACAACATACTTATACCATCATCATCATCAATCATCAACATCATCATCATCATTCTAGTATGTTCATATATATTAACATCATTCAATCACAATTCCATCATCATGATATACAAAACATACACGTATTTGCACCAGTCATCATATTCAATAAGAATAGCATACATGTATTTTCATCATTCTAAAAACCAATCAATCGTCATCATATAGATTATCCTACAAGGTTCGTTTAGCTCAAAACGGCGCATCAAACGGACCAACGGTTAAAAAGTTATGCATCTTTGAACTTTTAAAATATCTCAAAAACACCAACAGCACGCGGCGCCATCATCAGTTCGCGGCGCGCACTGGGCGTCCCAAAAATTCATTGGCTCTCTGCCAAGCTGTTCGCGGCGCAAACATCCACACGCGGCGCGAAACGAGAAAAAAGTTACGCCTTCGCGGCGCGAACACAGGTACGCGGCGCGACCTGAGCGTATCACAACTTCCTGGAATTCTGCCCACCTGTTCGCGGCGCCACCCTGTACACGCGGCGCGAACCGGCGATTTCAGAAACCCCAACCTGCAGAAAACAGCATTCTATGCATTCCAAACACACCCAATTCATACTAGTACGAAACTAGAGAAATAGGAAGCACAAACAACACAAAATACGTCTCATAATACACCAATTACACATCAATTGAGACCATAACAACGCAGACATCATAGATTCAAACATAGAGATCAAACATCCTACAATTGACTCAATCCCTAAACCTATCATATGACTCAATCGACCCGAATTCCACATCTATTCAGTATTATCAACCCCTAACCCGATAATAGATGATAATCAGATAAGTCCCCCCTTACCTTAGACAAATTTCTTGATTCTTGGTCTCTCCCTCTACCGTTCTCCTTCACGTTCTTCGTTCCTCAGACTTATGTTCTTTCACGTTCTTTCTTTCTTCCCAATTCCAATTATTTTATGAAAATAATAATAATATTAGTAAAGGGCCTTCCTATATCACACCCCCCCTTTTACTATTTCTCACATGGCCCAAATGCCATAAACCATTATTTATTTATTATTTTCACAAAATCCTTAATAATTCTAATTATTAATTCAATATTCTTGATTAAATTAATATTAAAATTATACGGGCGTTACAACTCTCCCCCACTAAAAGAGTTTTCGTCCTCGAAAACATACCTCAGGTAAAGAGCTCTGGATACGAATCCTTCATCTGGCTCTCTAGCTCCCAGGTAACATTTCCTTCAGCTGGTCCTCCCCAAGCTACTCTGACTAAAGCTATTTCCTTGCCCCGCAATTGCTTCAGTCTTCTATCTTCAATCCTCACAGGTAACGTTTCAACCGTTAAGTTGTCTTTCACCTGTACATCATCCACTTGGATCACGTGGGACGGATCCGAAATGTATTTCCTCAATTGAGACACATGAAATACATCATGCAAGTTAGCAAGCATTGGCGGTAACGCGATACGATACGCCACTTCTCCCACTCTTTCTGAATTTTGGAATGGTCCAATAAAACGCGGAGTCAACTTCTTTGACTTCAAAGCTCGACCAATACCCGTCATAGGAGTAACCTTCATAAACACATGATCTCCCTCTTGAAACTCAAGTGTCTTCCTCCTTTTATCATAATAACTCTTTTGACGACTCTGAGAAGCTTTCATCTTCTCTTGAATCATCTTAATCTTCTCCGTAGTCTGTTGTATAATTTCTGGTCCAATCATAGCACTCTCACCAGCTTCGTACCAACACAATGGAGTTCTACATCTCCTACCATACAATTCCTCAAACGGAGCCATACCTATACTCGAATGAAAACTGTTGTTGTAGGTAAATTCAATCAAAGGCAGATAACTATCCCAAGCACCTCCTTTTTCTAATACACAAGCACGTAACAAATCTTCTAACGACTGAATCGTCCTCTCCGTCTGTCCATCAGTCTGCGGATGATAAGCAGAACTCAGTCTCAGCTTAGTACCCAAAGCTTTCTGCAAACCTTCCCAGAACTTAGACGTAAATCTCGGATCTCTGTCTGACACGATACTCGAAGGAATACCATGCAGACTAACTATCTTCTCAATATATAATTGAGCCAGCTTCTCCATCGGATAATCCATTCTTACCGGTATGAAATGTGCAGACTTTGTCAATCTGTCCACCACAACCCAGATAGCTTCACAATCCTTAACAGTTCTCGGCAAACCCGAAACAAAATCCATCGATATGCTATCCCACTTCCACTCAGGAATAAACATCGGTTGCATAAATCCAGATGGCTTCTGATGTTCAACCTTTGACTTCTGACAAGTCAAACAAGAATACACAAACTCAGCAATTTCTTTCTTCATTCCAGGCCACCAAAATAGCTTTCTCAAATCATGATACATCTTGGTAGCACTAGGATGAATACTTAATCCACTACGGTGTCCTTCTTCTAAAATATTTCTTCGGAGTTCAGCAACATCCGGAACACAAACTCTGTTTCCAAACCTCAGTATACCATTCTCGTCAACTCTGAATTCACCGCTCTTGCCTTGGTTAATCAAAGTCAACTTGTCGACTAATTCGACATCAGCCTTTTGGCCCTCTCTGATCTCTTCAAGAATACCACTGGTCAGCTTCAGCATCCCCAACTTAACACTAGTAGGAGTACCTTCACATACCAAACTCAAGTCTCTGAATTGTTCAATCAAATCCAATTCCTTCACCATTAGCATAGACATATGCAAAGTCTTCCTGCTTAAAGCATCAGCAACTACGTTTGCCTTACCCGGATGGTAATTCAAACTAAAATCATAGTCTTTAAGGAATTCTAACCACCTTCTCTGCCTCATATTCAGTTCCTTCTAGTCAAATAGATATTTCAGACTCTTATGATCAATGAACACTTCAAATCTCGACCCATACAAATAATGTCGCCACAACTTCAAGACAAAAACCACCGCTGCCAACTCCAAATCATGAGTCGAGTAATTCCTTTCATGCACTTTGAGTTGTCTTGACGCGTACGCGACCACTTGTTGGTTCTGCATCAATACTCCACCTAAACCCATCAGCGAAGCATCACAATAAACCACAAATGACTCTGTCGGATTCGGCAAAATCAAAATAGGAGCACTAGTCAACCTCTTCTTCAGCTCTTGGAATCCTTCCTCGCATTTTACATCCCAAATAAAAGCCTGACCCTTTCTGGTTAATTTAGTTAACGGCAATGCTAATTTTGAGAATCCTTCAATGAACTTCCTGTAGTAACCTGCAAGGCCAAGAAAACTACGAATCTCTGACACCGATTTAGGAGCTTCCCACTGGGATACAGCCTCTATCTTAGTAGGATCGACAGCAATACCATTCTTCGAAATTACATGTCCAAGAAAACTGACCTCTTCTAACCAAAATTCACACTTCGACAGTCTGGCAAAAAGTTGCTTCTCTTTTAACAACTCCAACACAAGTCTGAGATGTTCTGCATGTTCTTCCTTACTCTTAGAATATATTAGGATATCATGTATAAACACCACCACGAACTTATCGAGATAAGGATGAAATATCCTATTCATATACTCCATAAATACACCAGGTGCGTTAGTAACTCCAAACGGCATTACCGAATACTCGTAATGTCCATACCTTGTTCTGAAAGCGGTCTTCTGAATATCATCGTCTTTCACACGAATCTGGTGATACCCAGACCTCAGATCAATTTTGCTAAACACACATGCTCCAACCAAGTGATCCATCAAATCATCAATCCTCGGCAAGGGATAACGATTCTTGATAGTAACCTTGTTCAGTTGTCTGTAATCCACACACAACCTCATTGAACCCTCCTTCTTCTTTACTAGCAACACAGGTGCACCCCACGGAGAGACACTAGGACGAATGAATTTCTTCTCCAGCAATTCTTCCAACTACTTCTTCAGTTTTGTCAGCTCAGACGGCGACATACGATACGGTGCCATCGACACTGGACTAGTTCCCGGAATTAAATCAATAGAAAACTCCACTTCTCTTTCCGGTGGTAATTCATTCACTTCTTCCGGAAAAACTTCTGGGAATTCACACACCACGGGTAATTCGCTACTCGCCACTTTTTCTTTCACATTCATCAATGCGAACAACATAAACACTGTTGCACCATCCTTGATAGCTTCACCCACTTGTCTAGCCGTCATCTCCAGATCATCAGAATGAACTTCTTCAGGAAAGATTACCGTCTTCGCAAAACAGTTGATATGAACACGGTTGAATTCCAACCAGTTCATTCCCAGGATTACATCAAGTTGTTTCAGCGGAAGGCACACTAAGTCCATCCCGAATCCCCTACCAAAAATATCAACCAGACAATTCAAGCATGCAGACGAAGTAGTTACTGACCCCGACGCTGGAGTATCAATAACCATACTTCCATTTATTTCAGATATTTCCAAATTCAACCTCTCAGCACAATCCAAAGAAATAAAAGAATGAGTTGCTCCAGTATCAATAATCGCAACTAAAGGTGTGCCATGAATAAAACACGTACCTTTAATTAGTCTATCCTCCGGAGTGGTTTCCGATCCAGACAAAGCAAAGACCTTCCCTCCAGCTTGGTTCTTCTTCGGTTTAGGACACTGTGGGCTAATGTGACCCTCCTCACCACAATTGTAACAAGTCACAATCTTCTTCTTACAATCAGCGGCAACATGACCCACCTCTTCACACTTGAAGCACTTCTTCTGATTCAGCTTGCACTCATTCCTACGGTGCCCGACCTCACCACAGTTATAGCCCCTGACAAAAGCACTGGAGTCTCCCCCACTAGGCTTCTTCCAACCATCAGTCTTTGGATTACTTCTACCATATGGCTTACCCTTATCCATAGGCTTCTTCCCTTTCCTGTCAACTAACTCGCGAGAGTGAGATGACTTCAGCTTGAGATTATCTTCCTCGAAGATCCTACTACAGTCCACCAAGTCTACAAATCTCCGGATTCTCTGATATCTGATACCCTGCTTAATCTCATCACGGAGACCGTTCTCGAACTTGACGCATTTCGAGAATTCACTAGCTTCATCATTGTTGTAGTGGACGTAGTACTTTGCCAACTCAACGAACTTCGAAGCATACTCTGGTACTGTCATACTACCTTGAACTAGTTCCAGAAATTCAATTTCCTTTCGACCTCTCACGTCTTCAGGAAAGTACCTTCTCAAAAACTCTCTCTTGAACACGGCCCAAGAAATAGCCACACCGTCAGCTTCCAGTTCAGTCCTGGTAGTAAGCCACCAGTCGTCAGCCTCTTCAGACAACATGTGAGTACCATACCTCACCTTCAGATCCTCAGCACAATCGATGACTCTGAAGATTCTCTCGATCTCCTTAAGCCACTTCTGAGCACCTTCAGGATCATGCGTGCCCTTGAACAATAGAGGATTGTTCCTCTGAAAATTGTTCAGCTGCCTGTCAGCACCGAACGCAGCTCCATTGGCATTTCCTCCCAGCACACCAGCAATCATGCCCAGAGCCTCAGCGATAGCATCATCGTTTCTTCCTCCTCTCCCAGCCATTGTTCTACTTAAATCACAACCAATTAAATCAGAACAGAAGTATCGACAGTTAACTCTTACTAGTCGCATACACAGGAAGCAAAACTGACACTAAGACTCTGGTCATAACGACCGACTATGCTCTGATACCACTATTGTAACACCCTTTACTAACCCCGCGGCAATTTTAAAACAATTATTCAGAGTACATGAAATAAGGGTGCCACAATTCATAATAAACAAACATCATTCAGTCATGTCATGCATTCACTGAGGTAATCATCATAAATCAAAACATTTCATGTTCACAAAGCGGAAATTTATCAAAAACGGACTAAGTTTAACATCTTCAAAACTTATCCTTCAAAACATCAAAACATAACTAGAGTCATAATCATAAACTCTAAACAATCGCGTCCCCAGTGTTACAACTATCAGAGCATGACACCTTACACTACTAAAACACTGACTCATGAGCTAATCCTCACTGAGTCGAACAGCCGCTATCCTCAATTTGAAAATGACAACATGTAAGGGTGAGTCTCATCATAATTAACAAATGTTATCAGTTTATAAAGCCATAACACATCACAGTTGTATCATTCACCCAATTGTTTCATAAACAGACATTCACAACAACCAAACCAAAATCAATACATCATTAATATTTACAACACTGGAATACATCCAATCATGTTATAAATTATGCATATGTAAAACTGACACTATGCATGTGGTACCAATCATCATCAAATGGGGATAACCCATGACCGATCCAACATCGTCCAAGATACGGCCCTGCCAGCACAGATTCCACACAATGGGAATCATGCCCTTCACTGATCCAACACACCCTTATGGATACAGTATCATCAATGAACATGAATGAATGCAACATATACAACATACTTATACCATCATCATCATCATCAATCATCAACATCATCATCATCATTCTAGTATGTTCATATATATTAACATCATTCAATCACAATTCCATCATCATCATATACAAAACATACACGTATTTGCACCAATCATCATATTCAATAAGAATAGCATACATGTATTTTCATCATTCTAAAAACCAATCAATCATCATCATATAGATTATCCTACAAGGTTCGTTTAGCTCAAAACGGCGCATCAAACGGACCAACGGTTAAAAAGTTATGCATCTTTGAACTTTTAAAATATCTCAAAAACACCCACAGCACGCGGCGCCATCATCAGTTCGCGGCGCGCACTGGGCGTCCCAAAAATTCATTGGCTCTCTGCCAAGCTGTTCGCGGCGCAAACATCCACACGCGGCGCGAAACGAGAAAAAAGTTACGCCTTCGCGGCGCGAACACAGGTACGCGGCGCGACCTGAGCGTATCACAACTTCCTGGCATTCTGCCCACCTGTTCGCGGCGCCACCCTGTACACGCGGCGCAAACCGGCGATTTCAGAAACCCCAACCTGCAGAAAACAGCATTCTATGCATTCCAAACACACCCAATTCATACCAGTACGAAACTAGAGAAATAGGAAGCACAAACAACACAAAATACGTCTCATAATACACCAATTACACATCAATTGAGACCATAACAACGCAGACATCATAGATTCAAACATAGAGATCAAACATCCTACAATTGACTCAATCCCTAAACCTATCATATGACTCAATCGACCCGAATTCCACATCTATTCAGTATTATCAACCCCTAACCCGATAATAGATGATAATCAGATAAGTCCCCCCTTACCTTAGACAAATTTCTTGATTCTTGGTCTCTCCCTCTACCGTTCTCCTTCACGTTCTTCGTTCCTCAGACTTCTGTTCTTTCACGTTCTTTCTTTCTTCCCAATTCCAATTATTTTATGAAAATAATAATAATATTAGGAAAGGGCCTTCCTATATCACACCCCCCCTTTTACTATTTCTCACATGGCCCAAATGCCATAAACCATTATTTATTTATTATTTTCACAAAATCCTTAATAATTCTAATTATTAATTCAATATTCTTGATTAAATTAATATTAAAATTATACGGGCGTTACAATCTTCACAATGGCATTGGTTTCGTTCCAGAATTGAGAGCCGAACCGAGTTTCCTTAAAAACGAGCCAAAATAAGACGCACCGAGGGCGATTTGGACAATTCGCTTTGACAATATATAAACATTTTGCTCTTCACAAATCAGGAGGAGGACTCTCACAATTTCAATTCACCAAACTTTTCACAAACTTTTTCTCTCATTTCTCTCAATTTTCAAAGATCAAAACCACAAATTCTATAAAACTTTCATCAACCTTCATCAACTTTCATCAAGAATCAAGAGCAATATGGATTGAAGTTCAAGATCTCGAGTTCGGATTCGCTCTTCCCTCCTCTATTCTCGCGCATCACACTCTCACTCTTCTCTGGATTCGCTTTTCGATCTCGTCCGTGTTCGCGTTCGTGTTCGTGTCGTGTTCGTGTTCTGGCTTCAATTTAGATCTTCATTCGGTAAGCCTTGAACCTTGAATTAAGTGCTTAATTGTTGATGATAACATGATTCGAATGCTAGATCTAGTGGTTGATGATGATTAAATGTTAGATTCATTGAAACTTTGCTTGCAATTGCATGTGGATACAAGTTTGGTGCACTATGTGTTTGTTTTAATGCTTGCATGAATTTGTTGTTTAATAATCAATGATATTGATTTGAAATCCATGTGGATTGAGGCCTAATTGTGATGGTTTGATGTTCATAACACTGTGCAAATCGAGTTTAATTCGTGCTTGATCATTACTCTTGATGGATGCATGTTTGAATTGCTTCGAATGTTGATTGTACTGTTTTTTTTACTCTGTGCTTAGTGTAACCGGTTACGCTTCAGGCTGTAACCGGTTACGAACCCGTGTTTACCTCGTTGCGCTGATTTTGTACACAGCGTAACCGGTTACGCTCTTGGCCGTAACCGGTTACGAGTTTGTTTTTGCCTCTATTTTTTACTTCTGTGTACAGCGTAACCGGTTACGCTTCAGGACGTAACCGGTTACGAACCCGTGTTTTTCCTTCATTTTCCTTCTGTTTTGACCGTAACCCGTTACAAGCCAGGGCGTAACCAGTTACGGCTGTGTGTTTTGTTTTTAACTTCAAATGTTCATATCTTTTTGCTCGTAACTCCGATTTGCATGTTCTTTATATCGTTGGAAAGCTTGTAAGATGTACTATTTTGTGGAATGATTTGTATTGCTGAATTTTGTGTTTTCCATGATGGTACTTTTGTCGGCTTCCGGTGTGATTTTTGCGTGCTTATTCGCGTATTACCGTACCTTTTCCATGGTTGCTTTGTCCGGTTTTATTTTAGAATGGCAGTAACGCAATTCCGATTGCGGTGTCTTGTTATCTCTAACGTGTGTGCTAGTGTGCGAGGCCTTTGGAAGGTCACCGATCGATGCTCATTCTATGAGTGTCCCGCTTTACTTGCGGGACACGAGTTCATTCGCTTGCTTTGTGTTCTCATCCTGGAGACACATCTCTATTACTCTATATCTGCTTGTTTGGTTTGCTTGTTCCTCTTGCAGGTGTATTGTGATTGTGCTCGACGTGCGTGTCGACCCTTGTGTGCTTTCATGGCTAATCGGTGTGCTGGCTATTTGCTTTTGCTTTTCTAGCTCGCTTGCGGGGTTCTTAGTTCCTTCGCTTTGCTTCGCTTTAGTTTACGGATCATCATCCGTTTGGTATTGATTCCGTTTCATTTTACTTCTTCTCGCACTTTATCGCTTTCTCGCATCATCCTTTAACATGAGAAGTAGGACTTAGACATGCATCTGGCCAAGCCCTCGAAAGAGGCTCTGTTTTTGTTGGTGTGTTTATATTTGTGCTTTGCGGCAGGGAGTCACGGTGTAATAAGTCCTATATGGCACTTCGTTAAGTCCTCATGGAAGGCATGCGGAAAGGGTTAGAAATCAACCCCCGCCTAGTCTCATCGAGTCCGTTTGGTATGCGCGTGCTACGCGTTGCTCGCTTCCGAACCTGCACAAGATCTTGTTATCGAGTATGTCAGGAAAAGGGTTCATGTAGCCGGACCCCCGCCTTTCTTATAGCTCGCGTCGCTCGACGTTGATGCTCGGTGTACGCACGCACCGTTTTCCTTTACGATCCGTGACGGCTTGGTTGCTGAGAGGGGTCCGCCCTCTTGTCTATGGCCCGATCATTTTCGCGAGGTCTAATGCTTGGTTGACTTGGGTTGAGCTGCTCCCCTTGGCTATGGTGGGACCGCTTTTCTACCATTCGGTCAGTACCGTTGGTTTTTTTGCTTTACGAGCGGATGCTCGTTTGTGTGATATTATTGTATGCTTCCCCTTTCCCTCGTAGGTTGCTAGTTTAGTTTAGACTTGTACCCTTTGTATGATAACATTAGGTAGCAAGCTTTCCCCCTTTAGCTTAGGTCTTCCCCATGCATCTTTTAAAATACAAACCACACTCTTTGATTTTCTTTTCTTAAGAACTTGTTATTTCCGCTCCATTCCCAAGCATAAGTCTCCAAAGGTCGAGCAGCGGAGTGTGAATGTAACTCGTTCACCTAAAAAACACAAAACAAACAAAAATTATAGAAGAAATGCACGAAGGCGAGTTTGGTACCCATTCTAATGGGCATACGATGGCTAAGAAGATCTTGAGGGCTGGTTACTATTGGTCCACCATGGAAAATGATTGTCATAATCATGTAAGAATTTGTCACAAGTGCCAGATCTATGCTGACAAAGTGCACGTGCCGCCTGTGCCTTTGAATGTTTTGACTTCTCCGTGGCCTTTTGCAATGTGGGGCATTGACATGATTGGAGAGATTAAGCCTACTGCTTCTAATGGACATCGCTTCATTTTGGTTGCCATCGATTACTTCACCAAGTGGGTTGAAGCCGCATCTTATGCGAATGTCACCAAGCAAGTGATTACTCGCTTTATCAAGCACAACATAATCTGTCGTTATTGGGATTCCTGAAAAGATCATTACTGATAATGGATCAAATCTCACTAACAAGTTGATGAAGGAGCTTTGTGAGTCCTTTAAGATTAAGCATCACAATTCTTCTCCGTACCGTCCAAAGATGAATGGCGCTGTTGAAGCGGCCAACAAGAACATTAAGAAGATTGTGCAGAAGATGGTAGTGACCTACCGAGATTGGCACGAGATGTTACCTTTTGCTTTGCATGGTTATCGTACCTCTGTGCGTACATCGACTAGGGCAACTCCTTTCTCGCTTGTTTATGGTATGGAAGCGGTACTGCCTGTTGAAGTTGAGATTCCTTCCCTGAGAATTATGAAAGACGTCGAGCTTGACGAGTCAGAATGGGTACAAAATCGGATGGATCAGTTGAACCTCATTGATGAGAAGCGCTTAGCAGCTATTGGCCATGGTCAGGTATACCAAAAGAAGATGAGAAAAGCTTTTGACAAGCGGGTGCGACCCCAAAGCTACAAACCAGGTGATCTGGTGCTCAAAAGAATCATTCTCCCTCAAGGTGATCCTCGAGGCAAGTGGACTCCGACGTATGAAGGCCCCTTTGTTGTGCAGAAAGTGTTCTCTGGCGGTGCCATGATGCTTGCAACGATGGATGGCGAGAACTTTCCACACCCTGTGAACGCGGATGTAGTCAAAAAATATTCGCATAGACCTGATTGAAAAAAAAGAGAAAAGAAAAAAAATAGAAAAAAAAGAAGAAAAAGAAAAAGGAAAATAAATCAGGCAAAAGAATGAAAAAGAAACAAATATACCCGCTAAGTTGAAAACCCGAAAGGGCGGCTTAGGCAAAAAAGGGACAAAAGCGAACGACTACATCTCGCATGCCACCTTGGCAATCACTCTTCATACATGCTTAGGGCTCCCGACCGAGGGATAAGCAAGACTCCGTGTTCTTGAGTTTGCACCTGGCAGCTCAAATCCCTAAAGCATTCACAAATTCCAGTCACTTTGTTTAGGGCTCCCGACAGAGGGATAAGCAAGACTCCGTGTTCTTGAGTTTGCACCTGGCAACTCAAATCCCTAAAGCACTTACCAAACCCCGTCGGGTCCACAAGTTTGGTGATGTTATCAGATCGGGCAGTGATCAATCCTAATGAGTACGGTCTTCCAAAGCAAGGAGATGAGAACGTCAAGGTTATAAAAGTGATAGCGGGAACGAAACCAATGGATATCCGTTTCACATTGCCATTTCTCTTGTACTCACTAAATGCGTGGTTACCTCTTACTAGGAACTACTTCTGAGATGTGTTCGCTCTTTTACGAGCATTCTGTTCGCAATTAATAAAAGTCTTTTTATCTTAAACAACTATTTTCTTGTACTGTTTTGTTTGCATAAAGCGTCCTGAATTTGTGTTAAACTTTGCATATGAAAACTGCATTGCTCTTACGATACATGATTAGAAATGATGAAATCTTTGAAATTACTTCGAAGTCTCGTGTAACTAGGATGGCAGGGCAAGATGCCATGCTATATCCTGGGGCATTTTCATTTGTTTGTCTCGCAGGTACGTCCTTGCAAGCGCTTCGCATCAGCATATTGGCAGACATAGCTATGAGAGATTCTCACTCCCCAGCCGAGTGCATCCTAATGAGAGATTCTCATTCCCCAGCTGAGTATATCTGGATGAGACTTTCTTTGTTCCAAGATTCTCATCTCCTCAGCAACGCACATCTCAATGCAATCTCCGTGCTTCAGAAGCCTTATTCCCCGGCAGAATGTCTTCTCCCCAGTTGAGTCATGTTTGGATGGTATCTGATTCCCCAGCAAGCTCTTAATGAGGTCCTTCGCCCGAGTTCCTCGTTTTTCCCAGTAGAGTGTATCTCTCTCCAACAGATTGACCTGTTTTCCCCAGGAGAGTCATCTTATTCCCTGGTGGAGTTGCCTTAACAAAAGGTTCTTATGCTAATTTCCTTATCCCCAGTGGATCTCTCATATCCCTAGCAGATCGCTGTGCAGAAGTATTCATCTTCCCCACTGAGCTTCTTCCCTCAGCAAAGTTTCATTTGCATCCTCAGCAGAATCTATGACCGTCAAGGATTTCCCCAACGGAATGTGTCCTATACAAGCAAGTTGGTCACTCCACATCAGAGTTGTCTCCATAACTTGTCTTTATCTTCACATCCCTAGGATGTCGAGAATTTGCTTCTCCAATGAAGTTGCCCGAGTATCCCCAAGCAGGATTTATCCCCAACCAGAGCTCGCATCTAGATTTGATCGTTTCCAGCAGATTTCTGATCCGTCTTTGCCAACTCGCAGTTGTGACCCTTGGTCACTCATCTTGTCCTCCCAGCAGACTTCCGTACTCTCTCCAGGACTGTTTCAGCAATTCAGTGCTCCTCCGTTGTCTTCCTAAGCAACGTTCGAATCATGCATCATTCGCATTGCATTCTCCAAGCGTATAGCGTTTTCCCTCTCGGGAACATTATTCCATACACATTCATACATGCATCATGCATTAATCATATCATATATGTCTCTTTCTGCAGGAAAGTTATCCAGATTCAAATGCTCCTCAGAGAGCAATGTTCGCCTAGTCATTACAGGCGCTTATCCTGATGCTTTGAATCAGAAGAGGATTGTTCTACTTATTTTCTGGCATCATGTCCAGATCAGTTCAAAGACATTTCTATTCCCGATGCCCCCAGATCGGTGGAAGATATTTGTTCCTATCCTGATATCCAGCTCAGTTGAAGGAACCGCCTCCGGATCTCTATAGATCTTCCGAAGGAGCAAGCCCTCTGATACATCAGATCAGTTGGAAATATCTACTCCCTGACGATTTAGTTCGTTCAGAAGAAGAAACTCGTCTGCCCAGTCCTGATGCCTAACCATCAGTTGAAGACGCTTTCTTTACCCGGCGTACACAGTTCGGAAGAGATATCTGTTCCTATCCTAATATTCAGATTCAGATTAGTTGAAGGAACCGCCTCCGGATCTCCCTAGATCTTACGAAGGAGCAAGCCACTGATATCATCAGATCAGATGAGGATGTCTGCCTGATCGACTTTGTCTTTCAGATGAAGATTGTCCTACTTATTTTCTAGCATCATGTCTAGATCAGTTTAAAGGTATTCTTTCCCCGGCGTACACAGTTCGGAAGAGATATTGTTCCTATCCTGATTTCCAGGTCAGTTGAAGGAGCCGCCTCCGGATCCCCGTGGTCTTACGAAGGAGCTAGCCGCTAATTCCCAGATTAGTAGGAATATGTACCTGATGATTTAATTGCATCAGAAGAGAAGTCTACCCAGATTCCCAGATCAGAGATACATATTACTCGTTGATGTCCAGATCAGCCGATGTATCTCCCTCGATTCCCAGATCGACCTAAGACATCTATCCCGATGCAAGTTCGGAGACATTTTCTATGTCTGATACTCAGATCAGTCGAAATGTTCCTTCTCTTGATGCCCAGATTAATTGAAGTGTTTCCCCTGCCTGTGGGTGCCCGTTCCTTCTTATCACAAGTTGGAGCATATTTATTATCCAGATCAATTGAAGTTTTTTTTCTCCCTGCTTGCGGGGTGGTACATTCCTTCTTATTGGAAGATGGAATCTTCTGTTGATCAAGAGCGCAAATTTTCGAGTTCATTCTGGTATTCAATCTCCTTCCACCTCAACGGTTCGAAACTTTCGTTTCTCACTCGTCAGGTTCAAGAAGTTTGAATAGGGGCAGCTGTTGCACCCCAAAATTTGCCCTCTTTATTTGAGCTATAAGTTATTAATGACGTTTATTTCGTCATTCCAAAATTGAAGAAAAATAATAAAGAGTTTTCATGGGTTTAAGAAGAAAGGTGTGAAATATGGTTCAAACAATGAAAGTACGAGAAAATTTGCAAGTCATATTTGGAAGGTGATATGAGCTAAGTTCCCACGTTGTCCTGACCGTTTCGACGATATCTACAACTTTTGTGTTCGGCTTGGAAGCCAATTCTTTGAGGAAGGTCGCCAGATTTGCAATTTACATGAGGTTTCGTGGTGAAAAACAGTGCTGAATGTAGGGTTTCAGACCTCGAAAAATTCGTATCTCCTAATTCGCTAGTCGGATTCACTTGAAAATTTAACTGGAGCTCTGTACCATCATTACCAAGATTTCATATGTTCGGACCGAAGGCCAATTCTGCACGGAAAATTCCCAGAATTTTAAGGATCGTCGCGTTGTTTTGGTAAAAAGTGTGTTTTCGAGTATGTCGCGCCTAGTTTTAAAATTCATAACTTCTTCGATTTTTATCGTATGAAGTCCATTCCGGCGGCATTCTCTCGGAAATTTCGTTAGCTTCGTTTCTTCGTCACACATGCTTGTTCAGATTTTGAGCCAAAGATAGGGTTTTATCGAGTTCTTTGAGCGGTACTCACAAAATTCTGCAAAGTCTCACCAGATGAATCGGCGTTTCTCGTCATTCAAACGGGCGTATTTTCTCCACCGCTTATCGGATTGAGGTGATCCTCGCGGAGATGAGTCACAAATTTGGTCATCTTCACAATGGCATTGGTTTCGTTCCGGAATTGAGAGCCGAACCGAGTTTCCTTAAAAACGAGCCAAAATAAGACGCACCGAGGGCGATTTGGACAATTCGCGTTGACAATATATAAACATTTTTCTCTTCACAAATCAGGAGGAGGACTCTTATAATTTCAATTCACCAAATTTTTCACAAACTTTTTCTCTCATTTCTCTCTCAATTTTCAAAGATCAAAACCACAAATTCTATAAAACTTTCATCAACCTTCATCAACTTTCATCAAGAATCAAGAGCAATATGGATTGAAGTTCAAGATCTCGAGTTCGGATTCGCTCTTCCCTCCTCTATTCTCGCGCATCACACTCTCACTCTTCTCCGGATTCGCTTTTCCATCTCGTCCGTGTTCGCGTTCGTGTTCGTGTCGTGTTCGTGTTCTGGCATCGATTTAGATCTTCATTCGGTAAGCCTTGAACCTTGAATTAAGTGCTTAATTGTTGATGATAACATGATTCGAATGCTAGATCTAGTGGTTGATGATGATTAAATGTTAGATTCATTGAAACTTTGCTTGCAATTGCATGTGGATACAAGTTTGGTGCACCATGTGTTTGTTTTAATGCTTGCATGAATTTGTTGTTTAATAATCAATGATGTTGATTTGAAATCCATGTGGATTGAGGCCTAATTGTGATGGTTTGATGTTCATAACACTGTGCAAATCGAGTTTAATTCGTGCTTGATCATTACTCTTGATGGATGCATGTTTGAATTGCTTTGAATGTTGATTGTGCTGTTTTTTTTTACTCTGTGCTTAGTGTAACCGGTTACGCTTCAGGCTGTAACCGGTTACGAACCCGTGTTTACCTCGTTGCGCTGATTTTGTACACAGCGTAACCGGTTACGAGTTTGTTTTTGCCTCTATTTTTTACTTCTGTGTACAGCGTAACCGGTTACGCTTCAGGACGTAACCGGTTACGAACCCGTGTTTTTCCTTCCTTTTGCTTCTGTTTTGACCGTAACCCGTTACGAGCCAGGGCGTAACCGGTTACGGCTGTGTGTTTTGTTCTTAACTTCAAATGTTCATATCTTTTTGCTCGTAACTCCGATTTACATGTTCTTTATATCGTTGGAAAGCTTGTAAGATGTACTATTTTGTGGAATGATTTGTATTGCTGAATTTTGTGTTTTCCATGATGGTACTTTTGTCGGCTTCCGGTGTGATTTTTGCGTGCTTATTCGCGTATTACCGTACCTTTTCCATGGTTGCTTTGTCCGGTTTTATTTTAGAATGGCAGTAACGCAATTCCGATTGCGGTGTCTTGTTATCTCTAACGTGTGTGCTAGTGTGCGAGGCTTTTGGAAGGTCACCGATCGATGCTCATTCTATGAGTGTCCCGCTTTACTTGCGGGACACGAGTTCATTCGCTTGCTTTGTGTTCTCATCCTGGAGACACATCTCTATTACTCTATATCTGCTTGTTTGGTTTGCTTGTTCCTCTTGCAGGTGTATTGTGATTGTGCTCGACGTGCGTGTCGACCCTTGTGTGCTTTCATGGCTAATCGGTGTGCTGGCTATTTGCTTTTGCTTTTCTAGCTCGCTTGCGGGGTTCTTAGTTCCTTCGCTTTGCTTCGCTTTAGTTTACGGATCATCATCCGTTTGGTATTGATTCCGTTTCATTTTACTTCTTCTCGCACTTTATCGCTTTCTCGCATCATCCTTTAACATGAGAAGTAGGACTTAGACATGCATCTGGCCAAGCCCTCGAAAGAGGCTCTGTTTTTGTTGGTGTGTTTATATTTGTGCTTTGCGGCAGGGAGTCACGGTGTAATAAGTCCTATATGGCACTTCGTTAAGTCCTCATGGAAGGCATGCGGAAAGGGTTAGCAATCAACCCCCGCCTAGTCTCATCGAGTCCGTTTGGTATGCGCGTGCTACGCGTTGCTCGCTTCCGAACCTGCACAAGATCTTGTTATCGAGTATGTCAGGAAAAGGGTTCATGTAGCTGGACCCCCGCCTTTCTTATAGCTCGCGTCGCTCGACGTTGATGCTCGGTGTACGCACGCACCGTTTTCCTTTACGATCCGTGATGGCTTGGTTGCTGAGAGGGGTCGCCCTCTTGTCTATGGCCCGATCATTTTCGCGAGGTCTAATGCTTGGTTGACTTGGGTTGAGCTGCTCCCCTTGGCTATGGCGGGACCGCTTTTCTACCATTCGGTCAGTACCGTTGGTTTTGTTTGCTTTACGAGCGGATGCTCGTTTGTGTGATATTAATGTATGCTTCCCCTTTCCCTCGTAGGTTGCTAGTTTAGTTTAGACTTGTACCCTTTGTATGATAACATTAGGTAGCAAGCTTTCCCCCTTTAGCTTAGGTCTTCCCCATGCATCTTTTAAAACACAAACCACACTCTTTGATTTTCTTTTCTTAAGAACTTGTTATTTCCGCTCCATTCCCAAGCATAAGTCTCCAAAGGTCGAGCAGCGGAGTGTGAATGTAACTCGTTCACCTAAAAAACACAAAACAAACAAAAATTAGTTAGCCGAGCTACAGTACCTCTGATTCCGCAAAACGGATACGTAGGCAGCGGGGTAGGGCCCGTGCGAGTATAACTCTTTCTTTTCCCTACATTATGCATTCATTTTAGTCCAGATTAGCGCAGTTTGCTTACACACCCATAGGTTTAGACATAAGCGTGGATACCATCGAGTACGATGGGTGCGAGGGGTGCTAACACCTTCCCCTTGCATAACCGACTCCCTTACCCTTTTTTCTCTGGTTGTGAGACCGTTGTTTTGTTTTGTTGTTTGCTGGAATTCCCTTCCTTTTCAGGATAAATATGTTAGTGGAGACTCTGTTAATTTTTCGCGGTAGCGACACCCACATATGTTCATCTTGAACAACGTTATGAAGTGGATTTCAAACTATATCCTCCCAAATTTCCTCCACTACCCAGCGGTGACTTTGGTGTGGCTCTAAGCCCTCCTTTCCCAGACTGGTTTGTGTGTGGGAATGTCCCCAAAATTCTTCATGAACAATCTAAAACACGTGCTGAACGAGTGGTTCCGACTAAGCATACCTTGGATAATTTCAAAGGACATCTTCATATAAGTCTCGAATACGTTAGTGTTCTGACTCCAATACCTGAAGGTTTGGAACTGGATAACCTTTCGATTGACATTTCTTATTTTTGTCTTTATACTAACTTGTCTTGTTTTGATTATAGCTCTTGGCCGAAGAAAAGTTATCAAAGATTCTGCTGCTAACACTCGTAAAGTTGCTGCAACTTTGAAAGGCAAGAAAGCAAGTGGAGACGATTCCACAAATATTGGCAATAAACCTTTGGTAAGTATTTTGACCTCTAGTTTATGCTTTGCTCTAATTTCATTTGGATTTCTGACATAACTATTTCCAGACTACAAAACCTCCAACGACTCCCAAACGGAAAGCTTCGACTGCAAGCGTCACCATTGCCTCAGATGACGAAGATGGGTCTCCTCCTCATACCAAACTGACGATGAAGAAAAGACAAAAATCACCGTCTCCTCAGTTAAAGGAAAGGGATCTGGGACTTCGAAGCCTACGTCTTCGAGTGACAAAATCTCTTCTGACAAACAGCCTCAAGAAATAGCTTGGACCATACCTGTCGACGAAAGTCATCATTCGAGCCCAGATAATGTTCTAGCAAAGGTAAGGAATCTAATCTTTTATCACCTTGCTGTAGGTTCCATCCTAACTTTTAATTTGAGTTAAACCCTTCTAAATTTGCAGGATGATGTGGGTACTACCACCTCTGATCTCAAGACATCAGATACTTCTGCTGATACTGAAAATCCTCAAGGTGCACTCTTATGTCCCTTTTATTTACTAAAATTTTCCTTTCGATAAATCTTGATTTGATGTAAATAACTCTTATGGAAGCTATTCAACAACGAAACTCACCAACTCTTTCTCCGGTTATCGAAGATGATGAACCTTCCACAAATGTTCCTTCCACTGAACACACTGGAGGTACTCGTTCGAATGATTCATCTCCAATCATTGATCAAAATATTGAAAATATTGAGATGGAGGGGAATCCCCAACTATCCAATACTGATGAAGGAATCGAACAATTTATAAGGAGCGAGGAAACTAACCCTGAGAATGAAACTAAGGACGAAGCTTCCAGCCAACTTCAACCAGAAAATAGAGAGAATCAACCCTTTGGGAAGATCATTGTTCACGAGACTATTTCGACCAATACCTCTCCAACACTCTCTTCAGCTGAATTAGAGCGTCTCAAAACTATCGATCATGTGAGCTTCCTCAAAGCCATGATGAATGCAAAAGGTGGTTCGCCTATCTAAGATGGAACCTCTTTTACCACTTCTGTGGATAACAATGCAGAAACTAATAGCCAAAGTCTCCTTCACAAAATAAAGGAAAAATTCTTTGACATCGACCTGGTCGAAGTATTAGGAAAAGATGCTACCACCTATTTTGGACTAAAGACCCTTCTAAAGAAAGTGGATCTACTCAATGTTTCTGAGGGGGGTTTCGCAGGTGATTGTCTCGTTAGCTTTCTTACTTGACCAACTTCAATCAAATAATCTTTGAAAACAAGAGGTCAGTCAGAGGTTAAGTACGAAATTAGCTACCCAAACCTCTTCATGGAAAGCTGCTGGTGAATCAACTGTCAAAGTTGAGACTCTGGAGCTTGAGCATTCGAAGTATCAACAAGAGTATGAAACCTGTGAGACAAATATCAAATCCTGGGAGCAAGAGATCGAACGTCTCCAAGAGAAAGTATAGGTTGCAAAGAATCGTCGAGATGAGATTCAGAAGCTAAATCGAAAAGAAATAGACAAAGTAGTCCAAATGGGCATTCGACATATCGAGATGGCCCAAAAATTGGAGCCAGAGATCGAAGAGTTGAGGAAACAGCAAGCTACGATTGAGCGACGTTTGTCCATACTAGCTTCCCAATACTCTCATATGAAGAATAATCTCCCTGATGACTTTAGTCATTAATCAGTTGTAATAATCCTTGAAGTGTTTTCTATCTGCTGACTCTTTTTTAGAATGTCTTCAATCCTGCAAAAATCTCAAAGACATAGAACTTGTTAATTCTGTTAGAAATGTAGAGACTTACTCCCAACAACTGATATAATAAATAAAATCAATCATCACATTTTCTCCCCCTTTTTGTCATAACATCAAAAAGCATAAAAGATTCAGATGAAAAAACAGACAATATGAGAGAAGAGAAGATTTCATTGATTCATCAGAAGATATCAGAAGATACAAAAACATATGCAGGAAATAGATGCAAGAAAAAACAAGAGACAACTAAGACACAGAAGACTACGACTAGCCTAGCCTAGAGACTATCTTGGCCAGAAGGTCGTGAATCTCAGAGGTGCTTTCAGTTTTCTTCTTCATGAAAGAGCGAAACTCATCATGAGTGTCTTCATGCCTATCCAAGCGAGAAGCTAGATCAGCTTGATTCTTTTGAAGAACCTCCAAATTCTTCTCCAGACGAGAGGGTTCACCAGAAGAAGCTTCACTACCAGCATTCAGTGAGATAACATGCCCAACAGAAGCATCTAAAGTGAGAACATCATCTTGATTTTCCTCAACAGGAACTTTCTCAGCAGGATGATTCTCATCAGCTTGTTTCTCGACATCAGCTTCTACCATAGAAGCATCTTCAAAAAAGTCTGGAGTAGGAAGATCAGAATCTCCATTCTCAAGAACCTGAAGAATCTCAGCCAGATTCTCTGTAGGAGTGGGAGCAACAACTTCTGAAGGGTGGACAACTTCAGGAATGACCATGTTTGGTGCCTTCTCAGAAGGATTATCCCTTAGCCAGTTGAACAACCACTGGAAATCTCCAGTTAGAACAGGATACTGAGGCTTCCATACAACAATCTCAAGACAGGGTTCATCTTCCAGCTCATCTACAAGTTTCTTCTCCTCAAGAGATCTCCAATCTCTGATAGGATGATAGTACCGACCATCATCTGCTTCCAAAAGATAACCAGAAGAACCAGATGCTTCAGCCACGCATCTTCACTGGATGTTCATAGCATCCAACTGAAAGTCCCTTCTAAAAAGTCTCCATAATCTCCTAGTAGCAGCTTGATCTAGCTTGGAGTCATAAGCAGCTCTCAGGGTTTCCATCCTCTTTCTGAAACTAAGCTTAAACAGCTCAAAGTCTATATCAATTGGTGGTTCAGGAGGATTGAAGGTGAATCTGTAGTCAGGGTACAAAAGACAGTAGGGTTTGGATTTTCTGGAGGGTAAGGGATGGGATAGAGAAGGTGTAGAATCTGTAGTGAATGTGGAGGAAGATGAAATATCAGAAGGTGTTGGGGGAATGATATTTAGTGGTTCAGGGTTCAGAACTTGTGTAGAAGGAGTTGGTTGGGAACTGTTTGGGATGGAGAAAGTATTATGGGGTACAGAAGAAAGAGGCTTATTCTGAGAGGAATGAGCAGCTCTTAATGCACGGAAAGAATCCCTAATGCGCTTCTCTTGATATTCTTTGGAATTAACCTTGAGAGGATCATAGGGAAGCTTTGGCTTCTTAGCTGGCATAGATTCTGCTTCTGAAGCTTTTCTTTTTAATCTCTTTTCTTTCTTCTTCTGTTCTTTCTTTTTCAACTCAGCCAGAGATGGAAGAGTTCGTCCTCTGATCCATGCAGGATCATTAGAAGATTGAGCAATGACACATGTCTTCAAGTAGCGCTAAACAGACTTGTGTAGCGCTTCTTTGAACAGCTGTGAGAAGTTCTCAACAGGAGATCTTCTGGTCAGAATATCTGGAAATATTCTTGGATCAGAAGTTACCTTCTCAATCAGAAGCATCCTTTGTAGATCAAAGGCGTTCAGAAAATGTCCTTGAATGGCAGTGAAGAACTTGGGCGTACCAACAGCTCTCAGAACATCCATCAAGTCACTCTCCACTAGAATATCTGAGATCATTCTAGCAAGAGGAATAGTGTTCTTCTTGAAATCAGGAAACTTCTTGCGTTCTTCATCTCTAGATTCTTCAATATTTGTCTTCAAATGTTGAAATAGAATAGATGAGAGAGAAACCTTAGTACCTTTCCCAATGCAGAAGAGAGCATACTTCTGATCCTGATTCACATACATAGCAGTAATCGATCTCTTTCTATGATAAAGAGTTCCCAGAAGAATGTCAGCCCATACTCTGCAGAAAGGCTTCAACGAAATAGTTTGATTTAGTGAAGCTTTGAAGGCAGACAATTCTCCATCAACTCTCTCCCAATCAACTCTACCAGGGAGAGCACATGTGATTCCTTCTGAATCATCAAGACCATATAGCTTTCTAATCATTTTCTCAGTTACAACAACTTCATGCCCTAGAACAAAGGAGATGATTGCAGTTGGAGTAACCGTTGCATGCGTCCAGAAATCCATTACCAAGTGAGGATAAACTTGTGCAACCAATCTCTCAAAGTAGGTTGACCACCCTTGAATTAACATTGTATCTTTGACGTTGAAACCATGTTCCAACAGACTTTCAAAGTCCACCATTGTTTCAGCCAAAACTTCCAGTTCTCCATTAGGAATGGAAAAGGTCTTCAGAGAACTATACCCAAATTTGCGTTGAACAAGGTGTGCTGAAGACATTTTAGGTTTTGAACTTGAAGATGAAAGCATGAAGAGATTCTGAGATTCGGTTTAGAACTAGGGTTTATGCAACAAAGAGAAAGAGAGAGAGATGAACGAAAGAGATAATGAATGAAGAGAGAGAATGTAAAGAGATGAATTGTTATGAAGATGAGTTTATATAGGGACGGATTTGAAATGAAATGCAATGTGTGTTTGAATGAATATGATTACAGAAAAACATAAAATCAATTGGATTAAATGAGAAATGACGTTAGAAGAGATAATGTAACATTTGAAATGATTTGCACAGTTACCTAGGGCGGCGTCTCCTCAACTGCACGCGTGCTTGTCCAAATAGAGTGAACACGTGTTCAACATCTGGAAAGCTGGTGACAGCTGTTTTGCTTTAGAAGAACTTCTTAATCAACTTAGATAATGAAACGTTAGTAATGACAGAATCAGAACTTCTAATTAATTAGTATCAGAACTTCTTATAAGAAGATAAACAAATTCATTTCAGAACTAATCCATACGTCAGAACTTCTCACCTTCTCATTTTGGGCATAAATCCATACCGATATTCTTCAGAATGAACTTAAACCTATCTTCAGCAAGGGGTTTGTAAAGATATCAGCCCATTGATGGTCTGTATCCACGAAGTTCAAAGAAAGAACACCCTTCTGAACATAGTCCCTAATGAAATGATGTTTAATCTCAATATGTATAGCTTTGGAATGTAAGATAGGATTTTTAGATAAACATATAACAGAAGTATTATCACAGAAGATAGGAATGTTACTCTCATATATCTGATAATCTTCTAGCTGACTCTTCATCCAAAGCATCTGTGTGCTACATCCAGCAGTAGCAACATATTCTGCTTCTGTTGTAGAGAGGGAAATGGTAGATTGCTTCTTACTATACCAGGAGATCAGATGACTTCCAAGAAATTGACAACTTCCAGAAGTACTCTTTCTTTCAATTCTATCTCCAGTGTAATCAGCATCACAACATCCTACTAAGTTGTACTCTTTAGATCTTCTGTAGACTAAACCAACATTAGTAGTACCTTTCAGATACCTCAGAATTCTCTTAACAGCTGTCAAGTGAGATTCTCTAGGATCTGATTAGAATCTTGCACACAGACAAACACTGAATAAAATGTCAGGTCTAGAAGCAGTGAGATATAGAAGAGATCCAATCATACCTCTGTACAACTTCTGATCTACCTTCTTACTTACCTCATCCTTACCTAAGATACACGTTGGATGCATAGGAGTCTTTGCTTCTTTGCTTTCAGAAATATTAAATTTCTTCAGAAGTTCTTTCACATACTTGGTTTGGTGAACATACATTCCTTCTGATGTTTGATTGATCTGAATCCCAAGGAAGTACTTGAGTTCTCCCATCATGCTCATTTCAAACTCAGCCTGCATAGACTTAGCAAACTCCTTTCCAAGTGTAGCATTAGATGTTCCAAAAATAATATCATCAACATAAATTTGACAAATTAAAAGATCCTTCTTAAAGGTTTTACAAAAGAGAGTAGTATCCACTTTTCCTCTAGTGAAACCATTATCCAGAAGGAAAGAACTTAATCTTTCATACCAAGCTCTAGGAGCTTGCTTAATCCGTATAATGATTTCTTTAGTTTAAAAACATGATTTAGAGACTTAGAGTCTTCAAAGCCAGGAGGTTGATGGACATAAACTTCTTCATCTATATAACCATTTAAGAAAGCACTCTTAACATCCATCTGATATAGAGTGATGTTATGTTGAGTGGCAAAAGAAATCAATAAGCGAATAGATTCTAACCTGGCCACTGGTGCAAAGGTTTCTGTATAGTCTATACCTTCTTGCTGACTATAACCATGAGCAACCAGTCTGGCTTTGTCTCTTACAACTTCTCCCTTTTCGCTTAGCTTGTTTCTGAAGACCCACTTTGTACCAATGATGTTAAATCCTTTTGGTCTAGGAACAAGATCCCATACATTATTCCTTGTAAACTGATTTAGTTCTTCTTGCATGGCAATTATCCAGTCTGCATCTTCTAGAGCTTGATCAACAGAAGTTGGCTCGATCAAAGAAACAAGACCTAATTGACATTCTGCATTGTTCTTAAGGAATGCTCTTATTCTGATAGGATCATCCTTCTTTCCAAGAATGACATCTTCTGAGTGAACAGAGGTGAGTCTAGAAGATCTTCTGACTGTTGGCTCTTCAGAAATTCTGAGATTCTCTAAAGATGCAGCAACTTGATCTTCTGATCCTTTGCTTCTGAGCTCCTCAGCTTCTGATGCTTTTCTTCTTGGTTCTTCAGCTTCTGATATATCAATATCTAAATCTTCAAAATTCTCAAACTGCTTTGGCTTTTCAAGACCAAGCTTATCATCAAATCTAATATAGATTGATTCTTCAACAACCAATGTTTCAGTATTGTATACTCTGTAGCCTTTAGAGCATTCAGAATATCCAAGAAGGAAACACTTTTGTGCCTTAGAATCAAACTTACCAAGATGATCTTTAGTATTCAGAATGAAACAAACACATCCAAAAGGATGAAAATATGAAATGTTGGGCTTTCTGTTCTTCCATAATTCATAAAGAGTCTTATTAAGAATAGGTCTTATAGAGATTCTATTTTGAATATAGCATGCAGTGTTTATTGCTTCTGCCCAGAAATGCTTAGCCATATTGGTTTCATTGATCATGGTTCTGTCCATTTCTTGTAGAGTCCTATTCTTTCGCTCTACAACTCCATTTTGTTGTGGAGTTCTAGGGCAAGAGAAATCATGGGCAATACCATTTTCTTTGAAGAACTCCTCAAAGAATCTGTTCTCAAATTCGCCACCATGATCACTTCTGACCTTTATGGTTTTGCACTTCTTCTCAGATTGAATCTGAGTGCAGAATTCAAAGAACACTGAATGAGACTCATCCTTGTGTTTTAAGAATTTTACCCATGGCCAGCAACTATAATCATCTACGATGACTAATCCATATTTCTTCCCTCTGACAAATGATGTTTTGACTGGGCCAAACAGATCAATGTGCAGAAGTTCTAGCGGCCTAGAGGAAGAAATAACATTCTTAGACTTGAATGTAGGTTTGGAGAACTTGCCCTTCTGACATGCTTCGCAAAGAGCATCTGATTTATATTTCAGATTAGGGAGTCCTCTGACCAGATTTAGTTTGTTAATCTAAGAAATCTTTCTCAAACTAGCATGGCCTAATCTTCTGTGCCAGACCCATTGCTCTTCACTAACAAACATTAGACAAGTTACCTTCTGATTCTTAAGATCTTGAAGATCAATCTTGTAAATGTTGTTCTTTCTCTTGCCTGTAAATAGGATTGAGCCATCCTTCTGACTTACAGCCTTGCAAGACTTTTGATTAAAGATTATGTCATAACCATTGTCACTTAATTGACTTATGGACAACAAGTTATGAGCTAATCCATCTACCAGAAGAACATTAGTTATAGAAGGAGAGTTACCAGTACTTATGGTTCCTGAGCAAATTATCTTGCCCTTCTGATCTCCTCCAAACTTAACTTCTCTAGCAGATTTAAGCACCAGGTCATGGAACATAGACCTTCTTCTCGTCATGTGTCGAGAGCACCCAGAGTCCAGGTACCATGACATGCTTTCCTTTGTCTTCTTTGCAGCCAAGGATATCTGCAACGGGAATAATCTTTTCCTTAGGTACCCACATTTTCTTGGGTCCTTTCTTGTTAGTTCTCCTCAAGTTCTGATTGAACTTGGGTTTAGCATTATAAACAACAGGAGGTACAGCATGATATTCCTTATTCTGAGTTACATGATATTTTCTAGGTTGTGTCACATGCTTCTTAGTGTGTTTTATGTGGAAGCTTTTGGCATGTGATGTGAGCCTATTATCATGGGAGTGGCCATACTTGAACTGATCATACAATGGCTTGTATGTGATTTTTATATCATCCACGGGTTCAAGTTTGTATGGGGTATCACCCTCATAGCCAATGCCAACTCTCTTGTTTCCAGAAACAGCATATATCATAGAAGCAAGATGACTTCTGCCAATACTTCTAGATAAAAACTTTCTAAACCTCAAGTCATATTCTTTTAGAATATGGTTCAGACTAGGAATGGACTTTTCTGAGTCAGAAGGAGATCCAACATCTTTGGATAATTTTAAAACTTTTTCCTTCAGTTCAGAATTTTCCACTTCCAACTTCTTAGTTTCAGATTCAAATAGCTTTTTCAGCTTTTTGTATTTGATACTAAGATGAGCCTTGAGTTCCAGAAGTTCTGTTATATTGGAAACTAACTCTTCTCTAGATAGTTCAGAAAATACCTCTTCAGAATCTAATTCTGATGTAGATTCTGATCCATCATCAACTATGGCTATCAATGCAATGTTTGCCTGCTCGCCTTCAGAGTCTGATTCTGATTCTGATGAATCTGAATCATCCCAAGTTGCCATAAGAGCTTTCTTCTTATGAAACTTCTTCTTGGGCTTCTCCTTCTGAAGCTTTGGACACTCATTCTTGTAGTGACCTGGCTCATTGCACTCAAAGCAAGTGACCTTCTTCTTGTCATATCTTCTGCTTCTAGAAGATTCTCCTTTTTCAAGCTTCTTAGAACTTTTGAAGTTCTTGAACTTCCTATGCTTGCTCTTCCAGAGTTGGTTTACCCTTCTGGAGATCATGTATAGTTCATCTTCTTCTTCTGATTCTGATTCTTTAGAATCTTCTTCTTCAGCCTGAAAAGCGTTAGTGCATTTTTTATAATTAGATTTTAATGCAATAGACTTACCTTTCTTCTGAGGTTCATTAGCATCCAGCTCTATTTCATGACTCCTCAGGGCGCTGATCAACTCTTCCAGAGAGACTTCATTCAGATCCTTTGCTATCTTGAATGCAGTCACCATTGGACCCCATCTTCTAGGAAAGCTTCTGATGATCTTCTTGACATGGTCAGCTTTAGTATATCCCTTGTCAAAAACTCTTAATCCAGCAGTTAGTGTATGAAACCTTGAGAACATTTTCTCAATGTTTTCATCATCCTCCATCTTGAAGGCTTCATAATTCTGGATCAAGGCAAGAGCTTTAGTCTCCTTGACTTGGGCATTTCCCTCATGAGTCATTTTCAATGATTCATATATGTCATAGGCAGTTTCCCTGTTAGATATCTTCTCATACTCAGCGTGAGAGATAACATTCAGCAAAACAATCCTACACTTGTGATGATTTTTGAATTCTTTCTTTTGATCATCACTCATTTCTTGTCTTGTTAGCTTTACTCCTCTAGCTTTAACTGGATGTTTGTAACCATCCACTAGAAGATCCCATAAGTCACCATCTAAACCAAGAAAGTAGCTTTCAGGTTTATCTTTCCAATATTCAAAGTTTTCACCATCGAATACTGGTGGTCTAGTGTAACCATTGTTACCATTTCCATTGTGTTGCTCAGCAGAGCCAGATGTAGATGTAGGTGGTGGAGTTTCAACCATCTTGACTTAGCGTTTTTCTCTTCCTGAATCTTTTCTAACACGGTTATGCTTGCACCTAGAACCGGCGCTCTGATGCCAATTGAAGGATAGAAAAACACTTAGAAAGGGGGGGGGTTGAATAAGTGTAGTTTTAAAACTCTTAAGATAAAAACAATTTGCACAATGATTTTTATCCTAGTTCGTTGTTAACTAAACTACTCCAGTCCACCCCCTTGGAGTGATTTACCTCACCTGAGGATTTAATCCACTAATCAACCTTGATTACAATAGTTTTCTACTTAGATACTCTCTAAGTCTTCTAGAGTATTCTGATCACACCTTGATCACTCTAGGAACTTTTTACAAATGAATGTAAAATAAATTCTTACAAGAGTATTACAATGCTTCTTAATAAGCTATAATCACAATTGTGATATTTCTCTTAAGTTCTAAGCTTAAATCTCACTAAGATATTACAATGAAGTGGGTTTGAAGATGAAGTTTGATAGCTTTTGATTTCAGCAGAGTTTCAGCAAGATTGAAAAGTTGTTCGTAAATTGGTAACCTTGCTTCTATTTATAGGCGTTTTGAGAAGATGACTGTTGGGAGCATTTAATGCTTTGCATGATCCGTATAGCATTGCATTTAATGTTTCACTCTTTTGTCAACTACCTCGAGCCTTGCTTTTCATGCTTTTACTGACTTTGCCGTTAATAGCTTCTAACGTTCCTTTTGTCAGTCAGCGTAGCCTGCCATCTTGTACTTGCTTCTGATCTGATGTTTGTAGAGACAAGGTTTGAATATCATCAGAGTCAAACAGCTTGGTGCAGAGCATCTTCTTGTCTTTTGACCTTGAAGTGCTTCTAGCGTGATACCATGAGAACTTCAGTGCTTCAGCTTCTGATCTCGAGTTCTTCTGATGCTTCAATAGACCATGTTCTGATTCTGCTTGACCATCTTCTGATGTCTTGCCAGAGCATGTTCTGATGTTGCATGCTGAACCTTCTGAGTCAGTGCTTCTTGCGCTGATTTTGTGCATACTATTTATATGTTTCCTGAAATGGAAATTGCATAGGATTAGAGTACCAAATTATCTCAAGCAAAATTCATATACATTGTTATCATCAAAACTAAGAATATTGATCAGAACAATTCTTGTTCTAACAAATTTGTCTCATGTGATCCAAGTGGATAATGTGCAAGTGAGGGATAATTTGACGGTTGGGGCGTTGCCTATGATAATTGAAGACCGAAAGTTGAAGCAGTTGCGTGGCAAAGAGATAGCTTTGGTGCGGGTAGCTTGGGGAGGAGCAGCAGGTGGGAATGTTACATGGGAACTTGAGAGTCAGATGAAGGACTCCTATCCTGAACTCTTCACTTGAGGGAGAGTTGTAACACCCCATATTTTCCGTTTATTAATTTAATTTGGATTTAAATTAATTATTTGGAATTTTGGTATTTTAATTTGGATTTAATGGGAAAATTATGGAATAAGAGCTATTGGGCTTATGGTGTAATGTTAGTAAAAGAGGGGTGCTATTTGGTTAGGCCTTTTACTAAGTTGTGTTCATTTTATTTTATTTTTCATAAAATAAGAAAAGAGCCATTTGGGAGAAAAAGGAAGAACACATGAAAGAGAAAAGGAGAGAAGAAGAAAAGGAAGAAGGGAACCTTAAAGAACTTCGATCGAAGGTAAGGGGGGACTCTTCCTTTTAGTAACTATTATGTGATTATAGGTAATAGGACTGATTAGGATATTGTTTGATTCAATTGGTTGTATTGGGATTAGAATTATTAGGTTTAGGGAGGTTATAATTGATGAAATTGCATAGATTATTGGTTGATAATGTGTTATTTTGATGTATAATGATGTATAATGATGCAATTGATGATTGTTTGACTATATATGATGTTTAGAATCAATTTTAGGCCTTGAATGTGTGAAATCGCAGGGTCTATCGCAGACTTGCGAATCTGCAAAATCGTAGGTTCGCTAAGCGGAGGACCTGAACTGGTTAGCTTCTGTCAAAGGTCGCTAGTGGCCCGCTGAGTGGAGGTCTGAAGGAAGTTCGCTTCTGCCTCACGTCGCTAGTGGTCCGCTGAGCGGACCCTGCAGTGCAGAAAATTTTCTAAACTTTAAGATAGTGTATCTTTTGATCCGTGTATCCTTTCTTAGTTCCGTTTTGGACATTGTGAAGCAAATTAAATGTTTTATAATATAAAATAGAAGTATGAGCAGTGGCCGACTTATTTTTAAAATGGATTTAATTGCTTTGCAAAATGAAATATTATGCATATGTGTGATTGTGTGAATATGACAATGTTTCGGTGTGATGACAAATGATGGTGGTTATTGTTATGGTTGTTATGATGAATGTGTAAATAACTGAATGACTGTGCAAACATGTACATACTTTTTCGGTGATGAAAATGGTGAGTTATGGTGAGACGATGCGGTGCATCAGATCGGTGATGTTATATATGTGCATTCATTCATATGCATTCGGTGATGGATCCCGGTGATGTTTGGATCAAATGGTGGACATATTTACCATTGTGCGGAAATTGTGTCGGTTGGGCCGTATCTCGGTGATGTGTAGATCGGTCAGGTGGATTAAGTCCACAGATTATTGGTACCACATGCATAGTGTCAGTTGGTCCATATGCATATTGATATAACATGATTGAATGAGTTTCAGTGTTATATTTTGGTGATGTAATTGTTGGTATGGTTACTTGATGATTGTGTGAAAATTTGAATATAATGCAATTTGGGTGAATGGTATGCTATGATGTTAAGTTGCTTATGAATGCATAATATTTATTAACTGTGAATGAGACTCACCCTTACATGTTGTCATTTTTCAAATTGAGGATAACGGCTTTTGACTTGGTGAGGATTAGCTCATAAGTCAGTGTGTTAGTGTAGCGTCAAGTGTCATGCTCTGATATTGTAACACTAGGGAACGATAGTTTTGAGTTTATAACTTTAATTGTTTGTTTTTAGGTTATTTTATGGGATATGGTATCAAAGATGTTGTGCATATCCGTTTGATTAATTTTCCGCTGTGTTGACATGAGATGTTGTGAACTATTGATGAATGTTCCTTAGTTAATACATGATAATAAAGTACGTTATTTTGTATGTTTAAATCAAATTTTGGCACCCTTGTTTCATGTTACTCTGATTATTTATTTAATTTCCGCGGGGTTTAGAAGGGTGTTACACGCGTCGTGTAGTGATTTGAGCGCGTAGCGCCGAACTTCCCGAGATGGTGCGCGTAGCGGTGGCTTGGGCGCGTTGCGCGGCTGCTGTGTGATTTTGTGATTTTTGATTCTTTGCATTGGGATTTAGTATGCTTATGATTCAAGATGGATTCCCATGTATTTTAATAATTTATTCAATGATGTTTGGATATGTTTTGAATAAAAAATGAAACTATACATGATACTCGAGTTTTAGTATATGTATGATGTGAATTTGTGAATTTGTGAATTTGTGAATTGTGTGAATAACATGAATTGGTTTGTGTGCTATATGTTATATGTGATCATTAAACGCTATGTGTGTGGTGGTTTAATGATAGTCGTGTAGTGTGCAACATTTTGGTGGATAATTCGAATTGTGCGAATTATAGTGATATGCTTGGATAATTAAGGTTGTGTGATAATCTTAGTTGCATATATTATATGATGTTGTACATGCATACATGGGGAGATTGTACTTCATTTGGCTCTAATCCTTGGGTGGAAACATGAGAGGCTTTGTTCCTTTTTCGGATTCAAAAGCAGTGAACTATACGTTCATATCTTGAGCTTTCATCTTGTCCGGATCGGAAGTGTGGCTCTGGTTTTAATCGGGAGCGGTGAGCGTGATACTCATAATGGTACCACATACATGAGTCACATTAATTGAATTTCGAGTCACATTTTTCGTTATGTGATTGTTTGAATTGTTGTGTTTGTTTGTATGGTAAATGTATATGTGTTATGTGCAATATTTGTGAAACTTGTTCAATTATGAAGTGTGATGATCGAAAATGCTATTGTATGCTATGTTCATTGTACACATAATATGTATTTATTATTATGTGAATTCTTACCCTTCTGTTTGAATGATATTTATTGTGACATCGTGCAGGTTGTGACGAGTAGTGAGCTACCCGAGGATTTAGCCAAGGAGCTTTTGGTTTACCATTTTTATTAGGTAGAGAGTCAAATGCTCTGATCATGTAACACTTGGGGGGTTATTTGAACTCATGTTTTATGACTTGAATTTTATTATCTTATTTGTATGTCTGGATATTTTGGATACAAGTATATTGATGGAAATGTTGCCAAGGATGATTTCATGTGACTTATACAAAATTTTGAATTGTTTATCTTATATGATATGGTAGATGAATATGGTATGGGATATATTCATTGAAAACTTGTTGCGTTATATTTCTTCCCCGTGCGATATGCATAATTTTTGTAAGCATGTATTTTCAAATTGTGTTATGGAATGATCAGTGCATCTTTGTATGATTTTATTTTGGGTTTTCATTGTGGTGAAAATAACATGTGACACCCTTTTGATGTGCATTAGAATATTCTTTGAATAGTTGTTATAATTTGGGGTTTAGAAAAGGGGTGTTACAAGTAGCGCGAGAATGGCGAATCAAATTGAAAGTTCTTTGGTTCAATAGTCGCAATTGGATTAATAGCGTGCGCTAAAGCTTTGGATATTTGAAATCTCGCAATGGAGTAGCAAGATTCGGAAAATCAATTGGATCTATTGTGTTGGTCTTGCTCAAGATCAAGGAAGAGAAAGAGTTGAATCAACAACAAACGAATGGGGTTTATGGAGTTTCTCTTGGAACATTTATCTTGTAATCAATTATTTGCAATAATATGAATTGACTTCTCAATTACATTTGAAATTGAGGGCATACGTAGCTGCAAGCAAGGATGAACGGTGAACTACCTTAACAAATCCTTGTGTCGTTCTCTCTCTATCTCTTTTACTTGCATTTACTTTCGATACGCAATTTGTTGAATTTCATTGTTTGATCGATCATTTCGTAAGAATTTATCTGTGATTGTTATTATTTAAAGTGCTTTGTTGATTTTCTTATAATCACGTTGATTATAAGTGCTTTTTTGTATAAACAAAGATCAAGAGAAAAATTTGAAAATTCGATTGCACCTCAAGTGTTCGACAAATTGCAAAGTCCGTTTTTAATTCTAATTTCATTGGAAATAGGTGGTTGTGGTAATTGTGGTAAGCGATTGATTGTGCTTTATTGTGTTACTTCGATTTATCAACATATTAATTTCATATGGTTTGCGCATATCCGAGTTCCAATAATTAGGTTCGTTTAGACAACTTTTATTGATCTATTAAAACCTTCCGCGCAAATTGTTTTCAAATAAACTCTAATTGTCCTAAATTTTTAAAAGGACATTTTTCACTTAGAGATCTATTCATCCCTCTAAATAAGCTGCATCCGTCTAACAATTAGTTATTCTATCACCTTTTATAATTACATTCAATTGAGCTGAAGGATTATTAGGAACATTTACGTGAATTTGTTGATCTAAATAATTCCAAAGGATCACAACAAACGAATCCATCGGATAAGAAGGCCAAAATTTTAGGCAATGAGACTAAGAAGAAACCTATCATCGAAGGTTCAACGCTTGTTTTTTTTCCTAGTTTCACTTTCATATAAGGTGGAATTGGATAGGGAAGAAATAGAAAAAACGTATATATGTGGAGTGTATGATAAGTACAAAATGAGAGTGAAATAACTTTAGTTCTTATCCACAACCCACTATATATTTTCTATTTTATTATCTTTTTATATCAAAATATATATTAAATTCTTTAAAATCTATAAAGTATTTCGAAATCTTAAAAATGTGAATTATAAACTCTTTGAATTCCAAACTATAAAGCTCAATTTTAACTAATCTTTTAAATAGAAAATTAAAAGTCAATATAATATTCTACAAAACCTTTTAAAATCTTCAAGATAGTTTTCCTCAAAATAAACTATTGAAATGTCAATTCAATACGCTCCAAATTTTATATAAAGAAAAAAACTCGTACATTTTAACCATAGGTAAACATTTTTTATGGAAGTATTTAAAATAAAAATATTAACATTAGATTACAAATATTGTTGAGTCAACATTTGATTAAATTAAGATCTTATTTTTCGTCATCATTTTTTTTTTATATTTTTCTAAGAGATCAAATTAGATCTCACATATTTTATGGATTAAAATGAATTTCCTTTCTTAAAAAAAAATAAATTAAGAATTCTAGTTATTTTTTAAAAGAGTAGTTGACTTTTAAATATCAACAATTTATTTACATTAATTCATAAAAATAAATAAATATTATCTTCGGAGATTAAACTCTAAATCAATAAGTTACACTCATTTAACTCAAATAACATGTATCAGTTGACCAACTTTAACCACTTTAGTAAGTCTTTTTGACAAATCAAATATATAATAAATTTGAGTTAAGAGCGACTAGAGTATCCAAATAAATGTGTTAGAACATAGACCGATTATCAACCGAATTAAGTTATTAAGTTGCTAGATTACTGGTCGAACCGTATGACTTCTAATTAGGGATGACAACGGGACGGGTCGGTGATGGTTGTTACCTCCCCCAAACCCAAATTCTAATCCCCAAACAATCCTTGTTCACCACCCTAAACCCAAACTAGGATGGATAATTAAAACCCAAACCCAACCCAAACGGGTTCAGGTTGGGTTCGAGTACTATCCCCGTCACCATCCATTTAGTGAAATAATTTTATTAATAGAAATACTTATGTTTTTTTTCCAAAATTAAATTACTTTATAAATAATAGTTATGAAACAATTTCAAAAAAATTCATACATACATTTCAAATATTTTAAATAATAAATACAAATCAAAATATCAAAACTTTTGTCACGTATTTAAAATTGTAAATTATCAAAAATACATAATTATACACACAGTGAAACAAACGGGGCAAGTTGGGGACGGGTTCAGGGTGGGTACTAGTGTGCTCATTACCCGACTCGTCCCAATATTTTGTAATCAGGGAAAATCCAAACTCGAACCCAAACCCAGTCAAAGCGGGTTTTCCCCGTCAACTTCGGGGCGGGTTCGGGTGGGTACCGCAGGTACGAGTTTTGTTGCCATGCCTACTTCTAATGTTAAAATACCCTAGTTTTTGCTTTATTCCTATTGGCCCTTTAGTTTTCCATTCTGTTTTTACTTATAAGCGTTACTTCTATTTTAGTATATAAGGCTCATTGTTTAGAATGTTCAATTCAAGATGAATATTTGGGGTCATATGACTTCTAATGCTTGCTTTGATATTGTTCATATGGATATTTGGGGGCCATATTCTACCCATCTATCTTTGGCTATCGTTATTTTATTACTATTGTTGATGACCATAACCGTTTTTGCTGGATTTTTTTAATGAAACAAAAATCTAAAAATAGTAATCTTGTTAAGTCTTTTGTGCATTTCATACAAACTCAATTTAAAACTACTATCAAGACACTAAGAACTAATAATGGCCTTGAGTTTCTCCTTAAGGATTTTCATCAGACTGCTCGTGTTGATACTCCCCAACAAAATGAGATAGTTGAAAGGAAGCATCAACATCTTCTTTGTGTGACTAGATCCATTTTATTTCATGCTCACCTTTCAAAAGTTTTTTGGGCTCATTCCCTTAATCATGCCACTTATTTAATAAACAGATTGCCTTTAAATTTTTTAAAACAACCAGAATTTCAAAACCTCCTAACTACCTCAAAGACTACCACTGCTCCTTGCGAACAGGTAACTCCCCTGACAATTCCACTACTTCTGCAGGTACTTCTATACACCCTCTCCATAATTTTTTATCTTATAATCAATTATCGTCTCTCCACAAATTATTTAATATCAAGTTATCCACCTTAGATGAATTATCTTCTCTTACTGAAACAAACACTTGGGATTTAGTCCCTTTACAACCTAGGAAAAAACTCATAGCTGCAAGTGGATATTCAAAATTAAGTTTCATGCTAAGGGCACCATACAAAGATATAAAGCATGTTTAGTTGCTAAGGGTTTCACAAAAATAGAAGGAATTGATTACTTAGAAACTTTCAATCTTGTTGTAAAACTGACAACCATTAGACTAATTTTTTCTCTTGCTGCCTCAAGAAACTGGTATATCCATCATCTTGACATCAACACAGCCTTCCTCAGTCTACATGAAGGTTACCATGGCCTAAAAATTCCTAGTAACAATCTTGTATGCAAGCTAAGAAAATTTATCTATGGCCTTAAGAAAGCTAACCGCCAATGGAACTCTAAGTTAACCCTCACTCTCACCACTTTAAGATACACTCAATCTAAAGGTGACTATTCCTTATTTACTAAATATCTGCCTGACTATTTCAGTGTGATACTTGTATATGTCGATGACCTTTTACTTGCAGGTCCCAATATTCAGGAAATCAATCATATTAAATAGGTATTGGACACCACTTTTAGTGTAAAAGATCTAGGCAATATTAAGTACTTTTTTGGTTTTGAAATTTCTAGATCTCAACAAGGCATCTTGATATGCTAAAGAAAATACAGCCTTGATCTCCTCAACATTGCAGGTCTTTTAAGAGTCAAACCTGCTAACACACTCGTGGATCCCACTCACAATTCCACCACTAGTTTTTGCTTCTATCTTGGCAGCTCTCTCATCTACTTGAAAAGCAAGAAGCAAATTATTGTCTCTCGCTCCTCTTCAGAGGTGGAATATCGCGCCCGTACCAATGCAACTTATGAGGCACAATGGCTATTGTAACCGAATTAGCCAACAAAATTTTATATTCATGAGCAAATTTTAAGAGGTCACTAAATCGGTCACTAAAATAAATCAGCCACCGATTTAGAGACCAATATTTTGTAACCGAAATTTTGGTCACTATAGTGACCGAATTAGCCACCAAAATTTAATATTCATGAGCCAATTTGAAGTGGTCACTAAATCGGTCAAAAAAATAATTTTCTATACAATTTAATTTTTATATATAAATTAGAGACCGAAATTTCGGTCACTAATATTTTTTGTTTTTTTTTTCTATTTTTAATTCTCTTTATTATTTTACTATTTCATTTCCATTTTTTAAAGATTTTAATTCTCTTTCAAATTTAAATTTTTACTAAAATTTTCATATTTTTATTGTTTTAACATATAATATATTTATAAAAAACTATATGTATATATGTTTAAATATAACATATAACAATAGTTGTTAAGTGGTGTAGTGGCAAGTTGTTATTAAAATACATGGAGGTCACAAGTTTGATTCCTAGGTATCATAATTTTTAATTTTATTTTATGAAAAAGAACACTAAAATCGGTCTCTAAAATCGGTCACTGAATTCGGTCACAAAATCGGTCTCTAAATTTCGGTCACTAAATTCGTCGTAAAAGCTTAGCGACTAGCACTTTTTCAACCGAAAAATAATGGTCGCTAAATCGGTCTCTAAACGTTTTAGTGACCGATTTTTAAGCTTTTTCGGTCTCTAATTCGGTCACTAAAAGCGAATTTTCTAGTAGTGTATTCACATTGCCAACAACCTCGTCTTCCATGAATGCACAAAACATATAGAAATGTATTGCCACATCGATCTGGACAATGTTCAAGACAATACTATTCATCTCATGTACCTTCCAGCCAGCAAGTTGTCGACATCTTCACAGATCCTGTTCACCTTGGTCCTTTCTCCATTCTCGTTGCCTAACTTGGACTGCATAATATCCACTCCAATTTTAGGGGGTTGTTAAAATATCCTAGTTTATAGTTTTTGCTTTATTCCTATTAGTTGTTTAGTTTTCCATTTCGTTTTTACTTATGACCGTTACTTCTATTTTTATTAGGGGCGGAAAAACGGGCTCGGCCTGCTGGGCATGCCCGTTTGCTCGCACTTTTGTGCGGGGCAGACCAAGGTTTTAGGCCGTCACCTCCTAGTGTGACCGCCCCGTCCGTCTTGTTTTTATGCAGGCTATTGCGAGCACAGGAATTAACATAAACTTTTTCATTTTAAGCGTAAAATGTGTAGTGTCCGTGGACTTAGCCCGCACCACCTTCACTTTTTTGCAGGCTTTTACGAGACGGGAATAAACAAGGCGGACATGCCCGATGGTCACCCCTAATTTTTAGTATATAAGGCTCATTGTATAGAATCTTCAATTCAAGATGAATAAAATAATTCTCTTATTTCAACTCTTTGTCTTATCTAATTTTCCATCATGTGCTTCAATGGTACACATGTTAACATCTAATTCATTTTATATAAATTAAAAAAATATTCATGAATTAAAATTCTTGACATAAATTTCAAAACTACAAATTTTATAAAAAAAAAAAAAAATTCTATGAACTTATTCATGCTTGAATAGAAATTTTAAGTAAAATTCCAACTTTCAAACATGACAATATGTTGATATGCTCATTTATTAACAAAAGTAGGAAATACTCATAAACTATGAATATATATATATATATATATATATATATATATATATATATATATATATATATATATATATATATATATATATATATATATATATATATATATATATATATATATATATATATATATATATATATATATATATAATTAAAAGTTAAGGATATAGAAGAAAAAAATCTATAAAAGCTAATGAAAATAATGTGACATTTACTTAAAAATAATAATTTATATGTAAAACTTAATTTCCATCTTCCTAATAATAAGATTCATACTTAATTTAAAGTGAAAATATAAATTTATTTTTCTCTAGTAACATAATTTATAGTATTATATAAATAGTTTTTTAATTTTTTAACTTTATTATATTAATAAATTGTATGATTAATAATTATGAGAATATTTTAAAGAAATATATTTTTATTATAGAATATATGACTCTCTTCTCTTTGACCAAATTAAATATCAAATAAATTCATGGTACCGTTAGTAAAACAACAATCCTATTAAAATTTGACAAAATTTGATTATTGTAATATTAATATTATTTAATTATTAAAAATAATTAACATAATTATAACTGTTAATAAAATTGAATTTCAAAATGAAGACATCCAAATTCAACATCTAGTTAAAGCATTAGTAATTAATTAGACTTTACCTTTTATTTCAAATTATAAATATCTCTTTTCTTGTATTCCATATCGTTGTAACTAAAAATTAATTATTGAAAAAATCAATACTTTTATTTTAATAATAAATATACGTAAAGTTAAATAGAGAATTGAATTTTAATGATACAGTTTAAATAATATTATTAATAGTAATCGTCATTTGGTCCAATGATAATTGGCTTGTGCTGAAAAACAAAAAATAAAATATTATTAAAATTTGATTACATTTTATTGAGTCATTATTTTCTTAAATTAACATATTTTCTTTGGTCAAATATAATGTATATAAACTATTTTAGTCTTATAAAATAAATAAAATATAAGGTAAAATTAGTTGAATTTGGTTTTTGCAATAATATAAAAAACAGTTAAATATAGAAAATGGTAGTAGGTAAAATAATATTACTAACATTTGATGACAACATTTTGAATCAACATTTGCTTAAATTTATATATTTTGTTTTGTCAAATATAAGGTCAATTCTTTATAACAAATTATAAGGGAAATTTTATTATATTTTAATAACATTTAAAATATAAGGAAATTTTATTATATTTTAATAACATTTTAAATATAAGGAAATTTTATTATATTTAAAATAATGGAAATTTTATTATATTTATAACAAATAATAGAAAGTTTATTATATTTGCAATAATATAGGAAATTTTAAATATAGAAAATAAGTTTTAATGGTAATAGTTAAAATAATATTACTAACATTTTGGATCAACATTTGCTCAAATTAATATATTTTCTTTATCAAATACAATGCATAATATTTATTACAAATATAATAATTTTAAATAATACATTTCCCAAGTCTATATATATATATAATGGAAATGAGTTTAGTCTTACAAAACATAAAACATAAGATAGAACTTAATTCAACAGAAAAAGAAAAATGGCTTTTCACAAGTATCAATCTTATCTTTTAGGTATTTCATGCATTGCTTTGGTGTTGGTTTCAGGTGAGATGAGAAATATTTTTCTTTTAATATCTTTCACTTGTATATATATTTCATAAGCAATTTACTAACATATTTTGATTCAGGATTGGTGACTAGTTTGGAGAGTCCAACAACAACAACAACAGTTTTAGATGAAACATGTGCTCCGTTGTGGCCAGCTGCATATTGTTGTTCTGCGGCTTGTACTCCAAACTGCGATCAAGACTGTAAGAGCAAAGGATACCCATTAGGTGGACGTTGCGAAACTTTTGGTGATACTCTATGTTGTTGTCTAAAAGAATGAGTTTTGTTCCTTAAAGAAAATGAAAATAAGACACGAATCATATAATGTATCAAATAAAATTCAACTGTACGTTTTGTAAATTATGTTTCAGCTTTGAGTGTTTGGCTATTATAAATATCTCTCAAACCATCATAAGCAGATGATACTAAAAATTGAATGGTTTAATTTAGCGCACAACTCAAGGATACTACAATTATAAAATTTAAATTGAATAAAATAACGTTTAAAGTTTTAAAATATGAAACATACGTCTTCAAAAATATTTTTTTACAAATAATTCATTAATTTGTGTTATTGGGATACATATTAGCATAGCATTAACCTCTATTTTGATGAAAGTGGCATTGATTCCTAATTTATCAGGTTAGGTTTTTTTTTTTTAAGTTAGTACTTCAAATTTATTTTGAAGTTTATTCATTTCTTAGAGATTCCACAAAATTTTATGTTTGTTGTCGGATGTCTGACACAACTCTCTCCTTTTATTCGAGTTTAGGATCGGTTATGCATAGCAAAGCTAACATAGGAAAGATTATGTGGAAACTCCAAGAGTAGAAAGGGGTTAGAAAGAGGTTTCACATTCGAGGTAACAAAGGGCGTCATGAAAATTTGTCACTTTTCTCTTCGTCTGTAGATCCACATAGGGGAAAATTGTATTAGTCATTAGTTTGATCCCTAACATAAAATTTTTGTAATTTCAAAACTAGAAAGGGCGCGTCACATACCTCTCGGTTTCTGTTATTATCAGAGGAGAAAAGTATGTATTTATATAGGTTGAAATGATCTTTTCTTATCATTTATAATTTGTTTTAAAGTTTAATTTGACCTGTATTTTTTTAAACATAAACTATATACAAATTTTAAGAAAAGATCAGAACATTTTATTTTATAACAAAACATAATCAAATCTTTTTATAAAAAAAACCAAATATACAAGTAATACCAAATTACATTGTTTACAAAATCAAATGTACACATATCTAAATGGTACACCAAAAGAACCTATATACATATTTGAAAATAAAACCATAATGAAAAAATCAAATACACGTGTAACAAAAAATCTATATACAATATTTACAACAATCAAGTAAAATTAGTGTTGTTGAGATTCATAAAAAGACAGGATGCAACAAGTCCAACACGATCAGATGTCATTTATATCTTCTTGTAGGAATGGTGTTAGGTCCTTAAACACCTATGACTTGAACAAAAATTAAATTAGGATAATCCAAAAACAACAACATTTAAGATTTAATTTCAACATAAACCTTTTAACATAAACCTTTTACAAGCTAACAACAACATTAACTTAATAGCTATAAATAAATTACATGCATATGGGTAAGATTAATACATTAATCCATGAATCTACCATATAAGAAAATTCTAGGTTGTGGAAAATCCACATTTTCCCCATTGCTTTCTTCGGTCACCTCATCATTATTTGGGCAAATTAAGTCTTTTTCCTACAAATCTTACCTTTCCAAAGCCATGTTTTCTTCCCAACCGAATATGTTTTGCAATACATGGTATATGGAGTTGTTTTTTAAACTGGAAAACTTCTCAAATGTAACCAGCTCTTGAATAACTACAAAACTTTTCAAGCTGCTACATCTGCTTCTACACGCCTTAACACTTCTCTACCCATCACTCCTCTCTTCCACAAATTCTCCTTCTCCTCTCTCTTTCATTCGTCTTCTCACTCCCAACTTCATTGGGCTTCCGATTTCTTCGTCTTCTCTCTCTTTTGATTTTGATTTTGATTTAGTTTTTGTTGTTTCAGGTTTGGTGGTTTTAAATGGCTCCATGTGCTGCTCCTCCGGTGACACCGTTTGTCATGGCACGTGATGTTGTTGAGGCGGAAGGAGATGGGTATTCTGTTTATTGTAAGAAAGGGAGAAGGAAGAATATGGAAGATCGTTACACAATTGGGGATAATGTTTGGGGAGAAAGCAATTTGTAAAGAAAATGTTCACTTTTTATATTTTATATATGGGTTTGGTTGATTTAAACTATTTGGATATTTTATTTAAAAGCCGGTATTTGGTGATGTTTGGTTAATTTTACAAAGTGAAAATTTTATAACGTATTCAGGAATCATGGATCCTGGAGTAGCAACTTTAATTTCTGAAAACAATACCTATATTATCAATTTTATATCAGCAGGCCGTTTTCTCACGATGTTCAGTCGGAGGATTAATTGCATTACTGCATCATATCTATTCATAAATTTTATTGTTAATGGTAGATTTATTTATTATTTTATTATGCATGAAATTGTAGGAGGTTGTTTCTGAATTTGAAAGAGGGTCCAAGGTTACAGTTTCAAAAAATATTGGATTCAAGTGTTACCCATCTAATAGCATCAACAAAATAAAATGGTGCATGCATAAGGACTCTCAAAGTGTTGATGGGTATTGTTATGAAGTTAATGTTAACATCTGTGGAATTAAGGATAGTCCCCGTCTTAGCCGACTAAGAGTATTGAACAAGGTTAGAGATATTTCTTAGTTGTCAATCTATGAATAGATATTTCTTAGTTTTGAACTCCTGGTGTTAATGCAACAACTGGTTTTGTCTTAGAACCAGAATATCCACACAAAAAATCTCAAGGATTTGATAATTCTACAAAATAAGAGTTTTAGGACATACTTGTGTAAGTTCGTTTATGGCTGCTTTTAGAAAAACATGAATAATTTCCACCATGGAATTTAGCAAGCGAGTTTGTTTATGTTCATTATTCATTGCAGTTGAGAAATATATGACAGTTTATCTAAAAAATGATTAATGATTTTGATGTCTTCTACATGATGCTCTGGATCTGATAAGCAATCACTATACTGTTAGAAGAAACACTCTTTTTCCTTTTCAACGAAATAGCTTTGAGTTATATCAGATCTTAATATCTACATTTTTTGTGCTCCAAATGTAAGTACTGGTTGATTTTAACCATTTCTAAATTTATTCCGCTATACCATATCTATGTGGACAAGGATGCATTTATGTTATGCTGTAAATGTATGTCTATTTCCTCCCACTCATTACAAGTAAGTTATTATAGAATTTATGTGATAAGTTATGCCAGCAATTCTTGAGAATGTTAATTTTATGCAACAACTTTGTTGTGGTGTGAGTATACTTTGATGTTCCTCCTTTGTTCCATTCATAGGATGATAGCATATACAAAATCATGACCATAGTCTCTTCATGTTTCAGCATTTTCTTAAATGTCTCTAATGCTTTTACAATATGTATATAATCTTCGTCCGTTTCGCCTTTCACTATTTTAGTACCATAAAAAATTTTCTATATATATAAATTACGTACTTTCTGAATTTGGTCTACATTAGATTACAGAAGATATATTTATCTTGATAATTACTAGCCAATAATAACCTCAGAAGTTCATGTAAAATTAGTCATACAAGCCAATATTGCATTCCGACGTCTCTACTTTCAGAATAGCCAATATATTATACTTTATACTCGAGTATTTTGGTTGACAAATTATTTGTTTCTATCTCAGGTACTAAACTGAACCAAAAAAACAGTGTGATTCACTTTGGGTTTCAATATTGCAGGTGATGGTATTGCAGCGTTACAAGTATTGGGGTTGCGACATTAGAATTGTGATTGCTTCCATTGCGGTTGCGATGTTACAATTGGCTCATAAAATGACTCATTTGATTTCTGTTGTATCATCAAAAGGCTATGAAGCATGGATACTTCAAAATTCTTGTCGAATCGTATCCGATACGCCGATACGTATCGAAGGTGTATCCAAATTTTTTTTTTTTAAAAATAAAAAAATTCCGATATGGCTGCGATATGCTTCCGATACATCTTAGATATGTGACCTTCCAATTTTTTGCATATTTTATTTTCTTAATAATCTTCATTTCTTTTTTAATTTTTTAATGGTCATTATTTATTCCCCTATTTAATTATTTCCTTATCTTTTCAATTTTCAAATATTTCAATAATCTTTTATATTAATTTTTAATATCTCATTTAATTATTTTCATCATTACTTACTACTCCCTAATAGGCAATAGCTCTATAAGTTTTTAATTCCAATAATCTTATATTTAATTATATTGATCATTAGTTTCTATTTATACTGCTAACATTTTTCAATATTCACCATCTTTGTCTACAAGTTGCAACATAAACTTTTTCTTCTTCTGCTACTTTACTTTTCTACTTCTTCATACCTTCCCTTCCCATTTTTAAAATAGAAGAATGTCAACCACATCTTCCAAGTCAAATTCAAAAATTCCAAATAAATTTCTCTCAGAAAATATTTTACAAGATGATCACTGTCCTCTCTGGGCTTATGTCAGTATAACAAATAAGGGTACTAAAGGTTCAAAAGTAGGTGGAAATAAGGTATGGTTATGTAAATTTTGTCAAAAAGAGTTTACAAGTTCTTATTCTAGAGTAAAAAATCATTTGCTCAGAATTTATGGAACTGGAATTTCTGTGTGTGTAAATGAAGAATATTTTTCTGAGTTACAGTCTATTGTAGAACTAGCTAGCAAAAGATTGAAACCTAAACACGTTCCATTACCTACTGAAAAATTGAAAAAGGGTCCTTCTTTGAAGAGGAGGAAAAATAGTCCCTTAGAAAAATCTTTTATTTTAAGTGAAAGAGAGACTCTAAGAGCTCTCGTAGCTAGAATGTTTTATTCTGCTGGATTGCCTTTTCACCTTACAAGAATCCTTATTATGTGAATTCTTATTTATTTGCTACAAATCATAATTTATCTGGTTTCCTCCCCCAGGATATAATGCATTGAGGACAACTCTCTTACAATAAGAGAAAACACATGTTGAGAGATTGCTTAAGCCCATTAAATCAACTTGGAGTTCAAAAGGGGTTAGCATTGTTTCTGATGGATGGATATATTGTCAAAGAAAACCTTTAATAAATTTTATGCCCATAAGTGAAGGGGGTCATGTATTCTTGAAAGTTGTGGATACTTCAGGTGAAATTAAAAGTAAACACTACATAGCTGATAGGATGGCTGAAGTTATATAAGAAGTAGGAGAAGAAAAAATGTGATCCAAATTATTACAGATAATGCTCCTGTATGCAAAGCTGCAGGAATGATCATTGAAAGTTCATTTCCAAAAGTTTTTTGGACTCCCTGTGTTGTGCACACATTAAATCTTGCATTGAAGAACATATGTGGTGCCAAAAATACTGAAAGAAATGAGGTAGTATGGACTGAATGTAATTGGATTACTCAGATTGATGATGATGTTTCTTTTGTTAGAAATTTTATCATGAACCACTCTATGAGAAATGTCATTTTTAAGCAACTCTCATCATTCAAATTACTTGATGTTTCTGACACACATTTTGCATCTGTCATAGTAATGTTAAGAAGATTTAAATTCTTGAAGTATTATTTGCAATCAATGGTTATTATTGAAGAATGGAATTCTTATAGAAAGGGTAACATGTGTAAGGTTCAAGCTACAAAAGGATTTATTTTGAATGATGTTTGGGGGGACAAATTTGCATATATTATTGATTTTATAGAGCCTATTTATAATATGGTTGAAGTTTATGATATTGATGAGTCCACATTTCGTTTTGTATATGAGATGTGGGAAAGATTTAAATGATACATCAATATCACCATTTTATAATGTTGTTTATTCGATACTAATTGATAGGTGGACTATGAGTTGTACTCCTCTCCAGTGTTTGGCTCACTCTCTAAATCCAAGGTAAAATTTGCCAACAATTTATTAGCTTTTTTATTATTTATTTTCTATCCTTTTTTAATTCCTAAGTTATGTATTAACATTTACTTCATTTATAGGTACTATAGTGATGAATGGCTCCGTGAGGATCCAACTAGAGTTTCTCCACATGAGGATGAAGACATATCTACACAAAGGAATAACTGTTTTCGAAAATTGTTTACAACGGTTAAGGATAGAAAATGGTTAAAATTGAATATACTAGTTTGTCATCAAAATCAAATATTTTTGATTCTTTTGACTCTATTGAAGATAGATGGGTATTAGATCCCAAATCTTTGTGGGTTATGCATGGTTCTCCCGCTCCTCTTCTTCAAAAGCTTGCCTTGAAGAATCTTGTGCAACCTAGCTCTTCATCTTGTCGTGAAAGAAATTGGAGTATCTATTCATTCATCTACTCTTTATAGAGAAACAAATTGAACCCTAAAAGAGCTGAAGACTTGGTTTATGTGCATACAAATTTAAGGCTTTTGGGTTGAAAATGTGAAGAATACAAAGAAGGGAGTAATAAGATGTGGGACATTGGTGGAGATGCATGGGAAAATTTTGATGATGTTGAAACTCTTGAAGTTGCATCATTGTCTCTTGATGAGCTAAATTTGGAAGTCGTTCTATTCACTGATGATGGCGAAGGAGGAGACGACATTGATACTATACCAATATCTTGAGTTTAATATTTTTCAGTAATATAGTTATGTATTGAAAGTTCTATTATGAGTTTGGTTTTGTTAGACTATAATTTAACTAAATGTTTTATTTTAATTTTTATATGTGTATCTTAAATGTATTGTATCTTGTATTATTCAATTAGTAACGTATCGCTGTATCGGATACGTATCATATCCGATATTCGTATGGTGTCCATGCTTCATTATCAAAAGGCTGCATCACTTTCTCACAGGAAATATTAAAAAAGCAAGTTGCAAGCCTCAATCCCTTGAAATTCCGATTCTTTATAAAGTTACAGGCAGATTTACTATGCATATCTTTTATTCTTTTGCAGCCCAATAATACTTCTCGGACTATCAAGGAACAGCTTGCAGCTATACCACCAGTTCTTGAACAGTGGACAGAAAATTTTATGTAAACATTTTATTCATTTCACCATGGCTCTGTCTCTTATGAATGACCCTCCTGCTATTTTGCTTCCACCACTGCTGTTCTGCTTAACTGACGCTGTTGTTGTTCTGTGCCAAATGTTGTTCTTGTGCGGCAGCGTACCCATGCGACGTTGTTCCTGTGTTCGTGCAAGCGACACTTTTCTTGTGTTTTATCTATTGGGATGCAGACTGGAAGAGAACTTGAGCTATCATTTGATGAATGATGTCCCTTGGACATTTTCTTTGGAAGAAACCCTTTTGGTGCTGAAATATGGGCCTGTTAGAGGTTGACAACGAGCCCTTGAAAATATCCTTGTCATGAAGAAACCATCTTATTTGTTTTATTCCTGTTAGAATTTCATGTTATGTTATCTATTCCTTAAAAGCATATACATTTTGCAACTTAATCTAGAAACTAAGGATAGTTACATTGTTATGGTTCTGTTGACCTACTCTGGCTTGGATTCACTACTTTTGGAATTAGTTGTGCTTCACTACTTTGGTTTAGACACACACACTCTAGAACTCAATGAATAACTTGCAAAATATAAACCATAGTATTGATAATCAAAGTGGTGGTTGATTGGATCTAATTTTGAGACATATTGCTTTTTGTTGTTAAAGAAAAACTTTGTTGCATTTGAAAAGTGACATTAACGAATGTTCATAATTTTCAGGCGTTATCACCTTGAACTATTTATTCATATGCTAATTCATATATTATTTTGATTAAACAATTTTGTCTTTTTTCATTTTATTTTTCTTATTGTTTTATTATATTTTAAAAATGTTATGCCAGCAATTCTTAAGAATGTTAATTTTATGCAACAACTTTGTTGTGGTGTGAGTATACTTTGATGTTCCTCCTTTGTTCCATTCATAGGATGATAGCATATAAAAAATCATGACCATAGTCTCTTCATGTTTCATGTTTCAGCATTGTCTTAAATGTCTCTGATGCTTTTACAATATGTAGAGCTGTCAAAATGGGCTAGCCCATATGGGCCGGCCCGTTAGGCCCAAAAAATCATAGGGCTTGGGCCTTAAAATTAGAGCCATATTTTTCAGGGCCTTTTTAGCCCAGCCCTGAAAAGCCCGCTACCCATTAGGGCTAGCCCATATGGGCCGTGGGTAGCCCATCAGGCCCGCATAATTATAAATTTTAAAAATATATACTAATATTTATATTATCTTACTCCAAAATAGCATATTGATTTTTCTCACTTCACTAAATTTTATCTCTATTTTATTCAATCTTTTTCTTTTAAATTTTATATATTAATATAATCAACATTTTTTCATCATATTATATTAGTTTTTCTCTTATAATAAATATTCATGTATTATTTTATGCAATTTAGACATATATTGTATTTAGAAACATATTATAGTATTCATAAGAGATAATATAATATTTAAAAATGTATTATGTTAAAAATAACATAATTTTTTTAATTATATTTATAGTAAATATTTTGGAGTTTTTATTTTAATTTTTTTAAATAAAAAAGCCCATTTATGGCCGGACTTCGGTAGTAAATCTCGAGCCCATATTACACAGGGCCTTTTTAGCTTTCTTATTATTTATTTTTTATCCTTTTGTAATTCATAAGTTATGTATTGACATTTAATTCGTTTATAGGTACTATAGTGATGAATGGCTCCATGAGGATCCAACTAGAGTTTCTCCACATGAGGATGAAGACATATCTACACAAAGGAATAACTGTTTTCAAAAATTGTTTACAACGGTTAAGGATAGAAAAAAGGATAAAATTGAATAAGCTAATTTCTCATCAAAATCAAATAGTTTTGATTCTTTTGACTCTATTGAAGATAAATGGGTATTAGATCCCAAATCTTGGTGGGTTATGCATGGTTCTCCCGCTCCTCTTCTTCAAAAGCTTGCCTTGAAGCTTCTAGTGCAACCTAGCTCTTCATCTTGTTGTGAAAGAAATTGGAGTACCTATTCATTTATCCACTCTTTAAAAAGAAACAAATTGAACCCTAAAAGAGCTGAAGACTTGGTTTATGAACATACAAATTTGAGGCTTTTGGGTAGAAAATGTGAAGAATACAAAGAAGGAAGTACTAAGATGTGGGACATTGGTGGAGATGCATGGGAAAGTTTTGATGGTGTTGAAACTCTTGAAGTTGCATCATTGTCTCTTGATGAGCCAAATTTGGAAGTCGTTCTATTCATTGATGATGGCGAAGGAGGAGACGACATTGATACTATACCAATATCTTAAGTTTAATATTTTTTAGTAATATAGTTATGTATTGAAAGTTTTATATGAGTTTGGTTTTGTTAGACTATAATTTAACTAAATATTTATTTTAATTTACAAATGTGTATCTTAAATGTATCGTATCTTGTATTATTCAATTAGTAACGTATCAATGTATCGGATACGTATCGTATCCAATATTCGTATCGTGTTCGTGCTTCATTATCAAAAGGCTGCATCACTTTCTCACAGGAAATAATAAAAAAAGCAAGTTGCAAGCCTCAATCCCTTGAAATTGCGATTCTTTATAAAGTTACAGGCAGATTTACTATGCATATCTTTTATTCTTTTGTAGCCCAATAATACTTCTCGGACTATAAAGGAACAGCTTGCAGCTATACCACCAGTTCTTGAACAGTGGACAGAAAATTTTATGTAAACATTTTATGTGTGGTTGAGATAATTTTTCACCACTTTGAATGAAGATTATCTCCTTTCTACCTTTCTTCTTCACCATAGCTAATTGCTAATGCTCATTTTCGGTTACTCCAATATGGTATCATTCGCTATTTGATCCTTCTTCCACAAATCATTACTCTCTGATATCGTTTTTCCCCCTTTCTCATGGCTCCACCGAGGAATCAACCTTCCGATCCTCTCTCCGTACCTCACTCACCGTTTTTCGTTCATCCAAGTGACGGTCCCAATTCAGTCACCGTTTCTCCGAAACTCACCGGTTCCAATTACCATTCTTGGGCGCGATCGATGAAGAGAGCTCTTGGTGGAAAATTGAAGCTGGAGTTCATTGATGGAAGTCTTCCTCCTCCGATTGACTCTTTCGATCCTTCATTTCGCGCGTGGAATCGTTGCAATATGCTGGTACATTCTTGGATCATGAATTCTGTTTCTGATTCTATAGCTCAATCTATTGTGTTTCTTGAGAATGTTGTTGATGTGTGGAACGATCTTAAAGAACGTTTTTCACAAGGCGATTTGATTCGCATTTCTGAATTACAACAAGAAATTTTTAGTCTCAAACAAGAAGATAAATCTGTTACTTCTTTCTTTTCTGAATTGAAAATCTTGTGGGAAGAACTTGATTTATATCTGCCTTTACCAATGTGTACCTGTCGCATTCAATGCTCTTGTGAAGCCATGCACAGAGCTAGATCAAATCATCAATTGCTGCATATTATTAGGTTTTTGACTGGCCTAAATGATAGCTTTGCTGTGGTAAAATCCGAAATTCTTCTAATGGAACCATTGCCTCCTTTGAATAAGATCTTCTCTATGGTAATCCAACATGAGAGACAAAATCCCATTCAAACTTCCCCTGATGAATCCCAGGCTTTGATAAATGCTGCTGATTCGAAAAGGTTTCCTTCAAAATTCAATAAAACAAGTGCTCGTATCTGTAATTTCTGTGGAAAGACCAATCATACTGTTGAGAATTGTTTCAAGAAACATGGAGTTTCACCTCATATGCAGAAACAGTACTCCACTTCTGTGAATAATGCTAGTGCTGAAGGAGGAGATCAAGGATCTACTTCAAATTCTACTTCTAATTCTGTTGACATGAAGAGTGGCAATTCACCTATGACTCAGGATCAGTTTAATGCCCTGATGGAGCTACTCCAAAAATCTGGTCTTAATCATGCTACTGGGAATGCTTCCTCTAATCAAGTTGCTACTGCTAACACATCCTCAGGTACTATCCAATCCCCTTTAACCATTCATAATCCTAGTTTTTGGATAGTTGACTCTGGTGCTAGTGATCACATTTGTGGTTCTCTGTCTTGGTTCCAAAATTATACTGCTATCCCTCCCATACATGTTAAACTACCTAATGGTCATTCTATTCTTGCCAAATATTCTGGAACTGTCAGTTTCTCTCCTCAATTTTCTGTATCCAATGTTTTGTTCATTCCTGAATTCACTTTGAATTTAATTTTTGTGTCCAAGTTATGTGGAGGTTCCAAATATAATGTTAAGTTTTCTGGTGCACATTGTTATATACAGGACACCACATCCTTGATGATGATTGGTTCAGCTGAAAGGAGGGATGGCTTGTATTACTTACACATAGAAGATAAGCCATTCATTAATCATTCTTCTTATGTCTCTGTTAATTCTGTTTCGTTACCTGATAAAGCCTTATGGCATTTTAGGCTAGGACATTTGTCTCAAAACAGATTATCTGCTTTACACTCTTTGTATCCATTCATTGTTGTTAATAATAAATATGTATGTGACATTTGTCACTTTGCTCGCCAAAGAAAACTTCCATATCATGATAGCTCAAGTAGAGCCTCAATTCCTTATGATATGGTGCAATTTGACATTTGGGGACCCTTGGCAATTAAATCCTTCCATGGTCATGCATATTTCCTCACTGCAGTTGATGACTGCAGCAGATATACTTGGATAACCCTAATGAAAACTAAGTCTGAAGCTAGGCAGCATGTCATTAATTTTGTTAAACTCATTGAGAAACAACATTCTGCTAAGGTTAAGATCATTAGAACTGATAATGGGCCTGAATTTAACATGCCTGAATTTTATGCCACAAATGGCATAGTCCATCAAACTAGTTGTGTTGAGTCTCCACAACAAAATGGTAGAGTGGAGAGAAAACACCAACACCTTCTAAATGTTGGAAGAGCACTTCTTTTTCAATCTAAACTCCCAAAGAAATTTTGGTTCTATGCTCTTTTACATGCCACTTTTATTATCAATAAAATCCCTACTCCTGTCCTAAATAATCAGTCACCTCATTTTCTTTTACATCATGAGGTACCTAACATTCAAAATCTCAAAGTTTCTGGTTCCTTGGCATATGCTTCCACACTTCAAATAAATAGAACTAAACTTGAGCCTAGAAGTAGAAAGTGTGTTTTCCTAGGATATAGGAATGGCATGAAAGGAGTTGTATTATATGACATTCATACTCATGATATTTTTGTTTCCAGAAATGTGACACATCATGAACTTATATTCCCTTACTCAGGGGATCATCATCCTTCTTGGCATTATCATATGCATGTAGAGTCTCCAGTCAGTTCTGATACTTCATTCAGTCCTGATACTTCAGCTTCCCCTACTCCTATTTCAGTTCCTCCATTAGTTAACATTCAGGATGATGTTCATATGGGACATTCAGACATCACTGATGTGGTTGAGCATCATCATGCTAACATTGATGTTGGCAACTCTGCAAATGAGTCTGCCAATAGTAGACCTGTTAGGAACAAGCATGCTCCTTCTTATCTCTCTGATTATGTATGTCATACTTCCCATAATTCTGTTGATAAATCCTGCAATTCTTGTACTAATGTTCTGTATCCTATCTCTGCCTTTGATTCTCTTTCTCATTTGTCTGAATCCCATAGAGTTTTTACTACTTCAATCACACATGACATTGAACCCAAAAATTACAAAGAGGCTTGCTTATCTGAAAATTGGGTAAAGGCAATGAATTCTGAGATAGAGGCATTACTTAAAAATAAGACTTGGAACATTGTAGACCTACCTCCTCATGTCAAACCTATAGGGAGTAGATGGGTTTACAAAGTCAAACATAAAGCTGATGGCTCTGTGGAGAGATATAAAGCCAGATTAGTAGCCAAAGGCTACAATCAGATTGAAGGGCTGGATTTTTTTGACACTTTTTCCCCTATTGCAAAACTGACCACAGTTAGAACACTTATAGCTGCTGCTGCCATCAAGGGTTGGTTTTTACATCAACTTGATGTGAATAATGCATTTTTGCATGGGGATTTACAAGAGGATGTTTATATGACCATACCAGAGGGACTTCCTTGTGATAAACCAAATCAAGTTTGCAAATTGACGAAGAGTTTGTATGGTTTAAAACAGGCAAGTCGAAAGTGGTATGAGAAGCTAACTGCTTTGCTTATTCAACAAGGATACATTCAGTCTTCTGCTGATTATTCATTGTTCACTCTCAGTACTGCCAATTCATTCACTGCTATATTGGTGTATGTAGACGACATAATTTTGGCTGGTAATTCTATGGAAGAATTTGACAAAATTAAAGTCTGTTTGGATACCAATTTTAGTATCAAGGATCTTGGTTTGTTGAAGTATTTCTTGGGGCTTGAGGTTGCTCATTCCAAGGAAGGAATTACTTTGTCTCAAAGGAAATACTGCCTTGATCTTCTCCAAGAATCAGGTCTCATTGGTTCAAAGCCTGCAGCTACTCCTCTTGACCCTTCAATCAAGTTACATGCTGATAGTGGTAAACCTTTCGATGACATTGGTGCCTATAGAAGACTTATTGGCCGTCTTTTATACCTCAACACTACCAGGCCAGATATCACATATGCTACACAGCAACTCAGTCAATTCCTTCACTGCCCAACGATGATCCATTATGTTATACCCCAAAATTTGCCCGCATCTTTTTTCAAGAAAACTCCAATCTGAAAATTAAGAGTCTCATATAATCATGGATTTTTTCAACAAATATCCTGACATATGAAATACTTAGCTTTTAGAATTTTTTCTTATACAGTAATTTGGCTTGCAGTTGAATTTATTCTTACGCAAACGCCAAATACTGTTTATTACTTCACACATGCTATTTATTTATTTACAGATAAATAGTACTGACACAATTGGTACAGAGTTAAATCTTTTTGCAGGCGCAGAATCAGGAAACTCAGACTGTACTGGTAACAAGTAGATTATTATTATCTTTTGTTTCCCACTAATTTTTGTACTATATTCCATTATTTTCAAAAATCTTTTCAAATCTCTTTTCCAAAAATCAAATCCTAACTTTATTCTCTACATCTCTCTTTTTCCCAACACTATCATACACTTTCTTTCAAATCTTACTTCCACTCAAATTTTCCTTTTGTACGGAATCACATCATTCCCCAACGTCTCTATCCTTCTTTCCACTCTATAAATACCTCTCATTTTTTCATAAAAATCTCACAACAAATTCTAATTCATCTCTCAAATTTCTACTTCATAATCCATCCTTTTCCCCGACAAAATGGCGAAGTGGTGGGAAACGTGTTTTCTTATGATCATCACCATTGCTACGGTGATCATGTCTTTCTTCTGTCTGCATAGCCCGGAACACTGTGGACCTGGGATGCTTATGCTCCCAATCATCTACATGTTACTATTTGTAGCATGGGTTATCAATCGTCATTCTTAAAATTTGCCGTATTTCTTATTTCTTAAATGTACCGTTTATTCGTACTGTTCAATATAGTATGTAATATTTGTACTGTCAGTATTAAATATTGTACTACTTGTCATAATATTGCTTAATTACTCAGATAATATTTTATGTGTTTTCTCCCAGTCAAATATTCATTTTTCTGTGCATTAAATGATTTTCAGGGTTATTATCGGTAATTTTGCCCGCATACAGTAAATATTAGTTATTTATTATGTCTGTGTTTTTCTAACAAGTCATGTAAATAAACTTTCATTTTTCACATAAAACATAAAACAAAAACAACAAAAAAGAAAATTAACTTTGACTGTTGATTTTTCACTCTAACTGCTACGTCAATACCTGAACAGTCAGTTGACAGCCAAACTGCTGGCAATACAATTCTCAGTGTTTTGTACCATCAATCAAATCAATCTTTCACAATTCAAAATTCCAAGATTTTTGTTCTAGAAGTCTTCTGAATATCACGCGATTAGCAGAGACTCAACACTGCACAAAAATCAGGTACGCTTAACTGTCTCCTACATAAACAGTCCCTGACTAGGGTTTTCTTGTTTTTACAGGAGAAACAAGTTTTTGAGAGCTCAAATGGATTTCATACACATCCATATATCTCAAAGTACCATCATACAAATTTTCAAACTTCAATTCACTCAGACGCACCGTCAGCAGCTCAAACAGTCAACAGACGACCCGTTTGACCAAAAAAGTCAACAGACAGTCAAAAATGAAATTTTTTGTCAAAGTCCATATTTTGTCAAAGGATTCATCATTTGATCATTGGATGATCATAATTCATCAAGGAAAGATCAAAAATCAACAAAACCCTAAGATTCAAAATTAGGGTTTTTGCCTGAAAAGTCAACTCAACTTTGACTGATCATAACTCTCTCATCCTTCATCCAAAAAATTCAAACCAAAGCTCATTTTGAAGGAAATTCAATTATCTTTCAAATGCCATTGATCCCATGGTCATTGGATTCACCATTTGAAAAATATGATCAAAGACATTACAGGTCATTTTCAAAGTCAACAAAAAGACACTTTTTTCAAAAGGACACACAAAGAGCATCAAAAATCATTTTGACATGAGACCAAAGGCATTGGTTAGAGGACTCTTTGAGGTTTCCAAGAAGTGCAAGATCTCCTTCATATGACAAAAATTGAGGGATTTACACCTTGTTGAAGTTGGCTAAATTTTGGAAAATGCATAAAACCAACATTGCTCAAAAATGCATTTTTTTTCCAAATGGGGCCAAGTTTTCATGGTTCAAACATCATTTCCATGATATTATGGGCCTCCCACGACCAAGACTAAGCCCACACCATTTTTATTTCATTTTTTGCATAACTTTATCTTATTTTAAGATTAAATTAAAAAGAAAAATGAAAGGATAATGGATGGCTTAAATCTTAAGCATGACTCACCCAAGGAATCTTCATTTTTCTGCAGAGAATTGAAGAGCAAGGCAAGAGCATTGAAGACAAGAAGACTTGGTCAATAATTCAAAGCTTTTTAATATAAAAAATTTAAGAATTCCACAAAGGCAACTAGATGCTTCTTAGCTTCAATTCTAAGCACTCAATGCTTATATATAGGCTAGCATACTTCAGTAATAAGGGGAGAAGTTCAGAAACAAAGCCTTGCTGATAACACACTTGTAATCACTTGAAATTTTTTCAAAGAAATTCAAAATTCGAATTTTAATTTCTATCTTGTTTCAGTTCAAATTAAACACTCAAATACAATCCTCAAGTATCATTGAACGTATTCCAATCAATTGCAAGCCTTGAAGCTCACTAAATCGAGCTATACAGGTCATAATTTGTTCAAATCTAAATCAACTCGTATCTGGTCATTCATACATGTTTAACAAGATGTAGACATGTATTTGTGTTTGGTTTGAGGTCCTAATCATTTCTGGAAACTTAATTGAAGTTTGGACGCCTATACGTAGGATCACCATTTTAGGGTTCGAACCTTTAAATTTGGGGTTTTACTATCCATGCAAAATTATTAACTCTAAATGGTACCATTAGAATCGCATGAACAATACGAACTGAACCATGGTATCGCGCCAGATTTATATTAGTGTTTGCTAGTATTCGCTATTTTCAACAGGTGTAAAATGTTGGAGTTTTTACACCACCTGCAAATGAAAGGTGTAAAAGCCCATCCTGAGGAAGAAGACGATGCGTGGCGTCCTCTGATTGGCTGGAGGGCGCGCGCGTGTTTTTTGAATTAATCTTGGATTCTGTGTTTTGCAGGTACATCACGTGGTATGGTCCCTCATGCTGGTGACCATCAGATCCACTAGCCAGCTCATCCAACGCACCAGACAAGTGATCCACACCATAGACCACACTTATCCACCACACCTAAACATGTATCCTTTTATTTTCTATTTTATTTTAATTTTCTTTGCAAAATTAATTAAAAATAGTTTTTAAAAATCCAAAAAATACACAAAAAATATTTTTAGACTTCTAAAATAATATATTATTTTCTGAAATAAAAATATTTTATTTTTCTTCAAAATTTCAATATTTTGCATAATTAATTAGTATATATTTATATATTGGCTTTTTAATTATTCTAACCAATCAAAAAATCATAAAAAAAATTGTTCTTTATATAAAATATTGTTTATATATTACAAACTAATTTTGTACATATTTTGAATAATTTTCTCTCTAAGTTTTAATTATTTGTATAATTATTTGCATAATTATGTGTTAATTAGCTTAATCAATTTCAAATCAATTTCAAAAATTCCAAAAAAATTAGTTTTGTTTTAAAATTAATTGACAAATATTTTGTACATATTTTAAACTTAATTTCTAGGTTTAAATCTATTTTCATCTTTTTTTTCTTCATTTTAATTTAATTAATCATGCATTAATCATAATTAAAATCAATCATAAAAAATCCAAAAAAACATGCCTTTTATTTTTCTTGCAATTTAAATTCCTAGATAAATGTATAGGATGTCAAATTCATGTAAATAGGCTAGTTTACATTTCCTGCACAATTGATGTAATAGCGTAGATTTACTTTCCGCACTTTACATTTCCGCATTTTAATTTCCAGCAAATATAAACTGCGTGTATGTCAAAGATAAAATTGAACCGTTAGATCACTAACTTCAAAGATAAAATATCTGAATCCAAACACAATCACACTTGCACCTTTTAAGGTAATCCCTTCTCATTCTTTTCAAAATCAAAGTCAAAATTCTACTGTTTCGAGTACAAAATCGAACCTTTTGTTTATATCCGGTGAAAGGATAGATTTTTAAAGGAAATAGGATAAAGACCTTACAACTCAAGGTAGACCTCCTAGTTTGCTTGCTCAAATCAAAACAAACAAAATTCTCATACGCTGTTGTTTTTCAAAACAAAACTTTCAAAAAAGACAATACTTTGTATACATCCAAACACGGATTATTACAAAGTTAACGTTCTTTTCAAAACATCTTTCGAAAGATAAACAAGCATTTTGTATACATCCACACACGGATCATTACAAAATTCAATTTACAAAAGTATTTGAAACCACATATGAGCATTCTAAAGCAATTGAAAAGTGATCGAAAAACAAGTGAGCTAAGCAAACTTAAGAGCCCATGGATAACCATGGATACAAAGGGTGCTAACACCTTCCCTTTGTATAACCTACCCCCTTACCCAGAATTTCTTAAAGGTCTTTTTTCTGTTTCTTTTATAAACCTTTCCTTAATTGGATAAAATAAAAGGTCGGTGGCGACTCTGTGAATTTTCAAAATGCGAAAGCATTAAGCAATAAAAAAAAGAGTCAGTTCACGTATCTCTCCTGAACAGAGGTATGGCCCGGGATAAAAAACGGAGGTCCACACATTATCAAGCTGCTTGTCGTATTTTGCGGTACTTGAAGTGCTGTCTTGGGAGAGGCTTGTTGTTCCCTAAAACATCTGAACTACAAATTCTGGGCTACTCAGATGCTGACTGGGCAGGATGCCTTGATTCTCGCAAGTCAATTTCTGGATATTGTTTCTTTTTGGGCACCTCTCTCATCTCATGGAGGGCAAAGAAACAGCAGACCATATCACGGTCCTCATCTGAAGCTGAGTATAGAGCTCTTTCATTTGCTACTTGTGAATTGATTTGGCTGACCTATTTGTTGAAAGAGCTTCGAATATCTTGTTCAAAGCTTCTTGTACTATACTGTGACAGCCAGAGTGCTCTACACATCGCATCTAATCCGGTGTTTCATGAACGCACCAAGCATCTTGAAATTGATTGCCATTTAGTTCGCGAAAAGTTACAGCAAGGTTTGCTCAGGTTGCTCCCCATCTCCACACATGAGCAGCTGGCAGATTTTCTCACTAAAGCTTTACCCGTTGCTACCTTCAACAAATTTGTTTCCAAGCTTGGCATGATCAATATATACCATGCTTAGCTTGAGGGGGACTGTTAAGATAGTTAATTAGTTGAGTGATTAACTTGGTTAATCTCTTTTTAATACTTTCCCGCTCATTTTATATTCAAAATGTATATAAGCTATCTTGTAATACTTTGTGTGGTTGAGATAATTTTTCACCACTTTGAATGAAGATTAGCTCCTTTCTACCTTTCTTCTTCACCATAGCTAATTGCTAATGCTCATTTTCTGTTACTCCAATAGATTGGATCTAATTTTGAGACATATTGCTTTTTGTTGTTAAAGAAAAACTTTGTTGCATTTGAAAAGTGACATTAACGAATGTTCATAATTTTCAGGCGTTATCACCTTGAACTATTTATTCATATGCTAATTCATATATTATTTTGATTAAACAATTTTGTCTTTTTTCATTTTATTTTTCATATTGTTTTATTATATTTTAAAAATAAAACCATGTGTATGACACCAGTACTTGTGCAAATACACGGGTTATTATATTTTTTGTACAATTATAAAAAATAAAATCCAAAATAATGTATTAATCCAAACATGATATTAATGTTTTGTTTTTTTTTTCATTATTTATGTATCTATTTTTTTTTTTGAAATTATTTTTAAATCAAGATACAAATATTTTGAACATAATATATGTATAGCAACATTTCATGTATCACCCTATTTTATTATAGTTAATTGAGATTTCAAGTCTATTTTGTGTTGGCTAAAAGTATTTTATTTTCTTTTGACTTCAAATATGTATTTCTCGTATTAAAAATTGGTTATATATATATATATATATATATATATATATATATATATATATATATATATATATATATATTGAATTAAACTGACAATTAAGTTATAGCTATGAATATAATTAAGATTGCAACATTGAATATTTTTATTTAAAATTTAATAAATACACCATTAAATATTTTCTTTGGAGCTCGCCCAAAAATAAAACAGGGTGTCTGCTATGATGCCAATTGAAATTTTGGCACTTTACAAAACGAATATCGTATATAATGTTAGGGCTTTCAGAATGTCGCATATAATGTTAAGACATAGTAATAATTGAAAATCAATAAACAATTTAAACATCAAGTTGCAGGAAGTAAATAACTTAGTTAAGTTGTTAACCCAATTCGCTATAATGTCACCAACATATGGGGACATCTAAGCCAGGAAGGAAATCCACTATAATAGTTTAGTTTGAAGTTCTAAACAACCTCTTGTCTTACAAACTTCTCACCTAATTACTACACATGCAATTTCTATATAACAACTCCTATATAAGAACTTCCACTTAATCACACAACAGTGATGATAACATCAAAGACAATCAAGAAGGAGACACACTCCAATAAAAAGAATACACTACTGCTTAAAAGCTTACTAGTGATTCACAATTACAACTTAACTAAAGAGACCAACTCATGCATCAAAACGATCAAGATTGATTCACAATTAACAAAGAACAATAAACAGACCAAACCCTAAAGTATATTCTTCTCACATGCAGCTTCGTCAATCCTTTATGTTTAGAGTCTTTCTTTTTATAGTCATAAAAGCACCTGAGCTTGGATATTAAATCTGGCCAAAACAAATAATTTGCAAATCAAATCAAATATTTTGTTGCAGAATATAATGTTCTCATTAATGTTTTAACATCCAATCTTGAGAACTAAATTTTCAGATATTACTTGCTTGAAACAAATTTTTAAAAAAACAAATTTCCATATGCGCAACTTGGTCTACACGTAACAATAATCAAATCTTCAGAATTACAAAAACAAATCTTCTAAAACTAGAAACAACACGGGCTGCAATGTCGTACCAACATATCATGATATCTTGTCCAACATCTTGTTGAACTAGTTGTTTTAACAAAATGCAGCCAACAAACCAAAACCTAACAATGATGCTGATGATGCGTGGTTAAATGCTACCACACATCAGCCTAGTGAAGATGAACAACACTGAGACCAATGGAGGCAACATTCTTGGACCGAACAAGGAGAAAACTATAGGGGTTTGATGCAGGTTCTTATGACTTTTATTCTTGGATCGAACCTTTTGTTTATATCCGGTGAAAGGATAGATTTTTAAAGGAAATAGGATAAAGACCTTACAACTCAAGGTAGACCTCCTAGTTTGCTTGCTCAAATCAAAACAAACAAAATTCTCATACGCTGTTGTTTTTCAAAACAAAACTTTCAAAAAAGACAATACTTTGTATACATCCAAACACGGATTATTACAAAGTTAACGTTCTTTTCAAAACATCTTTCGAAAGATAAACAAGCATTTTGTATACATCCACACACGGATCATTACAAAATTCAATTTACAAAAGTATTTGAAACCACATATGAGCATTCTAAAGCAATTGAAAAGTGATCGAAAAACAAGTGAGCTAAGCAAACTTAAGAGCCCATGGATAACCATGGATACAAAGGGTGCTAACACCTTCCCTTTGTATAACCTACCCCCTTACCCAGAATTTCTTAAAGGTCTTTTTTCTGTTTCTTTTATAAACCTTTCCTTAATTGGATAAAATAAAAGGTCGGTGGCGACTCTGTGAATTTTCAAAATGCGAAAGCATTAAGCAATAAAAAAAAGAGTCAGTTCACGTATCTCTCCTGAACAGAGGTATGGCCCGGGATAAAAAACGGAGGTCCACACATTATCAAGCTGCTTGTCGTATTTTGCGGTACTTGAAGTGCTGTCCTGGGAGAGGCTTGTTGTTCCCTAAAACATCTGAACTACAAATTCTGGGCTACTCAGATGCTGACTGGGCAGGATGCCTTGATTCTCGCAAGTCAATTTCTGGATATTGTTTCTTTTTGGGCACCTCTCTCATCTCATGGAGGGCAAAGAAACAGCAGACCATATCACGGTCCTCATCTGAAGCTGAGTATAGAGCTCTTTCATTTGCTACTTGTGAATTGATTTGGCTGACCTATTTGTTGAAAGAGCTTCGAATATCTTGTTCAAAGCTTCTTGTACTATACTGTGACAGCCAGAGTGCTCTACACATCGCATCTAATCCGGTGTTTCATGAACGCACCAAGCATCTTGAAATTGATTGCCATTTAGTTCGCGAAAAGTTACAGCAAGGTTTGCTCAGGTTGCTCCCCATCTCCACACATGAGCAGCTGGCAGATTTTCTCACTAAAGCTTTACCCGTTGCTACCTTCAACAAATTTGTTTCCAAGCTTGGCATGATCAATATATACCATGCTTAGCTTGAGGGGGACTGTTAAGATAGTTAATTAGTTGAGTGATTAACTTGGTTAATCTCTTTTTAATACTTTCCCGCTCATTTTATATTCAAAATGTATATAAGCTATCTTGTAATACTTTGTGTGGTTGAGATAATTTTTCACCACTTTGAATGAAGATTAGCTCCTTTCTACCTTTCTTCTTCACCATAGCTAATTGCTAATGCTCATTTTCTGTTACTCCAATAGATTGGATCTAATTTTGAGACATATTGCTTTTTGTTGTTAAAGAAAAACTTTGTTGCATTTGAAAAGTGACATTAACGAATGTTCATAATTTTCAGGCGTTATCACCTTGAACTATTTATTCATATGCTAATTCATATATTATTTTGATTAAACAATTTTGTCTTTTTTCATTTTATTTTTCATATTGTTTTATTATATTTTAAAAATAAAACCATGTGTATGACACCAGTACTTGTGCAAATACACGGGTTATTATATTTTTTGTACAATTATAAAAAATAAAATCCAAAATAATGTATTAATCCAAACATGATATTAATGTTTTGTTTTTTTTTTTCATTATTTATGTATCTATTTTTTTTTTTGAAATTATTTTTAAATCAAGATACAAATATTTTGAACATAATATATGTATAGCAACATTTCATGTATCACCCTATTTTATTATAGTTAATTGAGATTTCAAGTCTATTTTGTGTTGGCTAAAAGTATTTTATTTTCTTTTGACTTCAAATATGTATTTCTCGTATTAAAAATTGGTTATATATATATATATATATATATATATATATATATATATATATATATATATATATATATATATATATATATATATATATATATATATATATATATATATATATATATATATATATATATATATATATATATATATATATATATATATATATATATATATATATATATATATTGAATTAAACTGACAATTAAGTTATAGCTATGAATATAATTAAGATTGCAACATTGAATATTTTTATTTAAAATTTAATAAATACACCATTAAATATTTTCTTTGGAGCTCGCCCAAAAATAAAACAGGGTGTCTGCTATGATGCCAATTGAAATTTTGGCACTTTACAAAACGAATATCGTATATAATGTTAGGGCTTTCAGAATGTCGCATATAATGTTAAGACATAGTAATAATTGAAAATCAATAAACAATTTAAACATCAAGTTGCAGGAAGTAAATAACTTAGTTAAGTTGTTAACCCAATTCGCTATAATGTCACCAACATATGGGGACATCTAAGCCAGGAAGGAAATCCACTATAATAGTTTAGTTTGAAGTTCTAAACAACCTCTTGTCTTACAAACTTCTCACCTAATTACTACACATGCAATTTCTATATAACAACTCCTATATAAGAACTTCCACTTAATCACACAACAGTGATGATAACATCAAAGACAATCAAGAAGGAGACACACTCCAATAAAAAGAATACACTACTGCTTAAAAGCTTATTAGTGATTCACAATTACAACTTAACTAAAGAGACCAACTCATGCATCAAAACGATCAAGATTGATTCACAATTAACAAAGAACAATAAACAGACCAAACCCTAAAGTATATTCTTCTCACATGCAGCTTCGTCAATCCTTTATGTTTAGAGTCTTTCTTTTTATAGTCATAAAAGCACCTGAGCTTGGATATTAAATCTGGCCAAAACAAATAATTTGCAAATCAAATCAAATATTCTGTTGCAGAATATAATGTTCTCATTAATGTTTTAACATCCAATCTTGAGAACTAAATTTTCAGATATTACTTGCTTGAAACAAATTTTTAAAAAAACAAATTTCCATATGCGCAACTTGGTCTACACGTAACAATAATCAAATCTTCAGAATTACAAAAACAAATCTTCTAAAACTAGAAACAACACGGGCTGCAATGTCGTACCAACATATCATGATATCTTGTCCAACATCTTGTTGAACTAGTTGTTTTAACAAAATGCAGCCAACAAACCAAAACCTAACAATGATGCTGATGATGCGTGGTTAAATGCTACCACACATCAGCCTAGTGAAGATGAACAACACTGAGACCAATGGAGGCAACATTATTGGACCGAACAAGGAGAAAACTATAGGGGTTTGATGCAGGTTCTTATGACTTTTATTCTTGGATCGAACCTTTTGTTTATATCCGGTGAAAGGATAGATTTTTAAAGGAAATAGGATAAAGACCTTACAACTCAAGGTAGACCTCCTAGTTTGCTTGCTCAAATCAAAACAAACAAAATTCTCATACGCTGTTGTTTTTCAAAACAAAACTTTCAAAAAAGACAATACTTTTTATACATCCAAACACGGATTATTACAAAGTTAACGTTCTTTTCAAAACATCTTTCGAAAGATAAACAAGCATTTTGTATACATCCACACACGGATCATTACAAAATTCAATTTACAAAAGTATTTGAAACCACATATGAGCATTCTAAAGCAATTGAAAAGTGATCGAAAAACAAGTGAGCTAAGCAAACTTAAGAGCCCATGGATAACCATGGATACAAAGGGTGCTAACACCTTCCCTTTGTATAACCTACCCCCTTACCCAGAATTTCTTAAAGGTCTTTTTTCTGTTTCTTTTATAAACCTTTCCTTAATTGGATAAAATAAAAGGTCGGTGGCGACTCTGTGAATTTTCAAAATGCGAAAGCATTAAGCAATAAAAAAAAGAGTCAGTTCATGTATCTCTCCTGAACAGAGGTATGGCCCGGGATAAAAAACGGAGGTCCACACATTATCAAGCTGCTTGTCGTATTTTGCGGTACTTGAAGTGCTGTCCTGGGAGAGGCTTGTTGTTCCCTAAAACATCTGAACTACAAATTCTGGGCTACTCAGATGCTGACTGGGCAGGATGCCTTGATTCTCGCAAGTCAATTTCTGGATATTGTTTCTTTTTGGGCACCTCTCTCATCTCATGGAGGGCAAAGAAACAGCAGACCATATCACGGTCCTCATCTGAAGCTGAGTATAGAGCTCTTTCATTTGCTACTTGTGAATTGATTTGGCTGACCTATTTGTTGAAAGAGCTTCGAATATCTTGTTCAAAGCTTCTTGTACTATACTGTGACAGCCAGAGTGCTCTACACATCGCATCTAATCCGGTGTTTCATGAACGCACCAAGCATCTTGAAATTGATTGCCATTTAGTTCGCGAAAAGTTACAGCAAGGTTTGCTCAGGTTGCTCCCCATCTCCACACATGAGCAGCTGGCAGATTTTCTCACTAAAGCTTTACCCGTTGCTACCTTCAACAAATTTGTTTCCAAGCTTGGCATGATCAATATATACCATGCTTAGCTTGAGGGGGACTGTTAAGATAGTTAATTAGTTGAGTGATTAACTTGGTTAATCTCTTTTTAATACTTTCCCGCTCATTTTATATTCAAAATGTATATAAGCTATCTTGTAATACTTTGTGTGGTTGAGATAATTTTTCACCACTTTGAATGAAGATTAGCTCCTTTCTACCTTTCTTCTTCACCATAGCTAATTGCTAATGCTCATTTTCTGTTACTCCAATAGATTGGATCTAATTTTGAGACATATTGCTTTTTGTTGTTAAAGAAAAACTTTGTTGCATTTGAAAAGTGACATTAACGAATGTTCATAATTTTCAGGCGTTATCACCTTGAACTATTTATTCATATGCTAATTCATATATTATTTTGATTAAACAATTTTGTCTTTTTTCATTTTATTTTTCATATTGTTTTATTATATTTTAAAAATAAAACCATGTGTATGACACCAGTACTTGTGCAAATACACGGGTTATTATATTTTTTGTACAATTATAAAAAATAAAATCCAAAATAATGTATTAATCCAAACATGATATTAATGTTTTGTTTTTTTTTTCATTATTTATGTATCTATTTTTTTTTTTTGAAATTATTTTTAAATCAAGATACAAATATTTTGAACATAATATATGTATAGCAACATTTCATGTATCACCCTATTTTATTATAGTTAATTGAGATTTCAAGTCTATTTTGTGTTGGCTAAAAGTATTTTATTTTCTTTTGACTTCAAATATGTATTTCTCGTATTAAAAATTGGTTATATATATATATATATATATATATATATATATATATATATATATATATATATATATATATATATATATATATATATATATATATATATATATATATATATATATATATATATATATATATATATATATATATATATATATATATATATATATATATATATATATATATATTGAATTAAACTGACAATTAAGTTATAGCTATGAATATAATTAAGATTGCAACATTGAATATTTTTATTTAAAATTTAATAAATACACCATTAAATATTTTCTTTGGAGCTCGCCCAAAAATAAAACAGGGTGTCTGCTATGATGCCAATTGAAATTTTGGCACTTTACAAAACGAATATCGTATATAATGTTAGGGCTTTCAGAATGTCGCATATAATGTTAAGACATAGTAATAATTGAAAATCAATAAACAATTTAAACATCAAGTTGCAGGAAGTAAATAACTTAGTTAAGTTGTTAACCCAATTCGCTATAATGTCACCAACATATGGGGACATCTAAGCCAGGAAGGAAATCCACTATAATAGTTTAGTTTGAAGTTCTAAACAACCTCTTGTCTTACAAACTTCTCACCTAATTACTACACATGCAATTTCTATATAACAACTCCTATATAAGAACTTCCACTTAATCACACAACAGTGATGATAACATCAAAGACAATCAAGAAGGAGACACACTCCAATAAAAAGAATACACTACTGCTTAAAAGCTTATTAGTGATTCACAATTACAACTTAACTAAAGAGACCAACTCATGCATCAAAACGATCAAGATTGATTCACAATTAACAAAGAACAATAAACAGACCAAACCCTAAAGTATATTCTTCTCACATGCAGCTTCGTCAATCCTTTATGTTTAGAGTCTTTCTTTTTATAGTCATAAAAGCACCTGAGCTTGGATATTAAATCTGGCCAAAACAAATAATTTGCAAATCAAATCAAATATTCTGTTGCAGAATATAATGTTCTCATTAATGTTTTAACATCCAATCTTGAGAACTAAATTTTCAGATATTACTTGCTTGAAACAAATTTTTAAAAAAACAAATTTCCATATGCGCAACTTGGTCTACACGTAACAATAATCAAATCTTCAGAATTACAAAAACAAATCTTCTAAAACTAGAAACAACACGGGCTGCAATGTCGTACCAACATATCATGATATCTTGTCCAACATCTTGTTGAACTAGTTGTTTTAACAAAATGCAGCCAACAAACCAAAACCTAACAATGATGCTGATGATGCGTGGTTAAATGCTACCACACATCAGCCTAGTGAAGATGAACAACACTGAGACCAATGGAGGCAACATTCTTGGACCGAACAAGGAGAAAACTATAGGGGTTTGATGCAGGTTCTTATGACTTTTATTCTTGGATCGAACCTTTTGTTTATATCCGGTGAAAGGATAGATTTTTAAAGGAAATAGGATAAAGACCTTACAACTCAAGGTAGACCTCCTAGTTTGCTTGCTCAAATCAAAACAAACAAAATTCTCATACGCTGTTGTTTTTCAAAACAAAACTTTCAAAAAAGACAATACTTTGTATACATCCAAACACGGATTATTACAAAGTTAACGTTCTTTTCAAAACATCTTTCGAAAGATAAACAAGCATTTTGTATACATCCACACACGGATCATTACAAAATTCAATTTACAAAAGTATTTGAAACCACATATGAGCATTCTAAAGCAATTGAAAAGTGATCGAAAAACAAGTGAGCTAAGCAAACTTAAGAGCCCATGGATAACCATGGATACAAAGGGTGCTAACACCTTCCCTTTGTATAACCTACCCCCTTACCCAGAATTTCTTAAAGGTCTTTTTTCTGTTTCTTTTATAAACCTTTCCTTAATTGGATAAAATAAAAGGTCGGTGGCGACTCTGTGAATTTTCAAAATGCGAAAGCATTAAGCAATAAAAAAAAGAGTCAGTTCACGTATCTCTCCTGAACAGAGGTATGGCCCGGGATAAAAAACGGAGGTCCACACATTATCAAGCTGCTTGTCGTATTTTGCGGTACTTGAAGTGCTGTCCTGGGAGAGGCTTGTTGTTCCCTAAAACATCTGAACTACAAATTCTGGGCTACTCAGATGCTGACTGGGCAGGATGCCTTGATTCTCGCAAGTCAATTTCTGGATATTGTTTCTTTTTGGGCACCTCTCTCATCTCATGGAGGGCAAAGAAACAGCAGACCATATCACGGTCCTCATCTGAAGCTGAGTATAGAGCTCTTTCATTTGCTACTTGTGAATTGATTTGGCTGACCTATTTGTTGAAAGAGCTTCGAATATCTTGTTCAAAGCTTCTTGTACTATACTGTGACAGCCAGAGTGCTCTACACATCGCATCTAATCCGGTGTTTCATGAACGCACCAAGCATCTTGAAATTGATTGCCATTTAGTTCGCGAAAAGTTACAGCAAGGTTTGCTCAGGTTGCTCCCCATCTCCACACATGAGCAGCTGGCAGATTTTCTCACTAAAGCTTTACCCGTTGCTACCTTCAACAAATTTGTTTCCAAGCTTGGCATGATCAATATATACCATGCTTAGCTTGAGGGGGACTGTTAAGATAGTTAATTAGTTGAGTGATTAACTTGGTTAATCTCTTTTTAATACTTTCCCGCTCATTTTATATTCAAAATGTATATAAGCTATCTTGTAATACTTTGTGTGGTTGAGATAATTTTTCACCACTTTGAATGAAGATTAGCTCCTTTCTACCTTTCTTCTTCACCATAGCTAATTGCTAATGCTCATTTTCTGTTACTCCAATAGATTGGATCTAATTTTGAGACATATTGCTTTTTGTTGTTAAAGAAAAACTTTGTTGCATTTGAAAAGTGACATTAACGAATGTTCATAATTTTCAGGCGTTATCACCTTGAACTATTTATTCATATGCTAATTCATATATTATTTTGATTAAACAATTTTGTCTTTTTTCATTTTATTTTTCATATTGTTTTATTATATTTTAAAAATAAAACCATGTGTATGACACCAGTACTTGTGCAAATACACGGGTTATTATATTTTTTGTACAATTATAAAAAATAAAATCCAAAATAATGTATTAATCCAAACATGATATTAATGTTTTGTTTTTTTTTTTCATTATTTATGTATCTATTTTTTTTTTTTGAAATTATTTTTAAATCAAGATACAAATATTTTGAACATAATATATGTATAGCAACATTTCATGTATCACCCTATTTTATTATAGTTAATTGAGATTTCAAGTCTATTTTGTGTTGGCTAAAAGTATTTTATTTTCTTTTGACTTCAAATATGTATTTCTCGTATTAAAAATTGGTTTTATATATATATATATATATATATATATATATATATATATATATATATATATATATATATATATATATATATATATATATATATATATATATATATATTGAATTAAACTGACAATTAAGTTATAGCTAT